>NC_090447.1:132209347-132512377 GCF_031143425.1 Pleurodeles waltl | reverse complement strand
CACCCAGAACTGAATCTGAGAGGCAATACAACAGTGCGCATAAGAGGACCAGGAACCTGATCGAGCGCACCTTCGGACTGCTGAAGGCAAGATTCAGATGCCTCCACCGCAGTGGAGGCGCCCTCCAATACACCCCCATTACCGCTTTCAAAATTGTGGTCGCATGCGCCATCCTCCACAACATAGCCACCCGACGTGGGCTACCTCTCACCCCTGCAGACCCAGATCCTGATGATGAAGAGCAAGAACAACCACATCGCCATCATGGGGATAGGAGTATCGCTAATCAAGGCAGACTGAGACGGGACCACATTGCAACGCAATATTTTGGACGGTACGTGTCAACTCCCACCATACTCACCTATTAACCATAAACTCCATTTGTTAAGTGGAACAAAAATAACTGTTTTATTAATGTCATGAAGAAACAAGAAGCAATTTTGAAGGTAATCGCAATTTGCGACACCTACTCGCTAATTGCGAGTTCGTTTTTTGCACACTCGCAAACAGCGACCTCGCAAACTGCGGACTCGCACACAGTGTTGCGAGTCCGGCTGCGAGTCGCAAAATCGGATCGTTTTTTTTCTGGCATTCCAATTTGCGACTCGCATTTTGCGAGTCGCATCAACTCGCAAAATGCGAGTCGCAATTTTTATTTTTGCTACATCTGGCCCCTAGAAACTTAAAGGGTCCTGCATGTGAACCATCTCAAGCCCCACTTTGAGAACTCTGAAGTCACTATGCTCTTGGTGATAGATAATGGTGAGGAGGGAGAGACTGAACCCCTTCCAGACCTTCTGCCTCCCAAGGAGCCAAATGGGTCAGTAGAAGGAGTTGTCCTCTCCCATACCCTCACCCCAGAGCAACTAAGGGGCTGTTGCCACTTGTTGGAGCAGTTCACATATTTTTTCTCACTTAACCTAGGGCTCACTTATTGACGTTTCAATGACATAAACACACGGGGGCTAGCATGCCTGTCAAGAATAAAATCTATTGTCTTTCTGACAAAGTGAGAGCCAGCATCAAGGATGAGGTATTTAAGATGCTGAGTATGGTGGTGATTAAGTCTTTCTGCAGTTCCTGGTCCAGTCTAGTGCTGCTGGTACCCAAGCCTGCCTCACTGGACAACACCCCAGAATTTAGGTTCTATGTGGATTACAGGGACCTCAATTCAGTCACCACAATTTATGCTCACCCCATCCCTAGAGCTCATGAGCTCAATAATCATTTGGGGGCTGCCAAGCACTTCAGTACCTTTGACTTGACACTAGGTACTCACAGATCATCTTGACATAGGAGGAGGAGATGTCAGAATTCCCTACCGCCAAGGCTCACTTTCAGTTCAGAAGGATGCCCTTTGGACTAAAGAATGCCCTGCCACATTCTAAAGGTTGGTCATCTGGGTGCAGGCTGGGCTAAAGAACATTATTGCCTCATACTTAAATGACATTTTTGTTTTCAGCTCCAGCTGGATGATCACCTGTACCATACCCAGGAAGTGCTTTGGGACCTATAATAGGTAAGCCTGACTATTAAGCCCTCTAAGGCCCTCATTCCAACCCTGGTGGTCGGTGTTAAAGTGCTGGTAATACCACCAACAGGCCGGCAGTAAATAAAATGGGATCACGACCACGGCAGAAACCGCCAACATAGACAGACTATTTAACACTCCGACCACCACGGTGGTAACAACAAACACTGCGGTGGTCACCACCAACAGCCAGGCGGAAGAATGTACCGCCCACCACATCACAACCCGCCTATCTGCCAGCTTTTCTGGCACGGTACCAATGCCATCAAAAGCACAGCCGAAGCAGGAATTGGAAGGGAACCCACTTACCTCTCGACACTCAACGAAGAACCAGGATGCCATGGAGCCAGAGCTACAGGTCCTGCCGATGCTGGTCTACCTCCTCATCTACTAGGAATACGAAAGGCGGCGGCGACGACGACGACCACGGTGAGTGCTGCACCTAGCACATAGGGGAGGAGGGGAAGAAAAAGAGAGTGACACACACATGCAACACACAACACCCCCACCCTCACCCCCAACACCACACACACACATGCAGCAACATTACATTTACACCCCATAACCCTCTGGAAGTACGCAAGGACAAAAGGAATTGAGTTAAATCTGTTATATATTAGAAATAGGCACATACACGTAACAATTTGAGAAACAGTATTTACAAAAACTATACAATATGTGCATAAGGCCGTACATTGTCCATGAAAGAGTTTGTGGGCCACTGGCCCAAAAAGTCATGGGCCAAGCCCACACTTGATTCTGCCTCAATACGGAGAGAACACTGCAGGGGCATCAGGTCGAAAACACACAGGTACCTAAGGGGGAAAGGGAAGGGGGGGCACCTCCGCTGGAAGATGGAATAACGTCACTGCTCCTCGAGGGGACTCCATGCCCACAGCGATGTCCTGGGGAGTTCAAAGCCATAGTCTCTCAAGTGGGTGGTTTGCCCACTGCTTGGTCCTGGGGAGTTCAAAGCCACAGTCTCTCAACTGGGTAGTATGCCCACTGCTTGGTCCTGGGGAGTTCAAAGCCAAATTCTCTAAAGTGGGTGGTTTGCCCACTGCTTGGTCCTGGGGAGTGCATAGCCACAGTCTCTAAAGTGGGTGGTTTGCCCACTGCTTGGTCCTAGGGTGTTCAAAGCCACAGTCTCTCAAGTGAGTAGTTTGCCCACTGCTTGGTCCTGGGGAGTTCAAAGCCACAGTCTCTCAAGTGGGTGACATATTCCACTTGTTCTGGAGGGGGCTTAGTGCCCAGTGTGCTTCTTCCTGCCAAGGAAGGGGGGATTGGATGCCTTTCTCCACTGGTTCTGGAGGGGGCTTTGTGCCCAGTGTGTTTCTACCCTCCAAGGAGGGGGTGAGTGGATGCCTTTCTCCACTGGTTCTGGAGGGGGCTTAGTGCCCAGTGTGCTTCTTCCTGCCAAGGAGGGGGTGAGTGGATGCCTTTCTCCACTGGTTCTAGAGGGGGCTTAGTGCCCAGTGTGCTTCTTCCACTTGGGTTGTGGCAGTTCAAATTCCCTCACCTGTGTGTCTGAGGCACGAGATTTGCACGGAACAGGTGGCATGAGAGTCCTCGGAGGCAGGGCTAGACTCCATCTTGTGGTGGCTAAGGCTACAAACTGGTGGTAGTGCTGGTGCTGGTGAGGGTGCTGCCAGTGGTGGTGGGAGGCTCCAGCTCTTCTCCTGCAGCCTCGGATGTCTGCCCACTGGGGCTGCTGCTGCTGGTAGTGGCCCTACTGTCAGCGGGGCAGGTGGCGGTGCTTGCGGCGGTGCTGGCGGCGGTGCATATGGCGGTGCTGGCCGTGGTGCAGGTGCCGGTGCTGCCAGTGGTGGAGGGAGGCTCCAGCCCTTCTCCTGCAGCCTCGGAAGGCTGCCCACTGAGGCTGCTGACAGTCCTGGTGCTAGTGGCGGTTCAGGTGGTGGTGCAGGTGGCACTGCTGGCGGTGCCGGCTGTGGTGCAGGTGGCAGGGTTGGAGGTTGTGCTGGTAGACACCAGGCCTTCACCTGCGGCCTCCAACGGCTGAAGTGCCTTGCCTGGTGTTTTGTGCCCCTTCCTCACCTTGGCTGATGGTGGTGTGACCTTGGGTCTGGCAGCTGGAGTTTTTGAGGAGGCCTTGCTGGGTGGTTCGTGCTCCTTGCCCTTCCTGCATGCTGGCCCCTTCTTCACCTTGGCAGGTGGTTGAATGCTTTTGTCCTTTGCAGTGGTTGGTAGCGCACTGGCTGGGCTGACAGGTGCCCCCTTTGAGCCTCTGGGAGTTGCAGGTACCGCAGCGGATGGCAACTTGGTGGCTGGGGTGCTGGCCTGAGTTCTGGATACCCTGGCCTGAGGGGAAGGACGGGGGGAGGGGTAGGAAAGAGATCAATGTTTGCCAGGAAAAGCTTCTTAGCCATACTGGGGCGGGAAGGGGGGCAGGGTTTGGGAGTGGAGGAAGAAGGAGTGGTTGTAGGAGGTGTCTGTCTGCTGAGTTTGGGTGCAGGTGCATGGGCTGGATGCTATTGTGCGGTGGATGCTGTTGGGTGGGTGCTTCTATTTGTGTACTTTGGGAGGAGGGGTCACAGACACACTTGGAGAGGACACGGGATGTGTGCATGATTGTGGGGTTGGTGACTGCTCGTGAGGGGTGTGTTGTGATGGGCGTGCTGGTGATGGAGGTAGTGGATGAGTATGTAGTGCATGCAGGTATGAGTGGAGACGCTACTGGGAGAGAGGTTGAGGAAGAGGAGGGGGACACAGTGGAGGCAGTGGATGTTGGTGTGTCTGCATGGGTATGGTGCTTGCGTGAGTGCCTGTGAGATGAAGTGTGATGCTTATGTTTGCCTGAGCCACTTTTGTGTGCTGATTTGGGTGAATGCTGGTCAGAAGGTGTGCTTGGGATAGGCTGGGGTTGAAGGGCTTGGGTGCCATCAGTGCGGAGGCCAGAGCCTGAAATGTTTTCCAAGTATGCATTTTTTTGTTGCAAATACCTCTCGACACCCTGGATGGCATTCAGTATGGTTGACTGCCTAACAGTGAGGGATCTCAGGAGGTCAATAGCCTCATCACTGAGGGCAGCAGGGCTGACTGGGGCAGGACCTGAGGTGCCTGGGGCAAAGGAGATGCCCACCCTCCTGGGTGAGCAGGCACGGGAAACACACTGAGGGGCTGCTGGGAGGGCCGTGCTGGTAGTGGGTGTGGTGGCTGTACCTGTTGTTGACGTAGGCACAGAGGTGTCTGCCACCGCCAGGGAGCTTCCATGGGAGGAGGAGTCACTGTCTGGGGTCTCCCCTCCTGTCTCCATCGTGGTGCTCCCCTCGCCCTCCGTCCCACTGGTGCCCTCACCGTCGGTGGATTTGGCCTCCAGGCCCATGAGGGATGCAGCTCCCTCCATTGCTGGTGTCTCTGCTCCTCCGCCAGTTGATGCTAATGCACACAAGGACAGGGTGACAAAACAAAAAGGGGGGAGGGACCGAGGACACACTTGGTCAATGCCAGCAACAACACCACTGTTGGCGTACACAACACACAGGGAGCAACCCTATGCACTAGGCCATGCACTACCAGTTACTAAGACAGTCACCAGCCCATGGGGTACAATGCCTATCCCCATTAGCTGCACACCTGAAACCCACAGGACCCTGCCCAGTAGTAGATGTCCACTTACACTATTGGTGAAGTAGTGCTTCAGAGCCTGCCCAATAAGGGACCTAGCCTGCCATCTTCTCCGTGGATTAGGTCCACCCATAGCCCACATCCCCCACCCAGGTAATTCTTAACATGCGCAAAGTCTGGATTCAGAATCTGTACTCACCACATTGTGGCTGCTGTGATGCCCTCAAGCGCCCATCCAACTCCAGATAGGCCACCACCAGGAAGCGGAACATCAGGGGGGTCATGTTGCGATGGGCACCCCTTCCTCGTTGGGAGGCCAGCCCCAGCTGGTCCTCCGCAATCTTCTTTGCCCAGCAGTGCTGGTCCTCCCACCTTTTGCGGCAGTGGGTGCTCCACCTGTCAAAGACCCCCAGGGTCCGCACCTCCTTGGTGATGGCATGCCAAATACCCTTTTTCTGATGGGTGCTGACCTGCAGGGAAAAGACAGCAGAAAAGGGATTTAGTCAACCGTCCGGTCCGTCAGACTCATGGCCCACCAGGTCCCTCCCAACCCCTGACGCACATACATGGACCACCTTACATGCTGCACTCTGGACAGGACCCCTCTGCCCCCCCACAACATGTGGCTTACACACACAGCACTCCATACATTCATGACCCACGCAGAAATGCTCACAGTGTACTCACCTGTTTGTCTGGAGGACCGTAGAGTAACGTGTACTGGGGTAGAACCCCATCCACCAGTTTCTCCAACTCCTCTGCAGTGAAGGCAGGGGCCCTTTCCCTAGACACATGAGCTATTGTTGCTTCCAGACACAGGTCACAGCACCACTTGCAGTGTAGGTCCTCTCCTGTTGAAGGGCAAGTAGCAAGTGAGTGAATAGATAGAAAATGGCTGTGACGTCCACGGTGGTGCATACCGTCACCGATTGCATACATCGCCATTGGCTCCTGGAACCCATAGGGCCCAATGATAAGCAATGCGAAGTTGCCCGGGGGTCATCAACCGCCTACCGCGACGGTGCACAGCGCCAGCGGAATTACTTCATTTCCACTTGTCCCTCCTCAGAGGTCAGACAGCCGCCATTTCAGGGGGGCACAGGCCATGGCACCTAACTGCGTCACAGCAGACATTGTCACAGAAACTGATTGTCGGATTCACATACTGGTTCTGGAAAGGTAGAAATTAATCATTGGAGCAATAGATTTGTGAATATGACCCTCTGCTCACCCTTTTCTTCCATAGGCTTCAACCGCTGAGGCGGAATATGAGATGGTGGCATCCTCCGGTGTACAGACCTCTGGTGGACATTACGACAACGGAGGACAGACACATTATCATCACCTACAGACTTGATAGGGCCACAATCCAAGAACTGTGTGCCCAATTGGAGCCAGACCTGATGTCAGCTATCCGGCACCCCGGAGGTATCCCCCCTCTAGTGCAGGTCCTGTTAGAGCTCCATTTCCTGGCAAGTGGTTCCTTTCAAACAACAATGGCCATGGCATCAGGGATGTCACAACCTATGTTCTCCAACGTGTTGACCAGAGTGTTGTCTGCCCTGCTGAAACACATGCGCAGCTGCATCGTATTCCCCCAGGAGGAGGATTTGCCCACAGTGAAAGCTGACTTTCATGCCCTGGAACATATCCCCAACGTCATAGGTGCCATTGATGGGACACGTGGCATTTGTCCCCACCGGAGAAATGAACAAGTGTTCAGGAATAGAAATCACTTTCTGAATGTGCAGATGGTGTGTTTGGCAGACCAGTACATCTCCCATGTGAATGCAAAATACCCTGGCTCTGTGCATGACACCTTTATCTTGAGGAATAGCAGCATCCCATATGTGATGGGCCAACTCCAGAGGCACCGGGTGTCCTTATAGGTGAGCCCAAGGTCCCCACACTGAATAAGTTGGTGTCTGGGGTTGTCCCTAAGGGTTAGTGTGTGTCTAACAGTTGTTCCTCGATACTTGCAGGTGACTCTGGTTACCCCAACCTCACATGGCTACTAACCCCAGTGAGGAATCCCAAGACAAGGGCAGAGGAATGCTACAATGAGGCACATAGGCGAACTAGGAGGGTGATCGAACGCACATTCCGCCTCCTGAAGGCCAGATTCTGGTGCCTCCATCTGACAGGTGGCTCCCTATACTACTCACCGAAGAAGGTGTGCCAGATAATCGTGGCCTGCTGTATGCTGCACAATCTGACTTTGCGACGGACGCCAGTTGCCTTTTCTGCAGGAGGATGGGCCCAATGGTGGTCTTGTGGCAGCTGTGGAGCCTGTGGACAGTGAAAAGGGGAGGCAGAAGAAGAGGATATCGACAACCAAAACAACATCATCATGCAATACGTCCAGTGAGACACAGGTAAGAAGATGTCACTGCTTCCCACATCTCATACTATTGTTGGAACTAGCATAAGTCTGTCATTTTCATTTAGTGTATGGACCCTGACTTGTCACTTTGACTTTCCATTTCACAGATCTGGGTCCCACTTTGTGCCCTCTGCTATGTTTACTGCTGGCCTACAGCTGTGTTACATTGGTATGTGAACAAGTAAATTGACATTGCTGTATTCCATAGTTATTGCAATTACGCATTTGTGAAAGCACAGACTGACTCCAGATTGTTTTGTGATTGAACTGTGTTTATTCCTGTGCTAATAAGTGGAGGGGGTTGTAAAATGGGCTAGGGGGATGGTGGAGGAATGTCCATGGCACAGTCCGGTCTATTTGTTTCACAGGTGCATTATCCAAAAGGGCATAGGAAGTGGAGCAATGGCAGTTTAAGGATGGGCAGGGTGACATAGTGGGACAGAAGGGTGACATTCAGGGGGGTGTCGTTTCCTGGCAGGGGTCTTGGCAATGTTGCAAAAACAACAAGTGATGGACGGAATGCTGAACATTGTCAAACATTCACCCCCAGTCACAGATCTGGGTTTAATCCATAGTTTTTTTGCTGCCCATGCCATTCCAGTTTGGACCCAGCCATATGCAAATCAGTCTTGACCCTGTTCCCCATGGGAACAGTCCAGCCCGAACTGCTAGGCCAGGTCTTCCCTGGACTGGAAACAAGCATCCTGGGACCGGTTTCGGGGTTTCACCCCTCATCAGCCAGGCTAGCTTGAATCCAGTGGCATGGGAAGCACGGGACCCACGTCTGGGCATACCCTTCCCACTTAGGGCGACAAATGCAAAAACAACAAGTGATGGACGGAATGCTGAACATTGTCAAACATTCACCCCCAGTCACAGATCTGGGTTTAATCCATAGTTTTTTTGCTGCCCATGCCATTCCAGTTTGGACCCAGCCATATGCAAATCAGTCTTGACTCTGTTCCCCATGGGAACAGTCCAGCCCGAACTGCTAGGCCAGGTCTTCCCTGGACTGGAAACAAGCATCCTGGGACCGGTTTCGGGGTTTCACCCCTCATCAGCCAGGCTAGCTTGAATCCAGTGGCATGGGAAGCACGGGACCCAAGTCTGGGCATACCCTTCCCACTTAAGGCGACAAATGCAAAAACAAGAAGTGATGGACGGAATGCTGAACATTGTCAAACATTCACCCCCAGTCACAGATCTGGGTTTAATCCATAGTTTTTTTGCTGCCCATGCCATTCCAGTTTGGACCCAGCCATATGCAAATCAGTCTTGACCCTGTTCCCCATGGGAACAGTCCAGCCCGAACTGCTAGGCCAGGTCTTCCCTGGACTGGAAACAAGCATCCTGGGACCGGTTTCGGGATTTCACCCCTCATCAGCCAGGCTAGCTTGAATCCAGTGGCATGGGAAGCACGGGACCCACGTCTGGGCATACCCTTCCCACTTAGGGCGACAAATGCAAAAACAACAAGTGATGGACGGAATGCTGAACATTGTCAAACATTCACCCCCAGTCACAGATCTGGGTTTAATCCATAGTTTTTTTGCTGCCCATGCCATTCCAGTTTGGACCCAGCCATATGCAAATCAGTCTTGACCCTGTTCCCCATGGGAACAGTGCAGCCCGAACTGCTAGGCCAGGTCTTCCTTGGACTGGAAACAAGCATCCTGGGACCGGTTTCGGGGTTTCACCCCTCATCAGCCAGGCTAGCTTGAATCCAGTGGCATGGGAATCACGGGACCCACGTCTGGGCATACCCTTCCCACTTAGGGCGACAAATGCAAAAACAACAAGTGATGGACGGAATGCTGAACATTGTCAAACATTCACCCCCAGTCAAGACTGATTTGCATATGGCTGGGTCCAAACTGGGGTGGCATGGTGAGCAAAAGAACGATGGATTAAACCCAGATCTATGACTGGGGGTGAGTGTTTGACAATGTTCAGCATTCCGTCCATCACTTGTTGTTTTTGCTTTGTCGCCCTAAGTGGGAAGGGTATACCCAGACGTGGGTCCCGTGCTTCCCATGCCACTGGATTCAAGCTAGCCTGGCTGATGAGGGGTGAAACCCTGAAACCGGTCCCTGGAAGCTTGTTTCTGGTCCAGTGAGGACTTGGCTTGGCAGTTCAGTCTGTACTGTTCCCATGAGAAACAGGGTCAAGACTGATTTGCATATGGCTGGGTCCAAACTGGGGTGGCATGGTGAGCAAAAGAACGATGGATTAAACCCAGATCTATGACTGGGGGTGAGTGTTTGACAATGTTCAGCATTCCGTCCATCACTTGTTGTTTTTGCTTTGTCGCCCTAAGTGGGAAGGGTATGCCCAGACGTGGGTCCCGTGCTTCCCATGCCACTGGATTCAAGCTTGCCTGGCTGATGAGGGGTGAAACCCCGAAACCGGTCCCAGGATGGTTGTTTCTGGTCCAGTGAGGACTTGGCTTGGCAGTTCGGTCTGGACTGTTCCCATGAGGAACAGGGTCAAGACTGATTTGCATATGGCTGGGTCCAAACTGGGGTGGCATGGTGAGCAAAAGAACGATGGATTAAACCCAGATCTATGACTGGGGGTGAGTGTTTGACAATGTTCAGCATTCCGTCCATCACTTGTTGTTTTTGCTTTGTCGCCCTAAGTGGGAAGGGTATGCCCAGACATGGGTCCCGTGCTTCCCATGCCACTGGATTCAAGCTAGCCTGGCTGATGAGGGGTGAAACCCCGAAACCGGTCCCAGGATGCTTGTTTCCGGTCCAGTGAGGACTTGGCTTGGCAGTTCGTTCTGGACTGTTCCCATGAGGAACAGGGTCAAGACTGATTTGCATATGGCTGGGTCCAAACTGGGGTGGCATGGTGAGCAAAAGAACGATGGATTAAACCCAGATCTATGACTGGGGGTGAGTGTTTGACAATGTTCAGCATTCCGTCCATCACTTGTTGTTTTTGCTTTGTCGCCCTAAGTGGGAAGGGTATGCCCAGACGTGGGTCCCGTGCTTCCCATGTCACTGGATTCAAGCTAGCCTGGCTGATGAGGGGTGAAACCCCGAAACCGGTCCCAGGATGCTTGTTTCCGGTCCAGTGAGGACTTGGCTTGGCAGTTCGGTCTGGACTGTTCCCATGAGGAACAGGGTCAAGACTGATTTGCATATGGCTGGGTCCAAACTGTGGTGGCATGGTGAGCAAAAGAACGATGGATTAAACCCAGATCTATGACTGGGGGTGAGTGTTTGACAATGTTCAGCATTCCGTCCATCACTTGTTGTTTTTGCTTTGTCGCCCTAAGTGGGAAGGGTATGCCCAGACGTGTGTCCCGTGCTTCCCATGCCACTGGATTCAAGCTAGCCTGGCTGATGAGGGGTGAAACCCCAAAACCGGTCCTAGGATGCTTGTTTCCGGTCCAGTGAGGACTTGGCTTGGCAGTTCGGTCTGGACTGTTTCCATGAAGAACAGGGTCAAGACTGATTTGCATATGGCTGGGTCCAAACTGGGGTGGCATGGTGAGCAAAAGAACGATGGATTAAACCCAGATCTATGACTGGGGGTGAGTGTTTGACAATGTTCAGCATTCCGTCCATCACTTCTTGTTTTTGTCTTGGCAATGTTCTCTGTTTTGTTCCTGGATCTCAGGGACCGTTTGCGGGGTGGTTCTCCATCTGCAGGGGGGTGGGGTGCTGGTGTCCTGTTGTTCCTGTGGCGGTGCCTCCTGTCCACTAGCGCTGGCAGAGGTGGAGGACTGTTCATCGTCCAGGCTAGTGTCAGGGGCCCCTTGTTGTGCCACTGTGTCCCTCCTGGTGTTGAGAAGGTCTGCCGGCACCCCTGTAATGGTGACCAGGGTGGTATTAATGGACTTCAAGTCCTCCCTGATCCCAAGGTAGTGTTCCTCCTGCAGCCGCTGGGTCTTCTGAAACTTGGCCATTACTGTTGCCATTGTCTCCTGGGAATGATGGTAAGCTCCCATGATGTTAGAGAGTGCCTTGTGGAGTGTCGGTTCCCTGGGCCTCTCCTCCCCCTATCGCACAGCAGTCCTCCCAGTTTCCCTGTTATCCTGTGCCTCTGTCCCCTGAACCGTGTGCCCACTGCCACTGACCCCAGGTCCCTGATTTTTTTGGGTTGGTGTGTTTGCCTCGGTTCCCTGTAGTGGTGGACACACTGCTGATTGATGTGTCCTGGGGACAGAGGGATGGGCCCGCTGGGTGGGTGCTGTGCTGGTGTTTCCTAAGGGGGAGGCTCTGTGGTGGCTTGTGACAGTGCCAGGGGAACCGACTGTCCCGAGGTCTCAGATGGGCCGGGCTGGTCATCTTGATCCAGGCGTGCAGAGCTGCTGTCATCACTGTGGGCCTCTTCTGTGGGGGGACTAGATATGTCTGGCACCTCCTGTCCGGTGAAGTTGGGTAGGGGTCCTGTTGGGGTGTAAATGCATAATCATTGTATCTGTGTGTGCCATCTTGTGCAATGGGTGGTTGACCCTCTACTCCAGTGCTTGCATTATTGGCTTGGTCCTTGTGTGATTGGTGATTTTGGGTCATGAATGAGTCTCTGTACTGGACATGCTTGGGTGATGGGTGTCCACGCATCGGTGTTACATGCAGGGCTTGGTTTTGAGATGTGTGAGTTGTGTTGGTGGGGTATCTGTGGGTTGTTGGGGTGATGGGTGTGAGGGTAAGGGTGGGAGTATGTGATTAGCATGCAGGTGGGGTGGGGGGATAAGGTAGTAAAGATTTGACTTACCAGAGTCCATTCCTCCTGCTACTCCTGCGAGGCCCTCAGGATGCAGTATTGCCAAGACTTGCTCCTCCCATGTTGTGAGTTGTGGGGGAGGAGGTGGGGGTCCACCGCCAGTCCTCTGTAAAGCAATCTGGTGTCTGGAGACCACGGAACGCACCTTCCCCCATAGGTCGTTCCACCTCTTCCTGATGTCATCCTGTGTTCTTGTATCCTGTCCCACTGCATTGACCCTGTCGACAATTCTGCACCATAGCTCCATCTTCCTTACTATAGACGTCTGCTGCACCTGTGATCCGAATAGCAGTGGCTCTACCTGGATGACTTCCTCCACCATGATCCTGAGCTCCTCCTCAGAAAACCTGGGGTGTTGTTGAGGTGCCATGATGTGGTGTGGGTGATGTGTGAGGTGGTGTCTGTTGTGATGTGTGGAGGGTGTGTGTTGGTGTGTGTTGTTTGAGGTGCGTGGATGTTGTGTAAGTGATGGTGTTGTGTTTGTGGATGCTGATGTTGTTTTAGGTAGTGTCTCTCTCAGGCCTGCCTTCAAATTTCCGGTAGTAAGGGTTTGTGGGTAATGTGGGTGTGTTTTATAGTGTTGTGTGTGTGGGTGTGGTGTGTGTATGTGTATCAGGTGTGTGTATTTTGAACTGGCCAATGTGGTTGTGTCTTGTATATGTGTGTGTATTTTGAGCACGGGGTGTGTACCGCCAATGGATTACCGCGGTTGAAAGACTGATGCGTTGATTCGTGGGTCGTGATAGTGTGAGCGTATTCTTGTTGGCGTGACGGTGTTGGTTTTGGTATCGCCAGCTTATCATTGACCTTTGGTGTGGCCGACTTGTGTGGGTGTCTGTACTGTGGCGGATTCCGGGCTGTGGGTCGTAATACCTGTAGCGGAATTCCACGGCCGCAGCGGTATGTTGGCGGTCTTCTGCACGGCGGTAAGCGGGATTTACAGGCTAGGTTGTAATGAGGGCCTAAGTGCTCAATTAAGTTTGGGATTAGCTAGAAAAATGATTCAATCACTCATTTTTCAAGTAATGTAAAGTTCAACTTGGTGATACAGTCAGATTTCATATTACTGTTATAGAGATGACACTTTTAGAAAATTGTCATTTTCCATCTGAAAACCCAACGGTTTTCCTGCCAGTGTCAATCTATCACCTGACCCTGATTGTTCCATGTGATAAGATGTGTATAGCTACCAACAGTGGACAAAGTGTCTACGTTCTTGACAGGCTGGTTGGAGGACTGTGCCCAGCCTCTTCCTGAGCTTTAAGGATGCCTACCCCATAACTGGTAAATGAAGCTCAAATCTAGGCCTGCTTCCCTTTAATCTATATGGCCAGGCTGCCTCCAAACTCCCTGAGAGTAGACTCAGTGATCAGAACTGGTTTAGGGGTTGGTCTAAGTATTGCCCGCCACCTACAGCCTGGCACTGAGCATACAGGTAGACCCCACAGACTGCTCCGAGGAGCACTACTGGACCTGTGAAGAATCAGAAGAAGGGCTGCCCTGCTGTCTGAAGAAAGCTCGGACCTGCTTGCCTTGAATCCAGGCCCCCAGAAGAGACTCCAAGAGACGAGACAGTTGACTGACCTCTAATTTCAGCTACAGTGATACCACAAGCTTCCAGAGGCCACTCTCTCTGCAACTTCCCAGCTGACCAGTTCCAATTAGGACTGCCCTAGACCTTGCTGCTGGCCTCTTTTGTAGCAAACCCTAACCCTCACAATTTCCCACCATGACCTGGGACCCTGGCTGATGTTAGAACATACTGCTCAGGCCCAAACTGCAAAAGCCAGGGCTTAGAAACCTTTTGTCATGTTTTCCTCCAAATAAATAGCTGCAGATCTGAACTGCCATCAAGTGAAGCCATTGACGCTGAATCGCTATTCAGAATCATCTTGCCTGTTTGCCCTGCTGCACCGCTGAAGAAGATTCAACTTTCAGAAAAATTCTAAGTCTGAAAATAGGGGCTTCAATGAGACTGACACCAAGCCAAATCGAACAATACGAACATCAGGGTACACTTTGTACTTCGCCCACTTGAGGCTTTCCCCCCTTTCATCATCTACCACATTGAAATGCTGTGCTTCACCAGCCCATCATCGAACCCACTTTGGATGTGGCTTGTAGCTTGCCCTGCCAAGGATTGATTGATGACCAATATTTCTCCATAAAAGTTTCTACGTCAGAAGGTAAATATTTCCAGCTGGAACAACCTGGTACCTGTACCTGACTGCCAAGCCATTGTGGTCCTTTTAGCTGTGACCCTATCTAGAGAGACAAGATAGCCCTTTTTGGCGTTTTGTGCTGTTTGGTGCTATTTTTAATTCAAACTTTAAAAATGCATTACTCCAGTTCTACTTATTGGACGTTTGTCATTTTGATGCCATTTTATTTATTTAATTTTACTCTATTTCTCTCAATTGGTTTAGGGGTTTGCTAGTGTGATGTTTCCACGTGATTACTGTCTGAGTACTGCATAAATACCTTATACATTGTTGTATGCCATGTAGTTGCCTGTACATTTATCATAGATCTAGGTGAGTACCTTCTTGTTGGTGATGTTGTTTCATACCATGTTGGTGTTGGTTTAGTTTCCATTGCTGGAGAAACTTCATTGTTGCTATACTACTGATCCACTACATTGTCTACATTGTGGTCATCATCTTTCTCTGTAATGTTGTATTCTGCCTTTGGACATAAATACAATATATACATTAAAACGTTTTGTTTTTAGGGATGGCACTTATGAGCATACCTGCATAGCTGTTGTGCTGTCACGAACCCTCCTGCCTGCTATATCTGGCAATTTGTGCTGCCACTGCCCTTCCAACCTGCCCTGTGTAGTCATCTTGCTGCCTCTGACCCCCTCCCACCTTCCCTCCATTGTCCGTACGTATGCCCTTATGAACTTACTGTTGTCCTCCATGGTGTGTTGTGCTTCCAGTACCCATCCAGTCTGCCCTGAATGGTGAGCAGGTTGCTCTTGCTCTGACCACTTGCCCCCTGCCCTCTGTTGCCCATGTGCAGGCCCCTATCCCCTCTAGCTCCTGCCTTTTATGGTCCCTTGGTATGCCACTGTTTCCTTCCTCCTGCTTTCTATGGTCTGTTGTGCTGCAACTGGCCCTCCTGCTTGCCCTGTATGGCCAGCTTGCTGCCCTTGCCCCCTTTCCCCTGCACTCAGTTGTCCGTAGGCATGGCTCTGTCCCCTCCCTATTGATTTCCATGGTCTGTTATGCTACACTGCCCTCTTGCTTGCCCTTTGTGGTATATTGTGCTTCCACAACCCCTGACGTTTGCCCTGTAAGGCCAGTTTAGGTCCCCTCTGACCTTCCTCCTGCCCTCTGTTGTCAGAGCTCCTATTGACACCTCATTCATCCTGCCCCTCCTGGTCCATTGTTCCATACGTGCCAATATTTCAAACTTGATAGAAGGGAGATTTTGAAAAGAAAATCAGAGGAATTGATTTTTCCCATTGACGTACACTGAAAAATAGTATATTTTAGGCAGGAGACAGTTAACATGAAGCCCCTTTTGGCTTAGCAAAATCAGGAGTCTCCTGCCTGAACTGGGTCTGTTGACATGTATAGTTGTACTGCCACTGCCTCTCCTTTATGCTCTCAATGGGCCATTTGTTTGCCACAGCCTCTCCTACTTGTACATCATGGCTTAGTTTGATGGCCCTGCCCCCCTTTCATCTGCCCTCAATGGTCCCTTGTGTTGCCACTGCCCCTTACCCCCTGGCGAGTCTGGTGAACTTGCTTCCTCTTCCCTCTTCTCCCTGCCTTCTATTATAGGAGTCCGTGACCTCAATCTCTCCCTCTAATGTTCTAGTGAATAACTTTATTGCTACTATTCTGTATTACAAAAGTGTGACACACCTGAAGTTATCTTTTTGGAATCAAAACTATAAAACCCAAAGCATTTCCTTGAAAAGAAATGAAGGGGTATTTTCCCATGAAATGATGGTGAGGGGTCTAAAAAACTAAAATGAAGGCACATTTTCAATACATACCAACACTTTTGGAAGACAAAAGTGGGAGATTTTAAAAAACAGGCAGGAGCTCACTTCTTCGCCAGTGGGGCACCTTTAAATACACCGCTTCTTTCCCACACCGCTTCTTTCTTTCGCACTTCTTGGCAATTTGAGGGAGTACTGTGAGTGCCAGAGTGCTGCTGTGTTTGTGAGAGGAGAGGAAGGAGGCAGGAGCTCACTACCTCACCAGTCCTATACCTTTCAATACAGTGCTTCTCTCCCACAGCAGGGGACACGCGCGGGAAGCACCCAGGCGCATGCCGGGTGAAGACTGGGCCAAGAGCGAGCCTGTGTGCGCCTGCCTATGGCCAGGTGAGACACGGATCAGGGCCCCCCTCTGACGTCTGGTACTTCTGCCCTCCTGAGATTGAAGTACATCATTATGGGCAAAAGGAGGTCAAGCCCCATCAATGAGGCTACTATGAAGAAGGATTGTATGGCTCCTAGGGCGGCACATGGTAAGTCATCTATCCCAACATATTTGTCCTTAGCTGTGGATGTACTCTCTGAAGAAATATTCACTTTAGAAGAGGAGTGGCCTCTCATGCACAGGCATATAGTTACTCTTGTGATTTGAGTGCCAAAAGCATTGTTATCTCTAACTCTGGCCTGGCCACCACAGTGATTCCCACAGGACAGGCCATAGATACAGAGCCCCGTAAAAATGGTCCCTTTCATATACAAGCTATCGTACATTGATACATGTTCCATCCCGACTTGACCCGTCAGGCCCCTTAAAGAAAAAGAAAGGAGAAACATGGAAAGAAGCAATGGCGTTCTATCTTTTTGTAAAGTCACTGGACATTTGCTCAGTGAAGCGGACATAACTGAGGGGGCAACAACTTCGCAAAGCCTACTAGAGGGCTTCTATTTGAAAATTGAGAACCTGAATAACAAACTTTTGCAGCCTTTTTCCCTGTGCTTGGGGAAGACTCAGCAGATGATTAAACAAAAATATTGGATACTTCTTCCAAGCTACCCCCTTCCCTGGCCTCTACCTCAGGGGAGCAGACTGCCAGGAAAGGTGAAGCCATACCACTCAGAAATGCAGTCTCCGAACAAGGGACCACTACCTACACCGCTGTCTCAGCCTCAATGATAGCACACAGACAACACCAGATGGCCTCCAAGGAGGATGACAGGACCCCAGCTATGGGCAGCACACATCGAGAGATCTATGTTAATCATCCTCAACCTACATCCCAAGAGTTAATAAGGCATGCCTCACCCCCTGTTGATCAGAATAGACATTTTAATAGGTACATGACCCCCAAGGTTTATGCCAACCTGCCCCCGGAGGCAACAGCCTATGTCGTGGTATTGGGAAATGTTCCCCCTCTTCACCTAGATTCCCCAGAGAATTATTTACAGCTTAGGAATAAGGAAACACATTGGCCGGGGCAAACACGCCAATGAAGGTGCACCTTGGAGCTTGGATCAACATTGTCAGGCATGTGTATTGGATTGGAAGGGCTCCTAAGTCTTTTTTGGGAGACTTGATACAGCAGGGCGGTCCTTCATTGCAGTTAGATCAGACACAAGCACTTCTATTCTAGGCGTGCTTCTGGGATTTTTTTATAGACCAGACCAAGTTTCACATAGCGTTAGTCCAACGCTTTCGCAGACCCCCTTAAGATGTAATGCAGAGTCAATGTTACCTTTTAGGTTGGAAACTTCTAATTGATTCTTGCCACTTAGGGGGTGATTCTCACCCTGGCGGGCGGCGGAGGCCACCCGCCAGAGTTCCCCCCTCCAAAATACTGCTCCGCGGTCGAAAGACCGCTGAGGGTATTTTGGGATTTGCAATGGGCTGGCGGGCGACCGCCAAAAGGCCGCCCGCCAGCCCAGTGCAAATCATCCTTCCCACGTGGACGCCGGCTCAGAATTGAGCCGGCGGAGTGGGAAGGTGCGACAGGTGCAGTGGCACCCGTCGCGTATTTCAGTGTCTGCAAGGCAGACACTGAAATACAAAGTGGGGCCCTCTTACGGGGGCCCCTGCAGTGCCCATGCCATTGGCATGGGCACTGCAGGGGCCCCCAGGGGCCCCACGACATCCCATACCGCCATCCTGTTCCTGGCGGGCGAACCGCCAGGAACAGGATGGCGGTATGGGGTGTCAGAATCCCCCATGGCGGCGCAGCAAGCTGCGCCGCCATGGGGGATTCCCAGGGCAGCGGAAAACCGGCAGGAGACCGCCGGTTTTCCCTTTCTGGCCGCGGCTGAACCGCCGCGGTCAGAATACCCTGTGGAGCACCGCCAGCCTGTTGGCGGTGCTCCCTCCAACCCTGGCCCCGGCGGTCCATGACCGCCGGGGTCAGAATGACCCCCTTAGTGCCTTGCACATGTGTGATTGACTGATCCAGCCTAAATCTACCCCAAGCCCTTTGAATTTGACTCCTATTCTGTTACCAGAGGTTATAATCAACCAACCCTCCAAAGGCATTAGACTTGTTTTCTGGAATAGTGCAGGCCCTGGATCTAAACTCAGTGATCTTAACTGGATTGCCTATGTGAGACAGTGTGGAGTTATTTATCTACAGGAGAGCTGAGCTACAGACAATTATTATCCGGAGTGTCAAAAGTGTTATTCCATTCTAGCCTGTAAATCTTGAAAGGGTCAGGTGAAGGGTAGTTTGGCTGCTTTTGTATCTCTTGCAATCCAAGGGCGTCTGGAGTGTGGATGCAGGATTTCCAGGCCTTCAATCCCTTCTATTTTCTTTCGTAGGGGCCCTGAAAACTCTGATGTTACATGTCTATGATGCCAAAATCGCCTTGCAGGATACCAATAACTTGAACTTCTTGGACTCATACCTTTGGCAAATAGAAGGGTCCAAGATAGAGGGTTTGAACATCATTTTTGCAGGAGATTTGAATTGTCATCTCTGTGAGGACCCTTCTACAATGCTTGACAAACACCCTAGTTTTCTCTTAACTGAGGGTCTGCTTTTGTACCATTCTGAGGAAGGCAATCTATTGAAACTCCATCCTTATCAAGCATGACCTGGTTTTTACTTTGGATACATTTTTTTTCCTTGAAGGTGGGGAATTGATTCTGATCTTTATTGGCAGAAGATGTGCTTCTATTGCTAATTTTATCTTTGTTTCACCTTTGATTTATTGTCAAGTTTCAATGATTAAAATTGAGTCCAGCCCTTACAATGATCATAATCCTAACTTTGTTTCTCTCAGCTGGGGAGAGGTTATCAAGCAGAGCCTGGTGGGCTTTTAGGGAAGTTTTTAGGACAATCCATCAAGGTAGAAGATTAAGGCAGCCTCAGGTATCCCTGAGCAACTTAGACATACTCTCTCCCTTAAATCTACTCGAGAGATCACAATTTGTTTAAATGGCTCCTCTGGATCTCATAAGATTTTAGATGCTTTCTCTCATATTGCTAATGTAGTCTCTGAGGCCCATATTTATACTTTTTTAGCGCCACATTTGCATCGTTTTCTGACACAAAAGCGGCGCAAACTTATAAAATACAATTATATCGTGTAAGCTTGCGCCGCTTTTGCGTCAAAACATGACGCAAATGCGGCGCTAAAAAAGTATAAATATGGGCCTGAATCTCTTAGTTGTCCAGGGGGTTCTAGAGCCTCTGTTGGTCTGAAATGGTTTGACAAAGGGTGCCCATGCACACTGAGAGACCTAAAAAAGGCCTTTTAAGTGGCACCCAGGGATGCCTCTTTGGTAGTCTTTTGTCACCTCAACTATAAGATCGGAATTAATCAGTGCAAAATGAAATTAGGGATGCAGCATAGGAAAATCTACTTGATACGGGATGCCACAAGAACAGCACTAAGTTTTGGGGAGTTATTAATCAGCCTTCCTTTGCCTAACCTGATGCTCCCTTTCTAGTGCCTCATATCACTGCAAATAGTTGGATTTCTCATTTTAAGGGGGTGTATAATGGGTTAATAATGAGGTAGCTCAGCCGCTTGAAGGGGTTTCCCACCTTGTCTTTACCCTGGCTGAAATAAAAAAGGGAAGTCAGGGCCTTTCTAAGGATAAGGTGCCAGGTCCTGACGGGAAGCCCCCTGGCTGAGTGATCTCGATTCCTGGGTCCCTGTTCTAACTAATGTTCTGAATGCTGCTGTAGAAGAAGGTCCTCCCTCCTCTTGGGCATCTGCAGTCATCGTCCCAGTTTTTAAAACGGGTGACCAGGATAGTCCTCTTTGTTATAGGCCCAACTCCCTGCTTGACTCCGTGGTCTTAGAGGCAGTTCTGTTGGACAGATTTACAGCCTGGTCTTGGGAGCATAACATATTATCTGATATGCAATATGGTTTTAGACCTGGAAGATCTACCATTGCCCAATGTCTGAATCTTTATTTAATTTTGAATAAATACACAGTGGTCCAAAAGTGATCTATTCAGTGATTTAACCCCAGCCTTTGATCGGGTTAACAGGGACAAAATTTGGAGGATCATCCTGGTAGGGGGGTTGATCAGAAAATATTTCAGCTCTTGAAGGATCTCCATGCCCATACCAATGCCGCAGCCAGGTACTCTGCCGATATCCATTGCACAGATAGCTTTAACTCCATGCAGGGTGTCAGGCGGGGGTATTATGGCCCCCTTTCTGTTCACCTTAGATATGAATAAGCCTGAGCATGTTTTTGGGAGAAGAGGGAATAGATTGCCCACAAGTAAAGGGCTTGTGAACACATAAATGCATTTGTGGGTTTTATGTGAAACTTAGGTTTTAGCACTCAATCAATCAGGGATTTGTAAAGCGCGGTTACTCACCTGTGAGGGTCTCAAGGCGCTGGGGGGGAAGGGGGAGGATCATTTGAAGAGCCAGGTCTTGGGGTCCTTCATGAACTGTGACAGGATGGGGGATTACCTGAGGTAGATGGGGAGGGTGTTCCAGGTCTTTGCGGAATTGTGAGAGAAGGATTTTCCTCCTGCTGTGGTTTTCCAGATGCGGGGGACGTTGGCGAGGGCCTGATCGGCAAAGTGGACTTGTCTGGCGGGAGTGTAGAAGGAGAGTCTGTGGTTGACGTAGGCTGGTCGACATCGTGTAGGGCCTTCTAGGTGTGGGTCAGGAGCTTGAAGGTGATTCTCTTGTCTAGGCAGCCAGTGTCGGTCTCTCAGAAGGGCGGTGTTGTGGCTGTGTCGAGGGGCGTTCTTGATGAGATGGTTGGAGGCGTTCTGGATGCATTGTAGTCTTTTTCAGGTCTTGGCGGTGGTTCCGGCATAGAGTGCATTGTCATAGTCGAGGTGGCTGCTGACGAGGGCCTGGGTGACCGTTCTTCTGGCTGTAGTAGGGATCCACTTGTATATTTCATGAAGCATGTGCAGGGTGTGGAAGCAACCCGATGATACGGTCCATTGAGTGAGATAAGTCTAAGATGACACTGAGGTTGCGGTCGTGATCGGTGGGGGTGTTTCCAAGGATGGTGGGTCCCCAGGCATCATTCCAGGCAGAGGATGTGCAGCTGAGGTTGAGGACTTCTGTTTTGCCAGAGTTCAGTTTGAGGCAACTGTCTTTCATCCAGGCGGTGACTGCTTTCATTCCTTCGTGGAGATTGTTCTTGGCGGTGGTCAGATTGTTGGTGAGGGAGACAATCAGTTGGGTATCATTGTCGTAGGAGACGATGTTGAGTGCATGGCTTCTGACGATGGTGTCCAGTGGGGTCATGCAGAGGTTGAAGAGGGTGGGACTCAGCAATGATCCTTGGGGGATGCCGCAGCTGATCTTAGTGGCTTCCGAGAGAGGGGGGGGGAGTCGGACCTTCTGTGTTCTGCCGGTGAGGAACAAGGAGAGACACTGCAGAGCTGAGTCTCGGGTACCTGCGTCGTGGAGACGGGTGCGTAGCGTGTCATGTCAGACTGTGTCAAAGGCAGCAGAAAGGTCCAGGAGGATGAGGGCGACGGTCTTGCCTCAGTCGAGGAGGTCATCTGTAGCAGCAAGAAGGGCAGTCTCGGTGCTATGGTTGCTTCTGAGAATAATGACTGAGAGGGGTCCAGGATGTTGTTGGCTTCTATGAAGATGGTGAGTTTTGACTGCTTTCTCAATCAGTTTGGCCGGAAAGGGGAGCAGGGAGATGGGACAGTAGTTCTTGAGGTCTGTCGGGTTGGCGGAGGGTTTCTTCAGAAGAGGTTTGATCTCGGTGTGTATCCAACTCTCTGGGAAGGTGGCAGTTTCGAAGGAGCGATTGATGGTATGCTGGAGTTTGGGTGAGATGATGTAGCTGGCTTTGTTGAAGATGTGGTGAGGGCAGGGGTCCGTGGGTGCTCCTGAGTAGATGGCTGCCATGATGTTGTGGGTCTCGTTGTCGGTGATGTTGCTCCAGCGCAGGAGGGCAGGGGGGCGTGGTGATGCTTTGGTCGAAGGGCTGGTGGTGAGAGTCATGGGAGGGCCCTGGGTGGTGAAGCTGTCGTAAATATCTGCGATCCTGCAGTGGAAGTAGTTGGCAAGGTTTTTGCAGAGTTCTTGCGACGGGGGATGTCAGTGGAGTTGGGGTTGGTGAACTCTTTGATGACAGTAAAAAGTTCCTTGCTGTTGTGGGCATTTTTATTGATGTGTTGTGGCAGGGCAAGTTTTTTGGTAGTCCTAATAAGCTGGTGGTG
Organism: Pleurodeles waltl; assembly: GCF_031143425.1. Lineage (NCBI taxonomy): Eukaryota > Metazoa > Chordata > Amphibia > Caudata > Salamandridae > Pleurodeles > Pleurodeles waltl. Next base: position 132,489,534 of record NC_090447.1, on the reverse strand, counting down.
AAGTTTGACAGCATTTTTGAAGGTCTCGTGATTTGCTGAGGTCTTGTCGGTACACCATTTCCTCTCTAGACATCTGCAGACCTGCTTCGATTCTTTGATCATGGGGGTGAACCAGTTTGCTTTCTTGGCTGTACCTTTGTAGTGGGGTGCCTTGAGGGGGGGAGGGTGTTGGCACAGTCGGTGAGCCATCTGTGGAGGTTGTGTCCGGCAGTGTTGACATCGTCGGCGGCTTGGGGGAGGGCTGTGTTGAGGCTGGTGGTGAGCTGGGCTCCAGCGACCTTGTTCCAATTCCTGCTTGGAGTTCGGTGGTGTGGTTGACGGAGATGTAGTTGCTGGTGGAGAAAATGGGGTCCAGTGTGTGACCGACTGAGTGAGTGGGTGTGGTGACGAGTTTCTTGAGTCTGAGATTGGTGAGGTTTTCTATCAGGGTGGTGGAGTTGTTGTTTGGGTATTCCAGATGGAAGTTGAAGTCCCCCAGTAGGATGTAGTGCTTGGATGGAAGAGCGTGGGTGGTGGCTAGGTAAGCAATGGTGTCACAGAAAGCGGGGCGGGCCCGGCTTCCTGTAGATGAGGGTGCCCCCCAGAGTGGTGTTAGGATTGGTTCCAATCTGAAAGTGGAGGAGTTCCATGTTGGTTGTGCAGTCTTCTGTGCTGGTGGCAAGGCGTAGGGACTCTGTGGACAATGGCGATGCCTCCCCTGGGGCGGTTCGATCGGTCTTTGTGGATGATCTTGTAGCTGTCAGGGATGGAGATGGCGATGGCGATGTATGGAGCAGAGTAGGGGTTAAGCCATGTTTCTGTGAGGAAAGCGACGTCCGGGGATGTGGTGTCAATGAGGTTCTAGAGTTCGATGGCGTGCCTGTGGAAGGAGCAAGTGTTGATCAGGATACATCTGAGGCTGTGTTCTGCTTTGTGGGTCCTCAGGGGTGGACTTGAGTGACAAAGGCTGGTGAATTTGCAGTGGCGAAAGCTGAAGGGTCCCTTGGTGTTGCTTGGTGATGCCTATTTACAGTTGTTGTTGTGTCCCGAGTTGAGAACGATGAGTGCTGCTGGCGTGTAGTGGTGAAGGGTGAGAGGTCCAGGGGTCCTGGTCACGGTTGGGTAACGGATGGGAGCAGATGGGCTTGCCTCAGGCGTGTCTTTGGTGCGCCAGTGGCATGCCCGTTGAGCATATCTGCCATTTACGCAGGGAGGGGGGAAGGAGAGGACAGCTGGGAGGTGGGAGCGGGAATGGTGCAAAAAAGGGGGGCGGGGCTGCGGGCAGAAGCAGCGTTGAGGAGAAAGCGAGAGAGGAGGGGGCGGGACCGCTGGGCAGCAGCGGTGGGGAGAATGCAAGGTGTGAGGAGAAAAACGAGGAAAAGAAGTACAGAAGTGAAAAAGGCACAGAGACAGCACACTAAAAGAGAAAAGGAGGAGCAGAGAGAAAGAAGCAAAGAAAGAGGAAAGCGCAGGAGTGAAAGGCACAAAGACAGCACAATAAGAAAATGGACTAGAAAAGAAAAAAGGGGCAGAGGGCAGCCTAGCAGAAGAGCAGAGCTCTCCCAGTAGGCACCAAGGATAAGGCGCAGGTAGAAGCCTGCGGGTGGAGGAGGGCCTTGAACTTCTGACCATGGTCAGAGTTCAAGACAGGACGGGCTTCCCCTTAGTGGTGGAGCTATGCGGAGGACGAGCAGTTCACTGACCAGGTCACTAATGTTAGTAAATATCATAAGATGATAATTGACATGCCCCGACCACAAACCTTCAAGATAGGAACACAGACTCTTACACAGATCAAAGCCTTCCAGTATTTGGGTGTCATATTTTATGCCGATTTACGATTGAGTCCCTTGTCAATGGGGAAGGTGTCTATTCTTCTTAGAGCCAATGCTGCCATCTGGAAATTTACATCCAGACTGGGTAGGAAGCTGATCAGAGCCCTTGAAAGTATTTTTAAAGCATCCTATGAAAGTGAGTGATATCTGGGGCTACATAAGGAATGAACCTCTTCAGGTGGCGGAAAACAAGTTTTTGAAACATCTCCTTTATGTCCCACAGAGTCCCACAGGGTAGCCCCCCCCGCCCCCATATATTGCATGATGAGGTGGGGATAAGTTATCTAGGACCCTTTTTATGTTGAGTTGACACCTGGACAAAAGGAGCACAACTTAATAGAGTAATAGTACAGGAGTACCTATCTCTTGACTTTGGCTTGCACATCCCCTGGCTCTTCAAGATATCATTTCAGATCTTAGGAAGAGGGGATTTGTTTCCTCTCCCAAAAAGATTGTAAAGGCAGAAAGGGGATGGGTGAGTGACAACGTTTTAAGGCAAAGAATGCTAGAGAGTGAAACTGAGGCTGAGGCCCTCTAAAAGGTGTTGGTAAGAAGCTATCTGTTTTTGAAAACTAACCTGTTTATGGATTCCTATCTCACAGTGGTCACTTCTAGTCACACTACATTGACTAGATTTAGGTTAAACCTGTTGCCCCAGCATTTAGCATTTCCATGTGGTAGCAAGAAGGCTCCTTTCTAGCACCCTGTGGCTGCAAACGGGCGTCTCCAGAGGACACCATGCACTTTACTGTGTTTTGTAAATTCTATGAATTTCCAAGAAAGGCCTTTTCCATCCACTTCTTAAAGGAGAGAGATTTTAAACATGCACACCCTGCTGTCTTGTTTTTACAAATGCTGTCTGTGGATATCGTTTTTTATGTTGCCATTTTTTTAAAGGCTGCTGTAAGATCAAGGACCTCGATGGAGGATTAATAGTAATCTTGCACACCTGTAGGAATTCTTGAATGATCATGTATTTTTAAGATTTCTTAACTATAAGTATGTTTTTTTTTCTAATGTGTATTTATTGTATGTTGTGAATGCTTTTATGTTTTTTTATTATTACTGAATCAAGTTCTCTTTGAATTGAATTGAAAAAATATAATCAGGAGAATGAGTTTCCCACATTGGCTTTTTTGAAGGAGAGGCAATTTCAGACGGGAGACATCCAAAATAAAGTCACTTTTGGCTACAAAAATCAGGAGTGTTCTGCTTGAATCAGCACTTTTAAATTATTTGCTATATTTGTGTCATTTTATCCAGTTGATCACTTGATTATTTGTGGCACTTAGGAGAGGGCATGTAGTGCTATGGCCAGAACTTCTGACTTTGCAACTCAGAAACGAGGTTCGAGTTTTGGAGGTGAATTTGAGAATCATCCTGTGATTCTGGGAAAATCACTTAGGCCCTCATTATAACAATGGCGGTATAGACCGGCTACTGCCGCGGCTGCCAAAATACCGTTGCTGCGGCTACCAGCCACCCGACATATTATGACCGTAGTCGGAATTCTGCCAGAATGATGGCGGAATTCCGGCTGCGGCCATGGCGGCGGATGGCGGTAAGGCCAGTAGACCGCCGCAGACCGTTTCATGACACATGACAAGGCCTGGCGGTGTTCTGTTGGCAGAGGCTGCTGCTGAAATCATGTAAGTCGGGTGCTCTGACAGGGGATGGGGGTGTTGTGTGAGTGTGTGTGGGTGTATATGTTGGTGCATGCGGGTGTGTGGCATGTGGAATGCATGTGTGCATGTATGATGGTGAGTGTGCGTGTATGTTGTGTTGTGTGAATGCGTGTGTGCCTGTATGTATGTCAGTATGTGTGGATGTGTGTGTGAATGGGTATATGCATTTGTGGATGAATGTGGGTATGTGTGAGAATGCGTGTGCTCGATGGTGCATGCATGTGCGTGTATGTCGGGGGTCTGGAGTGGGAGAGGGGGTGGGGAAACCAGGGGAGGGTGTGGGGGGTGGGGAAAACCCCATCAGTGACAGGGAAAGGATTCCCTGTCACTGATAGTGCCTACCACCATGGTTTTCGTGGCGGTAAGGGAGCCACGAAAACCATGACGGTAGGCGGGGTTATAATCGCAGGGGTGGGACAGTGACAGCCGCCTGGCTGGAGACTGAAGTCTCCAGTCAGGCGGCTGTTACCGCCATGGTGGAGGGAGTGGTACATTGGCGGTTTGGCTTGAGCTAAACAGCCAATGTAATATTTTGTGGAAAGGTACCGTCAGCCTGTTGGCAGTACTTTTTTCCAAAATACCACCATCCACCAGGGTCCTAATGAGGGCCTTAATCTCACCATACATAAAATCAAAATGGATGTGTTTTCATGTAAAGCACTGCAATAACTTCGGGTCATGACTGCGCTCTATAAAACCACAAAAGAATAAAATAAAAAAATTAAGTGTTTCGCACACTTCTGTCTTTGAATTACACTAGGACTATGTTTGGGTGGTGTTTGGGCTACATTTGGGTTCTTGTTTTCTCTGGTGCTGGTGGCCATCTTGGGAGACCTTTTCCTTATAAAGCTTCCTAATGTCTTCATTTAGTGCAGTCCCTGCAATAGCAAATGCTTTCAGTTTTCCATTTCAATTCTATTAAGAGGGTGTTCAGATGTGCCACACTTTTGTCATAAATTTAGAATCTTAGCGCTCTAGATGCTCATTGGAACACTGTGCAGTTGATCACTAGGGAGTTAACTGGCAGTCTGGTGTTGAACATACATGTTTCAGTCTGCATGTCAGAGTGTTTTAATTAAATAGATGAGGAAGATATTTGAGAACTAATTTAAAAAGTGTCTTAATTTTGCTTAGTACATCACTAACCATAATTTCTGTGACAAAATGAACCCCTATTTTTTCTAAATAAAATGTTTTAAATGTTACCAGTTTGATTCAGTCAAGATGGCTTGAGGACTGCCACACTTTTGTCATAAGACTGTTAGCACTCTCATTGTTCTTTAGAATATTCTGGGAGGCTGCACACAGATGTTGAAGACAGGGAAATCAACTGGCAGTTTGCTGCTATTGGAAGTACATCTTTCACTGCAAATGCCAGATGTTATTCTGACATGGCTGAAGAAGATAGTGTGAATTTTCAGAAAATATGCTTCAATTTTAGCTTCATTAGCACATTTATTAGCCTCTATGAGAAAATCATGAGGGAAAATAGTTTACCCTCAAACATGATTTATGAAATCCCATCACAGGGTCAGCATTTGTCACAGGGTAATGGCTGCCAAAACAAATTGTTCACTATTCCACTGTATTCTACCCCACTGTACACCACTACAGTATATTCCAATTCACTCTCCCTCCCCCATTGTGTGACACTCTCCTTCACTGTCTATAACTCCACTCTGTAAAAGTCGACACTTTATGGCACTCTACAACATTCTATCCACTCTATCCCCGTACACTCCACTGGTTAACTCCATACTCCACTGTATGCCTGTATACTCCTATGTACAACACTCTGTTTCACTATATGACACTTTTGTATGTCACAAAACCCTGAATTCTACTGTACAAGACTCTACTCCAGTTTTTAATAGATTATGACCTGTGCTAAGCTAGTACACTCCTCTCCATGCCACTGAACTCTATGACACACAATACACTCTATTGTACTTTACTCCACATTATGTTACATAACTCAACTCTACTCCACTGTATGAGACTTTATCTCTAAGCTACTATACAACAATAACTTCACTCTGCTCCAGATTCACACACTACTCTACTCTGTGCAACTCCAGTCTACAACACTGTCTGACACTTTACTCCTGTCTGCACTCCTTCACTCCACTGTACAACACTGTACTATACTGTATGACACTGTACAACACTCTACTCCACCCGACCCTACAATGCTATAGTCCACTCTACACCACTATGCGCAACTAATTGTATGCCACTGCACCCCACTTTACTCCACTCTATTCTGACTACTTCACTGTACTCTACTACTCCACTGTAGGCCACTCCACTCAATGTTACTCCACACCACTGTACTCTATAACACTATGGCCCTCATTACGATCTCACCGGGTTTCCCTGCCGAGATTGGTGCTGACGGTCGACAGAAGACCGCCAGCACGCAGAACCCCCTGCCGGCCACATAAAGAGCATCCAGCTGGGCCGGCGGGTGGAACCAGTGTTTAAAATTTCTAAAGTTATAGTTATAACTTTCCTTTACAATTTATCCACCACTTTCAAATTATTATAACTAGTGGGCCTCATTGCACACTCTTTTCATTTCCCTAACCAAACTACCTATAACTCGCCACTCTACCATGCGCTAGAATCACTGTGAGATGAGGTGTCCTAGACATAGAACCTAAGGTACGTAAAGAGCAATAAGGTACACAATACTGCCAGGAGAGGCAAATGAGGATGCGAAGAGGGAAAAAAGCAATGATGTAGACAGGGACTGCATGGTTAGTGAACTAGGAAGCAGAGAACCACTCATCTATGCAGTTGTGAGGTAACTAGCCACTGTTACATGCAGTTCTTAAATTCATTGGAATCTCCTTCCTTCCTTCTGGGTTCATTCTGATCGATCCTTTAGCCAATCTAATATGGAAGGCACACGTGATGCCATTGTGCTCCTGCTGCTATTGACCAGCCTTCCAAACTCTCCAATCCTGCTTACTCCCTTTCTTTCCCCACCATGTCTGTCAATTGAACGTGTTATTCTTGTGTTCCCCCTTTTACCCTGATCGTGTCAGAATGCCCACTCATTTTGTAAGGCCTGCCTGGGTAAACACTGATTCATAAAATGTCCCATCTGTGACAAGCTACCTGTGCACAGGTACTGGGAATTAGACTGTTGTATGAGTGGCTCAACCCCCACACCTGTTCACTTGCATGCACACACATATTCTCATATAACTAACTCAACCCACCACACAGCAGTGGACTTTCTTATAAGAGGTAGGCACTGGTGGGAAGCACTCCCAATCAATTTAAAAGAAGTTACAGTGAGTGCCCCAAAAACTGGATAGTCCAAACAAGCAAAAAAAACAAGGAAGTAATTGGATTGAAACCCATTAACTCACACAAAATGTCTACATTGATCTGAGGTCAGTACATTGCAGATCATCATATTGGATGATATTGACACTTATTGTACACTGCTTAAAAATGTTATGTGTTATGATTCGCTATATAAAAATGCATAGATTTAATAATGTGTAAACATACTCTTAGTCTTTGAAGTAACTTTACTACTTTTGGCTATTCACCATTTTGAGACTAATACAGTACATTCAAAGGTTAGACTTACATGTGCCTAACCCCTGAAACTAAGTGGTGGAGCTAAATTTACAAGTGTAAATTTACAATCAGTAACTCTTCACACCCACGTGGAGATCTATAACAACAGGACAGAGCTCCCCTTTGGGAAATTATAGGGAAAATTAAAAAAGTTTATTAAAATAAAAAATATATATTTTAATGTTACATGTTAATGTAATGTTATATATTTTAAAACCTAGAACAAATACAAATGTTACAGCACTATTATCTTGAAATGTATTAAAAGTACATAAGGCAAATATATTTATTTATTGTTTTATTTAATTAACCTACAGTAAAAGGTTTGCTTTTATTTAATGCAGTTTAAAATTTACTAAAAGTTGTATATAGAGTATATTTTGATTAATTAATGTTTTTGCAAAACATAAATATATTTTTAAACTTTAAGATGTTTATTTAAAAATGAGAAATAAAATAATACTTTATAATAATGTTATATCATTTTTTAACATGAAATAAAATGTATGTATTTTTTTTAAGTAAAAAAATTAATTTATTTTAGCATAATTTCCTAGAGGTTTTTTGTTGTTGTTGTACTTCTTTAATAATAAAATGCAACAGTATGCAATTACACTGAATATTTTATAGTTTTCATTTTTTTTCTAAATTTAGCAGATGGAGGACATTTGTAGCGTATCAGCGCAGTCGAATGGGGAGGAAGGAAAGTTGGATGAAGGGGGGAGGGCATGGAGGGAGATGGTCTGAACATAGAGAGGAGTAGGGGTGTAGTTGCTTATACACTCACATAAAGCAGTAAGACATATGTTAAATAAAGCAATGGATCACATCTAGAGGACACCGATGATTGGGTCACAAACTTCTGTTTCCTATAGCATTTCAGTGGTTCAGAAGTTCAAAGAACGCCTCTCATTTTGAGAATCCAGTGGCATACTTAACATCTGATGTCTCAAGGGGGATCTAAGCGGATCAATTGGCATGTCTCATTGTTTCCCTTAAGCCCCGGAGGTAGGGGCAGCAATCTGACGTACGATCGTCCAACCGCAGCTATAGGGTAGGGAGGAGTGGGTTTACTTATTTGCGGGCAGTGAACCACGTCTTAAAGTCATCTATTTTGCTGCATACACAGGACTCCCTGAACTTGATGGGGGGAAGGGGCTATGGGAAAAAACCCTGATGGGGCTGAGGGCGCAGTTGGCGTATCCCCTGAACAAAAAAGAGGATCAGTGACACAAGATCACACTTGTCAGCTGTGGGTGTATTGTTTGAATGCAGTACACATTAGGTCCGAGGAACGTCAAGTAGGGGTGGATATTTGGGAGTGTATCATTATAAGGTAGAAAGTAAAAAGACAAAGCAGGCTATCGTAGAAGTGGTAGTGATAAGTTATAAAGACCGAGAAGGAAAGGTGACTAGTCTCAGATACAGTGTCATTTAGGTCAAAGAGGAGGTGTCTGGAAGGTAGAAAAAAGGCGAGATGCAATGAATAAGGGCTAGATGGAGGGGTAAATAGGGGAGAGTCAGAGGTCAGGACAACTATGAGAATCGAAACTGAGCTAGTTTGAAGTGAGGTTAGATGTGGGGGGATGAAAAGGTAGGAAGGTGAGAAGGTGAGGAAGTGAGAAGAGGAGAAGGGCAGAAGGGCAGCACCCTTCTCAGGGTATTACATATGAAAATGGAGGGGATGGAATGGAAGAGGGGGTATGGGATGGAGTCCTGGATGATTTGTGTTGGTAATAATATGGGTCATATATGCAAGCTGGTAAGCAGGTAGTGAACTCACTATGAGACATCTGTGAGAAAGGGTTCCCACGCTTGCTGAAATAGGGCAGCTTGATCCTGCATATTATATATGGGACGTTCAAAGGCTGCAATCCGAAACATTGCTACCATCTATTCTTCCAGGATGGGGGGTGTAGAGGATCTGCAGTGACGGAGCACACATATCTCTGCTGTAGCGGGGCCGTGTGCGGTACCCGCCGTTGATCGGGGATGTGTTCCATGTCATGAATAAGGATAAGAGGGGGAGAGTGGTGTCTGTAATGTAATTGAAGATGCCAGAGTATTGCCCACCATATCGCAAAGGGGTCGGACCAACGAACAGTCGCAGAGGATATGTCACAGACCGCACCTAGTCTCTGTGCATAGCCAGGACTCCGCATGCAGTGGTAGGCCCACCTTCTGTAATCTCACAGGGGTCCAGTACCAGTCATGAATTATTTTAAAAAGGCAGAACTGCAGATGGAGTTCCCGGATGCCTCTATCTAGGACCATCAATGTCTCTGTCCAGCTCTCTACTTCGAGTTCTGTGTGGAGGTGTGGAGGCACCCTTGCCATTTAAGGTGTAGTGCTTCAAGGAGGGGTTTTGAATAAAGGTGTTGTGTGATAACATCATACAGGAACACCATTACACCTTTGAGGTGGCCCCAAGTGTTGACATAGGAAATGATAGGAGATATCTGGAGTATCCATGGAGTAGCTCCCATACTACTATGCAGGCAGAGTCTGAGTTTCAGATACTGCCATACCTTATTGGGGGTGGAGGTCAAATTACTGTTGCAGACACTCAAACGATTTTAGCTCACCATTCTCTATGATTTGGTCCAGTGTTTCTATGCCCGCTGTACTCCAGTGCACCCAATATAGGGGACGCCCTCCAATTCGTATGCCTTCATTTCCCCAGAGGGGAGCTCGGGAGTGAGAAATCAGGTTGGTGCCTCATAGGTGATGTGCTCTGCGGCAATCTACGTACATTGTTTTCAACATCAGGTTGATAGTTTGTGTTTGGGAGCGGGGGCCTCTAAGCCCTTCACGATGAGAGAGTACTAGGCGTTCTGTTGTGACCCATTGTGATAGGTCAGGTATTCTGGGTAACATATACGCTAGCTGGGAGAGGTGGAGAGGTGGAGAGCAAGGGTATAGTGTTCTATCGATGGCAGCCCCATGCCTCCGCAGGAGCGGTGTGCCATGAGTTTCGCCGTTGATAGGAGGGGGCGAGATAGGCTCTGATTGCTACATCTATTGATTTTAAAGTTGACAGCGGCACTTGTATAGGGAGCATGCCTAACACATATGTGAAATGTGGTAAGGTGACCATCTGTACTTTCTGTACCATGCCCCACATTGAGAGCCCTGGGTGGGACCATTTCTCAAAGTCAAGCGTCATGCGTGCAATGAGTAGATCGAGGTTATGGGCCACAATGTTCTCCAGTCCTCGTATGACAAGGATCCCAAGATATTTAAGATGGAGTGGCGTCCACTGGAATGGGAATCCGTACTTGTAGTAATGAGGGAGAGAGGTAATGCTTCACATTTGTTCCAGTTTACTTTATAACCAGATAGGGATGCAAATTCTTCATTACTCTCCATTAACGCTGGGAGGGATCTATTGAGATCTATTAGGGTAAGTAGAATGTCATCTGCATACAGATAAATGTTTAGAGAGTCCCCCACATATTGGGGTTCCAGTAAGTAATGGAGATTGATGTATAATGGCAATTAGTGGTTCCAGGGCCAGTAGGAATAGCAATGATGAAAGAGGGCATCCCTGCCTCATCCCCCTGCGAATGAGGAAAGGATCTGAGAGGAAGCCCATACAGTTAACAGGTGCCAAGGGACAATCATACAGTAGTCGTACTTTTGCAATGAATTGGTCCCCACTCAGAATTTTCACAGGGTCGTGAACAGATAAACCCAGTCTACACGGTCAAATGCCTTTTCAGCATCTAAAGATAAGGCTTTAGCTTCTTCTGGCATATTCATGGCCTCCCATAGGGCGTGGAAGAGAGTACATAGGTGGTGTCTAGAGGTATGTCCTGGGACAAATGCTACCTGTGTTTGCTGCCCACAGAACCCTCTGAGAAGAGACCGTGCCTTTATTATCCCGCATGTACTTGGAAACGTGTGTCTTTAGTTGTGTTTTGCCCTGTGAAGTGCGGTATCGATGTACAGCAAAGTGCCAGGGTTTTCGGCCCGGAGAGGTTAGTCCTGCATTAACTATCAACAATATAGGAGAGTGGTCTGATAAACCGCCCTCCAGTATATGAGTGTCACAAGGAAGTAGTCCAATCGGGATTGAGTCCCATGTACTGGTGACAAGAATGTGTACTCCTTATTGGTTGGGTGCGTTAGCTCCAGTGATCCACTAATCCATGATCTGAGGACACGTCTGCGAGAATGGCTCTGTCCTGATTGTTACATACGTCCATGGTCCCATCTGTTTAGCAATGCATCTCGGGCCAAATTCCAGTCACCTCCTATGATGTTGCATGTGGCTCCTACCTCTGTAAGAAGTGGGTTAATATGAAGGAAGAACAATCTTTTGGGGCCTGTGGTGCATATCTCGAGCCGACGGATATTGAGGAGCCCCTTATTTTTAGTTTTGCGAAGACATATTACCCCTCCAGGTCCGACCACGTTTTAATCAACGTCACAGTTAGTGTCTTACGAATTAGAAACGCCCTCTGCATTTCCGTGGGATCCCACTGCCTTGTTGCCTAGGTGTCGCGCAGCAACTAAGTATTGCCCTCCCCACCCAGTCACGGCGTAACCTTCTAGATTTTGTCACAACTAGATGTGTCTCCTGTGGGAGAGCCATGTTTTTTTTTTTTTACTGTTGATAGAGTAACACCTTTCTTTTCACATAGTGTGTTAAACTTTAACATTCCAGGATATAAGTCGGAGTGGTTGGGTACGGGTTGAGTCCCTGCTATTCATAACTGCAGCAGTTACATTGGTCACTCGGGTGTGCTAGGGTGATGATCGGGCGTGGGTGGCAGTAGTGAAAGTGATTATTGTATCGGATGAGTTGGGAGGGGAAGATTCTCCGATTGGTGTGGGGATGGAGTGTCGGGGGAGAGAAGGTTCTGACTAGCGGCGGAGTCTAAAGGGCGGTACCACGCGTGGGTTTGGGATTTTCGGGGGAGGCGCTGGGTGCCTACTTGACGGGGTTGGTAGGAGGTAGGGTGTTTTAGGGTAAAGAAGATGAAAAAGAAAAAGATGAGGAAGTAGGAGTAGTGATGAGTATTAAGAAGGGAGGCGAGATTGACTATGGGAGAAAAGAATGTAGGAACAGAAAATAGGGAAAAAGAGACGGGGAAGGAAAGGGTGGGGTGGGTGGTAAGCCGATGAGGTGATCAGGGGAGGGAAGAAGAAAAGAGGGAATATATACACTGGGCTGCCTGCTTAGGGCAGGAGCAGTGCCCTAAGAGTCTGGGTCTGTGAACTGTGGGTCCAAACCTGCAGAGTTGTCATACTCAGAGGGGCCCCAGGCCGAGACAGGCTGTCCACAGAAGGACGTTCCTGAAGGGTAAAAGGTAGCAACTGTTAAACGGTGAGCATCAATCGTGAGTTGGTACCGACCAGATGAGGGGGGGGGGGTAGGGGAGTAGCGGGGAGGAGGGAGCAGACCCGCCATCCCCCCGTGTGTAGGAACGAGGAGGGTCGAAGCACTAATGTCTTCGACTGCTGCTACCGGTCCTATTCCACTCCATTCTATTCTGTTCCATTCAATTCCATTCCATTCCCCTCCCTCCCCCCGGGCACAGGGGGGGCAGCAGGGAAATTGCATCCCCTCTCAGGCATTTTATAGTTACATTCAGCGACTATTGCATGAAGAGGGTGATGGCGATCAGTGGTGGATGGCATCTCACGTGTATCCACAATATATCATTCTGATGAGATTGTGTAACTATGGTAACTTTGGTAACATTATAACTTTAGGAGAGAGGCCCCTTTGCTACTGGCCATTATAACAATACAAAGATATTGAACACATATATCTAAACAGAGGTCATTAGACATAGCTTATATGAGTCTATCATTTACTTGCAACAATGTATCCTATTGAGTGTCTGTAAGCTGTTATCTATTAGCTACTTGCTGTTAGCTATGTGAAGCCAGGTGAAGCTAGTGCCAGGTACCTCTCATTCTTTCCATTTAACAGTTTGCAGGTTGCAGTGTCTCATTGGAATAAGAACATATATCTGGTGTATCATTCAGGCGGTAAGTTAGAGAGGAAGAAAGAGAGATAAGTTGAGGTGGTGAGGAGTAGTAGGAAAGGAGAGGAACAATTGAGTGGGCTTCTGTCTATATAATTAGAAGATGCCTGGCTGCAGGAGCGAGTTCAGGCCCCGTAACGTAGTGTTACTCGACACAGCCCACTGCTGTGCCAGCACAATGTTCTGAGTATAGCATTACAGTTCAGTACATTACTTTATAGTACATTACTCAGCTGCATCAGTCAGTAATAGCTTGCAGAATACTCATCTGTTCGTCGTCTTCTCTGCGGTGCAGACCCCACTGTTCAGGCTTGTCTCAATGACCAGTCAATCGTCTCATGGTTTCCGTAGCCTTAGGAGATGATGGTTCGGATGTTAAGGTTTCACAGGGGAGCTTGACTTGTCCCTTTCTGACGTCTGGGTAAGGTGTGCCACACTTTCAGCGCATGGTCTCTGTCGCTCTGTGCTCGTGCAGATTTCCCTGCATCCCTGCCCCTCGGGTGAGGCTCAGTGTTGTTCTGTTTTTATGGGTCCGATGCAACAAATGTGAGTGGCATGTCCTACCAGTCGGTATCTTGCTCTGGGTGTGTGGCTAGTGGGGTTGTGTCCATTTTTGGGGCCGAGAATTCATTCAAATAAAGACCTAGTTCCTTCAGGTCATAGAAATCTTGTGACTTGCCGTCTTTGGTGACCCACATTTGTGTTAGTTCAAACAGGCCATATTTTACCTCTAATTGATGAAGCCGGGGACGGAGGGACAGGAATGCCTTGCGGCGGTCATTGGTCTCCTTTGAAAAGGTAGCGTTGATTTGAACCTCATTTCCCTCTGTCTTGAATGTGCTGTAGGAGCGAGCTTCCTTGAGAAGTTGGCGAACCTGTCCGTGTTGCAGAAGACAGGCGATGATTGGGCGAGGTTGGGTATCTCTTTCCAGCCCTTTACGACCCAGGCAGTGAGCTCTCTGGAATTCCAGCGGTGGATCAAAGGAGAGACCTGTGAGCGTGGGAAGGGTATTTTGTAAATAGGCCTGGGTGTCTGACCCTTCTGCTCGTTCCGGAACCCCGAAAAATTGGACATAGTCTCTACGACTCTTGCCTTCTAAGTCTATTAGTTATCTTCGTGGGCACAGTATTTCCTGGTCCCTGTCTGGTGTGGTTTTTAGGTGGTCCTCTATAGCAGAGACTCTCTGTTATAGCCCCAGGACTTTGGTTTGAAAACCTGCTTTATCTGTTTTGTCTCCGCTGCCAGTGAGGATATATTTGAGTCCATTCCTTCCAGTCTTCGACCAACTGCTGATATTTCTTGGAGTATACGCTCCATTGTGGTGTCCTGTTTCGGCACGTCAGTGATGTTAGGCCGGGACTCTGGCTGCGTTCCCTTGGAAGTGGCCATTGGGGGCGAGTGCTGTAGGGCTTCAGAGAAGAGGAGTTGTATCCCTAGTTTACTAGAGGTTTTACTAGCAGGTTTACTGTTGGGCATCTCCAGACCGAGTTCCCGGCATAGGTGCTGTTTGTCTCTGATCTGAGTGGCAATATGCTTGGGTTAAATTTGGTTCCACAATAGGAAAAAAGGGGGGAGGGAGCTTTCGTGAGGGTTGGGTCTGTTCTCCCAGGGTGTATTACGACAGGTCGTGACCGAGGTCTGTATCTCACGCCTCTCCCACTTCCATGAAGTCCAGAAACTACAAGGTTCAAGGTCGGCTATGGAGAGAGGGTGGTGCCTTGACAGCTTGTTGCTCACCCTGGGGTCGCCGGTCTCTTCTTTCATGGTGTTAATGTACCGAATTCCGTGGAAGGTTGGATTAGCGTCTTTTGTCCTACGTCTTTGAGTCTGATAAGAGCACTTCCAGTATATGCCACTGCTTAGGGCACCCTTACTGTGTCACTGGAAACTCTCACTGGCTACGTGGAAGCTGACTGTGTCGTTAGATTGCAAGGCAGAGGGAGCGGGCAAGGAAAAGGGGGTGTTTCTTCCTTTCATATTCTCTATTCCGTGTTTTGGTCTGTTCCTCCCCTTCCTCAGTCCAAGCTCGACCGGCACGCTAGACTGGTGCACGTATCCCACAGCTAGGCCTCTGACGCCTATCCCCAATCACTGCAGGTTATTTTGGGAGTGGATCAGGCCCCAAGCCATTCCTCATCATTTGCGGGGCCCAGTGACATTCCACTTGAGGTTCTCAGTGGCCCCCCGTTGTGCCCACTTTCGCCCGGGGCCCGTCCTCGTACAGGGTTCCTGAGTCAGGCGGCCATATCCAATCGTGACCTGAACACACCCCCTTCCTAGAGGTCTTAATTTTAACCCCCTGCCTCCATTATTTTCTATTGAAGGGTGTTCCAGAGGTTGGTCATATGTGGAGCTGGATTTACTGCAGGTTTAAGCTGGAGTAGTTTTATGACTGTTTTGGGATCTTTTTGGCTGTAGTAATTTTAAAAATGCAATTTGTGAATAGCAATGAGCTTATTCTTTTTTGGGTGGGTGTTTTTCTCTTATTAACCTTCTACTATGCCCCCTCTGTACCCCTCCTTAAACACCTCCCATTTAGTGGTCAGTAGTCCCTATTTTCCAGCTACTTCCCCCATCCTTCTACTAGAACGAAGTCTTACATTTTCTATGATCTTTGCAATTAGGACAGAGATCTCCCCATGGAAAAGATAGGAGAGGCGAAAGTGGAGGTCTCTTCTTGCAGGTGTGTCAAGTAAATAAGCAGTACTATTTTCGGTTACAGTATTTTAGCATAGTTTATGAATAGGTTCGCAGAATGTTACTGGACTTTTTCCTATACAAACATTATAACAGCGGGATTCAATGGCAACATCTAAAATCCCATGCTTTTAATTTCGTGATGGTTCGAAAAGTCAATCAAAAGTGTTGTAGTACTTTTCCATCGTCTTTTCTTCGCTCCGAATGTTTCATTAAGAAGTATTAATATATGTCTGATGTTGAACACCATGCGTAAACTGAGATTGTTTCACTTTAGTTCAATAAACGGGAGATACAATTAAAAAAGAGGAGTTTTGATATTTTTATTTGGTTATTAAAAATGCAGAACTGACATTTATACATTCAAAATAGATGCACACGAATGTGGTTATGATGATACAGTGCAAAGTGTTTATCCCCCATCTGCATATTAGTATTCCTTCCTCACATCCTTGTGACCTTTCAAATGGAATTTTAAAAAGGCTTCCACCTGGAAAAAATTTAAACTCTGCTATTATTTTCCAGTAAGATCCCTGCAGATGTGAAATTAAAGTCCCTGGTGGATTTAAAAAGCGACCAAAGCTTTATCGTTTTGTCTCTGTACCGTGCAGAAAATAAAGAGTTCTGACAAAGCAAAGCTTTAGGGAAAGCAGTTTCAAACGAAGAACAAAAGCATAGTGTCTCAGATTGTATTTTGTAAGGGGAAACAATTGGACAGGGGTGTTTTTTTCTCCAAAATGCATATTTTGTTACAGGGCTAGGGTAAAACGTAACCATGGTTACATTGCCAATGGACAGCATTGTAAATAGGATATTTGAATATTTGTATTTGAAAAATGCCCATAGCAATACGCTACTAAAATTGATATAAAGTTTTAATTACACCACAGACCAGCTTGCTTTGGCCAAAAGACATACACAGAGAGCTACACAGAGAGCTGAAACGCATGTTTGATCTACTGCCCACGAAAAGAAAGCACATGTTCGCATTTATTTTGAAATTAATATTGCACTTTCAAATAAATAATGTGAAAACCCAACAGTGTTGTGACTTTTATTCTATGCGAGGTAAGAGGAGGCGAAGAGAGTCACGCTATTCGCCTAACAGACATTGTTATGTCTGATTTAGAAATATTTGTGCATCAGAACACCTACAAAGTGAGGAAGATTTGCATACTCTGCAAATGAGACTATGCAAAGCTGTACAAAAAGAGCTCAGTACACAAGCTGAAATTACATGATGTGATTAATCTGTAAAACAAAAGATAAGTGCAGGTGCCCACCTTTTTCTTACGAGCACTGACAAATGCCTGGATTAGTGAATGCCAAGGTTGCCAGGTCTTGACTTCACCTCATGCCTTTTTCCTCCACAATCCTACATTTCCTGTCACTTGCCTCACTCTTGCAGGTTTATATTCATTCCTTTTTTTCACCCTTTGTCACTGTTTTCCTATCTCTTCCTCTTTTTTCCTTCTATTGCCAGTATTTCTTTCGCTCGGGGTCAAATTCTGATGATGAATAAGTCTTGGTCCATAAAAATGAGTGTCAGTGCTGAATTCCGGCAACGACCTGCACAAATTAAGCAAGTGTGTAATCTATGTATTGGAGCTCACAAAGCACAAACCCAGTTGGAAAGCAAAGAAGAAAATAAAGAAGGGAAGGGAGCAATACAATACGTTGTGGAAAAAAGACTACGAGGTGAAGGTAGAAAAGGGAACTTAGCAACTCCACAGACAGAGCCAAAGGATGGTTTCTTTGCTGCTTTATGTCCATGAGGCACAAGCAGAAAACTGTGACAGGGCAGAAGGTAATAAGGTATCCTGAAAGCATTGCCGAAACCACTCCTGGGACACTTCATATCAACTGGTTGTTTGAATTCCGAACACATATAACATGAAACACCTAACTGAGACATGGGATCAGAATCATCCCTTCACCTGTTGAACGAAAACACCTCTAACCATGTAACTCTGTCAGACAAAGATATCCTTTCCTCCAGCTGTTGAGAAATGTTGATGTCCTATCATAAACAAGTTCAAAGCAGAGAATATCCTCATAAACGTACAAAACGTAGAGAAGGCAAAAAAGACTACATGGGCTCTGCTGCTTTTGGTGCGGACAGATTTCAGCATGCCAAGCAGACTTTTCTGTGCCTTCTATTGGAGCAGCCATTTTATCAACTCTATTCAAGGCACGCATCCTTTGCTGAGAAGGCGCAATGGCAGTGTTCCTTTTTTCAGTAACAAATTCCCAAAACAAGCTTTTTTTATTGAAAACCAAAAAGTTAATGCCTCCTACATGCTGTAATCTTCCCCCAGCTTCTATTGGTAATTTCTGTGGTTTTCTATTTGGAATTACCAAACTTTTAATGGTAGTCGCGAATAGGAAGGGTGTATGTTAGAAATTGGGTTTCTGGTTGGCAGAGGTATGCACCCTGTCCAAGCAGAAACCACAATTCTAGTCAGGGTAAGTCAGATACACACCATAAATTAACCTGTGCTCACCTTCTGGTAGCAGTCAGGCTTAACTTAGGAGGCAGTGTGTAAAGCATTTGTGCAACACTTGAAACAGTAGCACAGTAAAAACACTACTCAAAAATAATCCACACCAGGTTAGAAAAAAAACCCTGGGTGACCTGGATGAGCTGGTCTCACCCTCGGCCACGGTTGCCGTGTGCCAAAGACGAGGCCAGCTCGTCCTACCCCAGGCCTAAGGGGAGAGCGCTAGTGCTCCCCCCGGGCCTCCCACCCACACACCCCCATCGGGGATGAAAGGGGAGTTGCTTCTCCTGCCACCCCTGACCCACCACTCGTAATCTGATGATGTCAGGCCGCTCACAGCTCGCTGACATCATCAAATGGTGCCATGGACATGCTGGAAGCCATTTACTTCCAGCGTGTTAGGAGAGAGGAGATGAAACAGGTGAGTCCTTCTCTGAGTGGGGCTGGCGGAGGGGGGGGACAGACGAGGGGGGGAAGGAAAGAGTTTTTCCCTTCCCCCTGTGCCTGTTTTCAATCGATTCCTGCTCCGCGATCGTGAGTGAGGCCCGCGATCGTGGAGCATGAAACCACCACTAGGCAACAGGGATGGTTTGTTTTGTTTATTTTGAGGAGTGACCCCTTAGGAAAGGGTTGCTCCCCTGATAGCATAATTATATCTTTGTTGTGTCCCCCCTTGGGGCAGATCAGCAGTTTTTTTGGCCTATCTGCCCCCAGGGGGGTTTGAAACCCACTAGACACCACAGATTATGTTTCTTATATTGTTTTAGGGCAGCGGCCCCTTAAGCAAGGGTTGCTGCCCTGGGGCAATATTTTTGTTATATGTTTTGGGCCCCTCTGGGGCCAGATCGGCCATGCTTTCAGCCGATATCACCCCCGGGGGGCGGGGGGTCAAAACCCAGAAGGCCCCAGGGATTCTGTTGTGTGTCTGTTTGTGTGGTTTTTGTGTGGCACCCCTTGAGCGAGGGTAGCCCCCAAAAGGGACACTTTATTGATGGCCATTTCTGCACCACTTGGGTGCAGATCGGCCTATTTTTTTAAGCCCATCTGCCACCAGGGGGGAAGAAGCCACCAAGATGCCAGGAATTATTTTTTTTCCTTTGTTTTTTTTCTGTTGGGGGACACCCCGTTTAGCAAGGGTCGCTCCCCAAAGGGGGCATAGAACTGTTGGCCATTTCTGCCCTCCGTGGGAGCAGATCAGACTATTTTTTTATGCCCAAATCCACTTAGGTACCAGGGATCTCCTGTGTGTTGGTGTGTGTTTTGTGTGGGGGGGCAGCCCCTTTGGTAAGGGTTGCCCCCCAAAGGGTGCACATTACTGATGGCCATTTCTGCCCCCCAGACGCCAGGTATTTCTTTTCCCCTTTGATTTATTTTTTGTTGGGGGCACCCCCTTTAGCAAGGATCACCCCTCAAAGAGGGCACAGAAATATTGGCCATTTATGCCCCCCTTGGGAGCAGATCGGCCTATTTTTGGGCAGAATCCACTTAGGCACCAGGGATCTTGTGTGTGTGTGTGTGTGTGTTTTGCGTGGGGGTGACCCCTTTGTTAAGGGTTGCCCCCCTAAGGGGGTACATTACTGATGGCCATTTCTGCCCCCCTTGGGGGTAGATCGCCTATTTATTTAGGCCCATCTGCCCCCAAGGGGGGCAGAAGCCACCAAAACACCAGTGATTTTGTTTTTCCCTTTGTTTTTTTTGTTGGGGGGCACACCCTTTAGCAAGGGTCGCCCCCAGAAGGGAGCACAGAACTGTTGATCATTTCTGCCCCCCCTTGGGAGCAGATTGGCCTATTTCTTAAGGCCCATCTGCCCCCAAGTGGGGCAGGATCCACTTAGGCACCAGGGATCTTGTGTGTGTGTGTGTGTTTAGTGTGTGGGGCACAGAACCGTTGGCCATTTCTGCTGTCCTTGGGGGCAGATCAGCCTGCCACAAGGGGGTGCAGAATCCACTTAGGCACCATGGAAAATTTCTAAATGCTTGGTGGCGGGATGTTTGTCAACTGGGAAAGGTTTTGCATGTGTGATTATAACAGTTTTTTTTCTTCTTCTTGTTCTAGTTCGAAGCTTTTGCTTGCTTTGCTGTGGCTTCTTGCAGTTTTGGCAGTGGTTGACCTGCGGTTTGTGTAGTTGCATGTTTTACGTAAGTAAAAACAATTTACTCCAAAGGAGTGATGTTGTCATGCATGAGTGACATGTTTGTAGATGGTGTACTAAATGCAGGATTGTGTGTGAAATTGTCAGATTTGTGCCAATGATACTTGTGTTGTCTTATGTCTAATTTGCTTTTCTTTTTCTTGGGATATCACTGTGATTGTTGTTTCTGTGCAGAGTAGTTGCTAGTGAGTCTAGCTTTTTCAGGTAAGTGAGTGGTATAGTTTTTGAGGACATAACACTTTTGATAAAGCCACACTTTGTTTATTACTTATTTTAGACAGTGCTGGTTGTTGTGGTGCATTTGTCAAGTTACACTTCTTCGAAAGGATCATGGATAGCCACAGAGTAACTGCCCAGCAGGTTGTTGGCATGCTTTTTGAGTCATCTTCTGACCATGATTATGAGACTGACTCTACATCTGAGGCAGAGGAGGAGGCGAGAGATTCTGGTAGTGAGTTTTCTGTCCGAGAGGAATCTTCTGATGAGGAAGCCACTCCCAGTGCAGATGAAGGGACTGTTTTAGATGAGGATACTGATGTGCCAATAGTGCAGCAGCCTGGGGTGAAAGATTTCCTATTGGAAGACCTGACACCTGGGTTGCCCCAAACATGTAGGGGCCACAGTTGTCTGCCTTTACTGGTCTCCAAGGGTGTAGAGTAAATACAGAAAACATTTTGCCTGTCAATTTCTTTGAGTTGTTTATGGACAATGTATTATTGGATGAGATTGTTGAGCAGACTAATTTGTATGCGGAGCAGTATTTGAGGGACAACCCTGCCAGACTTAGGCCTCAGTCCAGAGCTACACAGTGGATACCCACAAATTTGGAAGAGATTAAAAAGTCCTTGGGTTTGACGTTATTGATGGGGGTGATAAGGAAGCTGTCACTGGCTTCTTTTTCATCTACTAGTCCCTTGATGGCAACGGCTATATTTCCTACAACCATGACTCGTAATCGGTACTTGCTTCTTCTTCGGATGCTGAATTTTGTTGACAATGCTTTAGCCTTGCCACAAGATCACCCAGATTGTGACTGTCTATTTAAGATTAGACCTGTCCTTGATCATTTTGTAGATCAGTTTTCACAGGTGTATGTTCCAGGCAAAGAAATAACGGGCAGATTTTTTGAAAAGTGGTGCAACGCGGTGTTGTGCCAAAATTGACAGCGCTGCGCTGTGTCACTTTAGAAATGCCGGGATGTGCCGTATTTAATTGAATACAGTGCACCTTTCTGTTTTCCCGTGCGCTGGCGCTAAATTTAGCTGCTAGCGCCAAAGCAGGCATCCTTGCACCATTGTGCAAGGATGTCCGTGTTGAGGGGTTTGATTGTTTATGTGCAGGAGGGTGTCCCTACCGGCACATAAACAATCACTAATGGCGCTTTGGCACTTCTGTGTGTGCTGCACAATGCAGTACACACAGAAGTGCCAAAGCATCATTTTCAAATGATTGTTTATGTGCAGGAAGGGACACCTTCCTGCACATAAACAATCATTCTGGCAATTTGCTTTTTCTATGCATGCAGCAGAATGCAGCACATATAGAAAAAGCAAAATACGAGGAGGAATATAAGTATTCCTTCTCTTTGTGATTTTGGCGCTGCCTCAGGTTTACGTGATTTCATAAATCTGAGGCAGCGTCAAAATGCAATGGGTGTTGCTGTGGCACACCCACAGCAACACCCATTGCACACCCCTTCCACGCACAGTGCTACGTGGGAAGGGGCCGTATTTACCGGGTGGTGTTAAGCCACAAAAAGTGGGTTAACGCCTCCTTGTAAATACAGTGCTGTGCTTAGCGCCACAGGAGCATCACAAAAAGTGACGCTCCTGTGGTGCTAAGGCCATATAAATATGGCCCTAGTAGGGATGAGTCTTTGGTCCTGTTCAAGAGGGGTTTGGCTTCTAAGCAGTAAATTCTAGCAAGAGGGCAGGATATGGAATTAATTTGTATATGCTGTCAGAAAGTAGTACAGGATATGTGTGTAAATTCCGGGTCTACATTGGTAGGGATTCCAGAAATTGACCCCCCAGGTTATTCGCCCACTTTTGGAGTTAGTGAGAAAATTGTGTGGGAACTTGTAGACGAGTCTTTGACAAAGGTCACCGTTTGTACGTAGATAACTTCTACACTGAGTGCAGTTGTTCAAGGAATAGTTCAGAGTGGACACTGTTGCTTGTGGCACAATCCGTTCTAACCAGAAAGGCTATCCAAGGGACCTTGTCTGTAAAAAACTTGAGCGTGGACAGTGCAGCCTTGTGTAATAATGAGCTGCTAGTTCTGAAATTTGCAGACAGGAGAGGTGTGTACATGTTAACTACCATCCATGATAAGTGTACTTCTCCTGTGACTGTTTGGGATCAGGTTGCGGAAGTGCACAAACCTGCGTGCATTTTGGACTACAATAAGCATATGGGTGGTGTTGATACAATAGATCAGAGGTTGAAACCTTACACTGCTCTTCATAAGTCTTACGTGTGGTATAAAAAGTTGGCCATCCATTTGTTTCATTTGGCAACTTTTTATGCTTTTATTGTGTTTGATTGTTCCCCTGAGTCAAGGATGAAATTTGTTGAATTTCAGGAGTCAGTGATAAAGAGCCTTATTGTAGTGGAAGAGGCAAGAGTTCCTGGAGTAGCAGTGGTGGAGGATGTGGCAAGATTGAAAGACCGCCACTTTCCTGATCACATTCCTCCCACTCCCAAAAAAGGCTTGCCCTCTAAGAAACAGAATGTGTCCCCGAAGCGGTATCCGGAGGGAGAGCTGGATGTACTACCCGGACTGTCCTTCAAAGCCTGGGCTGTGTGTGACCGACTGTTTCAGGAGTTACCACACACAGAAGAATTACTGTGAACTACCGTGAGCGCAAACTGACGTTTTATATTTTCATATGTTCAGTTTCACAGTTGGCATTACTGTCATGTATTCAGTAACAGCTTTTGTGTTTGTAGTTGGTACATTTTTATAACTAGTTAGTGGTTTCTTTGTTGTTTAAAAACAAAAAAAAATTAATGGCGTTTGGTTGGTGGTGTGTGTGGAGTGACGCTTGGCTGGCAGTGCGCGTGGGGTGGCACTTGGCTGGCGGTGGGGTGGCACTTTGCTGGCGGTGACAGCCAAATTCCAGTCCACACACTCCCATCAGCTGGTGTGACTGCTGTATGAGGCATGTGGGTGTATGAAAGTGATGGGCCTTGAGTGGCACTGTCTGTCGATGCAAGTGTTGTAATGTGCTCGGCCTTGGCTGGCAGCGTGAATGGTCTTGTGCATTACATGTATGAAAGGTGTGTGAATGGACTGTAAAGCAGTTGGTGCCTTGTCGTGGCTTTACAGCTCACGAGCTGTGAGTCATTGGTTCAGTTTTTTGGGCCTTTTAGTTATTAACAGTGCATTTCATTTTTGTGAAATCTCTTGTTAATAAAACTTGATCTACTGAACCATCACACACCCTCGTGCCAAATTTAACCAGTATGTGTGGTAAAAATGTCAAACCCTGCTCCGCTGTAATCAGGCTTCACAGCACACTTGTGACACACTAGGTGTCTCGGGTGGGACCCGGATGATGAAGCATGTCACGAACTTGGTTGGTGGGTGAGGGGTCTGTTTAACATAACCTAAGTGTTTTCTTTTCACAATTTTAGTGTTTGAAACATCACAGAAGTACATGGACACATCAACATGGTCTATTACAAAGCTACCTGTGTTTGGGGGGACACCTACATTTTTGGTCCTGTGTGCGGGCTTCATCTAGGGAAACCTACCAAACCCAGAGGAGTCTGGGTAAGAAAACACTGGGAGATCCCACACCTCCATGGACTCCTCCGGGTGTCTAGTTTAAAAAAATGTCTGGGTTTGGTAGGTTTCCCTAGATGACCGCAGCACCTGGGACCAAAAATGCAGGAGCTCCCCCCCCTGCAAAAACATGCAGTTTTGTAATATATCATTTTGATGTGCCCACATTGTGTTTTGGGGCATTTCCTGCTGTGAGCGCTAGGCCTTTGGAGACTTGTGTGAACGCCGAGTGGAAGGAAATTTGTGGCTCCTCTTAGATTCCAGGACTTTTCATCGCCAAAATGTTTTTTTTAACCAGATTTTGAGGTTTGCTAAGGATTCTGGGTAACAGAACAAGTCACTCCATTCTGAATTCCCCTGGGTGTCTAGTTTTTAGAAATATCCAAGTTTGATGGGTTTTCGAGGTACCTGTTGAGCTAGAGGCCAAATCCACAGCTAGGCACTTTGCAAAAAACAGGTCAGTTTTCTTTAGTAAAATGTGATGTGTCCATGCTGTGTTTTGGGGCATTTTCTGTTGTGGGCACTAGGCCTACCCACACAAATGAGGTACCATTTTTATCAGGAGACTAGCTAGGCACTTTGTAAAAAACAGGTCAGTTTTCTTTGGGAAAATGTGATGTGTCCATGTTGCATTTCCTGCTGCTGCATTATGCCTACCTACACAAGTGAGGTACCATTTTTATCGGGAGACTTGGGGGAACACAGAGAAGCAGAACATATGTCATTGCACCTTGTCTGTCTCTACATTTCCTCCTTCCAAATGTAAGACTGTGTGTAAAAACGCATGTGTTTGAGAAATACCCTGTAATTCATATGCTAGTATGGGGACCCTGGAATTCAGAGATGTGCAAATAACCACTGGTTCTCAACACCTTAGCTAGTGCCGATTTCAGAAATACAAAGGTTTCCTTGATACCTATTTTTGACTCTTTATATTTTACCAAATAAATTGCTATATACCTGGTGTTCAATAAAAACCCATTGCAATGTGTACCTTATTTATTGGCTGTGGGTACCTAGGATCTTGATGAACCTACAAGCCCTACATATCCCTGCAACCAGAAGCGTCAAGCAGATGTAAACGTATATTGCTTTTGAAATTCTGACATGGCAGGAAAAAGTTACATAGTAAAACTAGGAGAGAAAAACCTGTTGTTTTGGCTCAATTCCAATATTTTTGTATTTCAGTTGTTATTTTCTGTAAGAAATCCTTGAAGGATCTACACAAACGACCCCTTGCTGATTTCAGAATTTTCTCTACTATTCAGAAATGTTTAGCTTTTCAGGATCCAGCATTGGCTTTACACCCATTACTGTCACTAGCTGAAATGAGTCTAAAAGCACAAAAAATAGTAAAAATGGGGTGTGTTCAATTAAAATGCCAAAATTGTATTGAAAAATGTGTTTTTTGATTTAAGTCTGCCTGTTCCTGAAAGCATGGAAGATGGTGATTTTAGCACTGCAAGCCGTTTGTTGTGGCCTTTTCAGGGGAAAAACCACAAGCCTTCTTCTGCAGCCCTTTTTCCTCATTTAAAAAAAAATCAACATTTTTGTTGTTTTTCGGCTAATTTCTTGGTCTCCATCAAGGAAACCCGCAAACTCTAGGTACCTCTAGAATCCCTAGGATGTTGGAAAAAAGGTCGCAAATTTGGTGTGGGTAGTTTATGTGGACAAAAAGTTATGAGGGTGTAAGCACAAACTGCCCCAAATAGCCACAAAAAAGGCCTGGCACCTGAAGGGGGAAAAGGCTTGTCAGTGAAGTGGTTAATGTAATGAACAAAAGAAGACCAAAACAGCAGGAATCCAACCACAAGAAGTTGAGATTTGATTTTTTTAAAGAATATCTGCACATATATTGCCTTGAAACATAAAGCGGAGGCATTCTGGTCACACTAGACTGGGTAGAATCTGAAAAGTCAAGCTGACTGCAATGGAGTGCGGGTCAAATACAGGGACCAACTTGATCCCCCTGCAAATGTACCCTCTGGATGGAGGATACATTTACATTGAATACCTGATGCGAGAAGCAGAGGAGGTGATGCACAGATGATTCATTGATTCCAATCCGCGTAGACGGGGATTCGTTGTTGGCATCCCTTGGCAATGGAACTGATGGATCATTGTCGAGCCTCCCAGCCAGAGTTCCTGGAGTAGCAGTGGTGGAGGATGTGGCAAGATTGAAAGACCGCCACTTTCCTGATCACATTCCTCCCACTCCCAAAAAAGGCTTGCCCTCTAAGAAACAGAATCTGTCCCCGAAGAGGTATCCGGAGGGAGAGCTGGATGTACTGCCTGGACTGTCCTTCAAAGCCTGGGCTGTGTGTGACTGACTGTTTCAGGAGTTACCACACACAGAAGAATTACTGTGAACTACTGTGAGCGCAAACTGACGTTTTATATTTTCATATGTTCAGTTTCACGGTTGGCATTACTGTCATGTATTCAGTTACAGCTTTTGTGTTTGTAGTTGGTACTTTTTTATAGTTAGTGGTTCCTTTGATGTTTAAAAACCCCCCAAAAAATAGCGTTTGGTTGGTGGTGTGCATGGAGTGACGCTTGGCTGGCAGTGCGCGTGGGGTGGCGCTTGGCTGGCGGTGTGCGTGTGGTGGCGCTTTGCTGGCGGTGGCAGCCAAATGCCAGTCCACACACTCCCATCAGCTGGTGTGACTGCTGTATCAGGCATGTGGGTGTATGAAAGTGATGGGCCTTGAGTGGCACTGTCTGTCGATGCAAGTGTTGTAATGTGCTCGGCCTTGGCTGGCAGCGTGAATGGTCTTGTGCATGTCATGTATGAAAGGTGTGTGAATGGACTGTAAAGCAGTTGGTGCCTTGTCGTGGCTTTACAGCTCACGAGCTGTGGGTCATTGGTTCAGTTTTTTTGGCCTTTTAGTTATTAACAGCGCATTTCATTTTTGTAAAATCTCTTGTTAATAAAATTTGATCTACTGAACCATCACACACCCTCGTGCCAAATCCAACCAGTATGTGTGGTAAAAATGACAAACCCTGCTCCGCTGTAATCAGGCTTCACAGCACACCTGTGAGACACTAGGTGTCTCGGTGGGACCCAGATGATGAAGCATGTCACCAACTTGGTTGGTGGGTGAGGGGTCTGTTTAACATAACCTAAGTGTGGTTTTTTTCACAATTTTAGTGTTTGAAACATCACAGAAGTACATGGACACATCAACATGGTCTATTACAAAGCTACCTGTGTTTGGGGGGGCACCTACGTTTTTGGTCCTGTGTGCGGCCTTCATCTAGGGAAACCTACCAAACCCAGAGGAGTCTGGGTAAGAAAACACTGGGAGATCCCACAACTCCCAGGACTCCTCCGGGTGTCTAGTTTTAAAAAATGTCTGTATTTTGTAGGTTTCCCTAGATGACCGCAGCACCTGGGACCAAAAATGCAGGAGCTCCCCCCCCCCTGCAAAAACATGTAGTTTTGTAATATATCATTTTGATGTGCCCACATTGTGTTTTGGGGCATTTCCTGCTGTGAGCGCTAGGCCTTGGGAGACTTGGGTGAACGCTGGGTGGAAGGAAATTTGTGGCTCCTCTTAGATTCCAGGACTTTTCATCACCAAAATGTTTTTTTTAACCAGATTTTGAGGTTTGCTAAGGATTCTGTGTAACAGAACAAGTTACCCCATTCTGAATTCCCCTGGGTGTCTAGTTTTTAGAAATATCCAAGTTTGATGGGTTTTCGAGGTACCCGTTGAGCTAGAGGCCAAATCCACAGCTAGGCACTTTGCAAAAAACAGGTCAGTTTTCTTTAGTAAAATGTGATGTGTCCATGCTGTGTTTTGGGGCATTTTCTGTTGTGGGGACTAGGCCTACCCACACAAGTGAGGTACCATTTTTATCAGGAGACTAGGGGAACGCTGGTTGGAAGGAAATTTGTGGCTCCTCTTAGAATCCAGAACTTTCCATCACCGAAATGTGAGGAAATCATGTTTTATTTGTCAAATTTTGAGGTTTGCAAAGGATTCTGGGTAACAGAACCTGGTGAGAAGCCCACAAGTCGTCTCCATTCTGAATTACTGTAGCTGTCTAGTTTTTTTAAATGTCCAGGTTGGTAGGTTTTCCTATGTTTCGGCTGAGCTAGAGGCCAAAATCCACAGCTAGGCACTTTGTAAAAAACAGGTCAGTTTTCTTTGGGAAAATGTGATGTGTCCATGTTGCATTTCCTGCTGCGGGCATTATGCCTACCTACACAAGTGAGGTACCATTTTTATCGGGAGACTTGGGGGAACACAGAGAAGCAGAACATATGTTATTGCACCTTGTCTGTCTCTACATTTCCTCCTTCCAAATGTAAGACTGTGTGTAAAAACGCATGTGTTTGAGAAATACCCTGTAATTCATATGCTAGTATGGGGACCCTGGAATTCAGAGATGTGCAAATAACCACTGGTTCTCAACACCTTAGCTAGTGCCGATTTCAGAAATACAAAGGTTTCCTTGATAGCTATTTTTGACTTTTTATATTTTACCAAATAAATTGCTATATACCTGGTGTTCAATAAAAACCCATTGCAATGTGTACCTTATTTATTGGCTGTGGGTACCTAGGATCTTGATGAACCTACAAGCCCTACATATCCCTGCAACCAGAAGCGTCTAGCAGATGTAAACGTATATTGCTTTTGAAATTCTGACATGGCAGGAAAAAGTTACATAGTAAAACTAGGAGAGAAAAACCTGTTGTTTTGGCTCAATTCCAATATTTTTGTATTTCAGTTGTTATTTTCTGTAAGAAATCCTTGAAGGATCTACACAAACGACCCCTTGCTGATTTCAGAATTTTCTCTACTATTCAGAAATGTTTAGCTTTTCAGGATCCAGCATTGGCTTTACACCCATTACTGTCACTAGCTGAAATGAGTCTAAAAGCACAAAAAATAGTAAAAATGGGGTGTGTTCAATTAAAATGCCAAAATTGTATTGAAAAATGTGTTTTTTTATTTAAGTCTGCCTGTTCCTGAAAGCATGGAAGATGGTGATTTTAGCACTGCAAGCCGTTTGTTGTGGCCTTTTCAGGGGAAAAACCACAAGCCTTCTTCTGCAGCCCTTTTTTCTCATTTAAAAAAAAATCAACATTTTTGTTGTTTTTCGGCTAATTTCTTGGTCTCCATCAAGGAAACCCGCAAACTCTAGGTACCTCTAGAATCCCTAGGATGTTGGAAAAAAGGTCGCAAATTTGGTGTGGGTAGTTTATGTGGACAAAAAGTTATGAGGGTGTAAGCACAAACTGCCCCAAATAGCCACAAAAAAGGCCTGGCACCTGAAGGGGGAAAAGGCCTGTCAGTGAAGTGGTTAATGTAATGAACAAAACAAGACCAAAACAGCAGGAATCCAACCCCAAGAAGTTGAGATTTGATTTTTTTAAAGAGTATCTGCACATATATTGCCTTGAAACATAAAGCGGAGGCATTCTGGTCGCACTAGACTGGGTAGAATCTGAAAAGTCAAGCTGACTGCAATGGAGTGCCGGTCAAATACAGGGACCAACTTGATCCCCCTGCAAATGTACCCTCTGGATGGAGGATACATTTACATTGAATACCTGATGCGAGAAGCAGAGGAGGTGATGCACAGATGATTCATTGATTCCAATCCGCGTAGACGGGGATTCGTTGTTGGCATCCCTTGGCAATGGAACTGATGGATCATTGTCGAGCCTCCCAGCCAGAGTTCCTGGAGTAGCAGTGGTGGAGGATGTGGCAAGATTGAAAGACCGCCACTTTCCTGATCACATTCCTCCCACTCCCAAAAAAGGCTTGTCCTCTAAGAAACAGAATCTGTCCCCGAAGAGGTATCCGGAGGGAGAGCTGGATGTACTGCCCGGACTGTCCTTCAAAGCCTGGGATGTGTGTGACTGACTGTTTCAGGAGTTACCACACACAGAAGAATTACTGTGAACTACTGTGAGCGCAAACTGACGTTTTATATTTTCATATGTTCAGTTTCACGGTTGGCATTACTGTCATGTATTCAGTTACAGCTTTTGTGTTTGTAGTTGGTACTTTTTTATAGTTAGTGGTTCCTTTGATGTTTAAAAACCCCCCAAAAAATAGCGTTTGGTTGGTGGTGTGCATGGAGTGACGCTTGGCTGGCAGTGCGCGTGGGGTGGCGCTTGGCTGGCGGTGTGCGTGTGGTGGCGCTTTGCTGGCGGTGGCAGCCAAATGCCAGTCCACACACTCCCATCAGCTGGTGTGACTGCTGTATCAGGCATGTGGGTGTATGAAAGTGATGGGCCTTGAGTGGCACTGTCTGTCGATGCAAGTGTTGTAATGTGCTCGGCCTTGGCTGGCAGCGTGAATGGTCTTGTGCATGTCATGTATGAAAGGTGTGTGAATGGACTGTAAAGCAGTTGGTGCCTTGTCGTGGCTTTACAGCTCACGAGCTGTGGGTCATTGGTTCAGTTTTTTTGGCCTTTTAGTTATTAACAGCGCATTTCATTTTTGTAAAATCTCTTGTTAATAAAATTTGATCTACTGAACCATCACACACCCTCGTGCCAAATCCAACCAGTATGTGTGGTAAAAATGACAAACCCTGCTCCGCTGTAATCAGGCTTCACAGCACACCTGTGAGACACTAGGTGTCTCAGTGGGACCCGGATGATGAAGCATGTCACCAACTTGGTTGGTGGGTGAGGGGTCTGTTTAACATAACCTAAGTGTGGTTTTTTTCACAATTTTAGTGTTTGAAACATCACAGAAGTACATGGACACATCAACATGGTCTATTACAAAGCTACCTGTGTTTGGGGGGGCACCTACGTTTTTGGTCCTGTGTGCGGCCTTCATCTAGGGAAACCTACCAAACCCAGAGGAGTCTGGGTAAGAAAACACTGGGAGATCCCACAACTCCCAGGACTCCTCCGGGTGTCTAGTTTTAAAAAATGTCTGTATTTTGTAGGTTTCCCTAGATGACCGCAGCACCTGGGACCAAAAATGCAGGAGCTCCCCCCCCCTGCAAAAACATGTAGTTTTGTAATATATCATTTTGATGTGCCCACATTGTGTTTTGGGGCATTTCCTGCTGTGAGCGCTAGGCCTTGGGAGACTTGGGTGAACGCTGGGTGGAAGGAAATTTGTGGCTCCTCTTAGATTCCAGGACTTTTCATCACCAAAATGTTTTTTTTAACCAGATTTTGAGGTTTGCTAAGGATTCTGTGTAACAGAACAAGTTACCCCATTCTGAATTCCCCTGGGTGTCTAGTTTTTAGAAATATCCAAGTTTGATGGGTTTTCGAGGTACCCGTTGAGCTAGAGGCCAAATCCACAGCTAGGCACTTTGCAAAAAACAGGTCAGTTTTCTTTAGTAAAATGTGATGTGTCCATGCTGTGTTTTGGGGCATTTTCTGTTGTGGGGACTAGGCCTACCCACACAAGTGAGGTACCATTTATATCAGGAGACTAGGGGAACGCTGGTTGGAAGGAAATTTGTGGCTCCTCTTAGAATCCAGAACTTTCCATCACCGAAATGTGAGGAAATCATGTTTTATTTGTCAAATTTTGAGGTTTGCAAAGGATTCTGGGTAACAGAACCTGGTGAGAAGCCCACAAGTCGTCTCCATTCTGAATTACTGTAGCTGTCTAGTTTTTTTAAATGTCCAGGTTGGTAGGTTTTCCTATGTTTCGGCTGAGCTAGAGGCCAAAATCCACAGCTAGGCACTTTGTAAAAAACAGGTCAGTTTTCTTTGGGAAAATGTGATGTGTCCATGTTGCATTTCCTGCTGCGGGCATTATGCCTACCTACACAAGTGAGGTACCATTTTTATCGGGAGACTTGGGGGAACACAGAGAAGCAGAACATATGTTATTGCACCTTGTCTGTCTCTACATTTCCTCCTTCCAAATGTAAGACTGTGTGTAAAAACGCATGTGTTTGAGAAATACCCTGTAATTCATATGCTAGTATGGGGACCCTGGAATTCAGAGATGTGCAAATAACCACTGGTTCTCAACACCTTAGCTAGTGCCGATTTCAGAAATACAAAGGTTTCCTTGATAGCTATTTTTGACTTTTTATATTTTACCAAATAAATTGCTATATACCTGGTGTTCAATAAAAACCCATTGCAATGTGTACCTTATTTATTGGCTGTGGGTACCTAGGATCTTGATGAACCTACAAGCCCTACATATCCCTGCAACCAGAAGCGTCTAGCAGATGTAAACGTATATTGCTTTTGAAATTCTGACATGGCAGGAAAAAGTTACATAGTAAAACTAGGAGAGAAAAACCTGTTGTTTTGGCTCAATTCCAATATTTTTGTATTTCAGTTGTTATTTTCTGTAAGAAATCCTTGAAGGATCTACACAAACGACCCCTTGCTGATTTCAGAATTTTCTCTACTATTCAGAAAAGTTTAGCTTTCCAGGATCCAGCATTGGCTTTACACCCATTACTGTCACTAGCTGAAATGAGTCTAAAAGCACAAAAAATAGTAAAAATGGGGTGTGTTCAATTAAAATGCCAAAATTGTATTGAAAAATGTGTTTTTTTATTTAAGTCTGCCTGTTCCTGAAAGCATGGAAGATGGTGATTTTAGCACTGCAAGCCGTTTGTTGTGGCCTTTTCAGGGGAAAAACCACAAGCCTTCTTCTGCAGCCCTTTTTTCTCATTTAAAAAAAAATCAACATTTTTGTTGTTTTTTGGCTAATTTCTTGGTCTCCATCAAGGAAACCCGCAAACTCTAGGTACCTCTAGAATCCCTAGGATGTTGGAAAAAAGGTCGCAAATTTGGTGTGGGTAGTTTATGTTGGCAAAAAGTTATGAGGGTGTAAGCACAAACTGCCCCAAATAGCCACAAAAAAGGCCTGGCACCTGAAGGGGGAAAAGGCCTGTCAGTGAAGTGGTTAATGTAATGAACAAAACAAGACCAAAACAGCAGGAATCCAACCCCAAGAAGTTGAGATTTGATTTTTTAAAAGAATATCTGCACATATATTGCCTTGAAACATAAAGCGGAGGCATTCTGGTCGCACTAGACTGGGTAGAATCTGAAAAGTCAAGCTGACTGCAATGGAGTGCGGGTCAAATACAGGGACCAACTTGATCCCCCTGCAAATGTACCCTCTGGATGGAGGATACATTTACATTGAATACCTGATGCGAGAAGCAGAGGAGGTGATGCACAGATGATGCATTGATTCCAATCCGCGTAGACGGGGATTCGTTGTTGGCATCCCTTGGCAATGGAACTGATGGATCATTGTCGAGCCTCCCAGCCAGAGTTCCTGGAGTAGCAGTGGTGGAGGATGTGGCAAGATTGAAAGACCGACACTTTCCTGATCACATTCCTCCCACTCCCAAAAAAGGCTTGCTCTCTAAGAAACAGAATCTGTCCCCGAAGAGGTATC
Organism: Pleurodeles waltl; assembly: GCF_031143425.1. NCBI lineage: Eukaryota > Metazoa > Chordata > Amphibia > Caudata > Salamandridae > Pleurodeles > Pleurodeles waltl. Next base: position 132,455,921 of record NC_090447.1, on the reverse strand, counting down.
CGGAGGGAGAGCTGGATGTACTGCCCGGACTGTCCTTCAAAGCCTGGGCTGTGTGTGACTGACTGTTTCAGGAGTTACCACACACAGAAGAATTACTGTGAACTACCGTGAGCGCAAACTGACGTTTTATATTTTCATATGTTCAGTTTCACGGTTGGCATTACTGTCATGTATTCAGTTACAGCTTTTGTGTTTGTAGTTGGTACTTTTTTATAGTTAGTGGTTCCTTTGATGTTTAAAAACCCCCCAAAAAATAGCGTTTGGTTGGTGGTGTGCATGGAGTGACGCTTGGCTGGCAGTGCGCGTGGGGTGGCGCTTGGCTGGCGGTGTGCGTGTGGTGGCGCTTTGCTGGCGGTGGCAGCCAAATGCCAGTCCACACAGTCCCATCAGCTGGTGTGACTGCTGTATCAGGCATGTGGGTGTATGAAAGTGATGGGCCTTGAGTGCACTGTCTGTCGATGCAAGTGTTGTAATGTGCTCGGCCTTGGCTGGCAGCGTGAATGGTCTTGTGCATGTCATGTATGAAAGGTGTGTGAATGGACTGTAAAGCAGTTGGTGCCTTGTCGTGGCTTTACAGCTCACGAGCTGTGGGTCATTGGTTCAGTTTTTTTGGCCTTTTAGTTATTAACAGCGCATTTCATTTTTGTGAAATCTCTTGTTAATAAAATTTGATCTACTGAACCATCACACACCCTCGTGCCAAATCCAACCAGTATGTGTGGTAAAAATGACAAACCCTGCTCCGCTGTAATCAGGCTTCACAGCACACCTGTGAGACACTAGGTGTCTCGGTGGGACCCGGATGATGAAGCATGTCACCAACTTGGTTGGTGGGTGAGGGGTCTGTTTAACATAACCTAAGTGTGTTTTTTTTCACAATTTTAGTGTTTGAAACATCACAGAAGTACATGGACACATCAACATGGTCTATTACAAAGCTACCTGTGTTTGGGGGGGCACCTACGTTTTTTGTGCTGTGTGCGGCCTTCATCTAGGGAAACCTACCAAACCCAGAGGAGTCTGGGTAAGAAAACACTGGGAGATCCTACAACTCCCAGGACTCCTCCGGGTGTCTACTTTTAAAAAATGTCTGTATTTTGTAGGTTTCCCTTGATGACCGCAGCACCTGGGACCAAAAATGCAGGAGCTCCCCCCCCCCTGCAAAAACATGTAGTTTTGTAATATATCATTTTGATGTGCCCACATTGTGTTTTGGGGCATTTCCTGCTGTGAGCGCTAGGCCTTGGGAGACTTGGGTGAACGCTGGGTGGAAGGAAATTTGTGGCTCCTCTTAGATTCCAGGACTTTTCATCACCAAAATGTTTTTTTTAACCAGATTTTGAGGTTTGCTAGGGATTCTGTGTAACAGAACAAGTTACCCCATTCTGACTTCCCCTGGGTGTCTAGTTTTTAGAAATATCCAAGTTTGATGGGTTTTCGAGGTACCCGTTGAGCTAGAGGCCAAATCCACAGCTAGGCACTTTGCAAAAAACAGGTCAGTTTTCTTTAGTAAAATGTGATGTGTCCATGCGGTGTTCTGGGGCATTTTCTGTTGTGGGGACTAGGCCTACCCACACAAGTGAGGTACCATTTTTATCAGGAGACTAGGGGAACGCTTTTTGGAAGGAAATTTGTGGCTCCTCTTAGAATCCAGAACTTTCCATCACCGAAATGTGAGGAAATCATGTTTTATTTGTCAAATTTTGAGGTTTGCAAAGGATTCTGGGTAACAGAACCTGGTGAGAAGCCCACAAGTCGTCTCCATTCTGAATTACTGTAGCTGTCTAGTTTTTTTAAATGTCCAGGTTGGTAGGTTTTCCTATGTTTCGGCTGAGCTAGAGGCCAAAATCCACAGCTAGGCACTTTGTAAAAAACAGGTCAGTTTTCTTTGGGAAAATGTGATGTGTCCATGTTGCATTTCCTGCTGCGGGCATTATGCCTACCTACACAAGTGAGGTACCATTTTTATCGGGAGACTTGGGGGAACACAGAGAAGCAGAACATATGTTATTGCACCTTGTCTGTCTCTACATTTCCTCCTTCCAAATGTAAGACTGTGTGTAAAAACGCATGTGTTTGAGAAATACCCTGTAATTCATATGCTAGTATGGGGACCCTGGAATTCAGAGATGTGCAAATAACCACTGGTTCTCAACACCTTAGCTAGTGCCGATTTCAGAAATACAAAGGTTTCCTTGATAGCTATTTTTGACTTTTTATATTTTACCAAATAAATTGCTATATACCTGGTGTTCAATAAAAACCTATTGCAATGTGTACCTTATTTATTGGCTGTGGGTACCTAGGATCTTGATGAACCTACAAGCCCTACATATCCCTGCAACCAGAAGCGTCTAGCAGATGTAAACGTATATTGCTTTTGAAATTCTGACATGGCAGGAAAAAGTTACATAGTAAAACTAGGAGAGAAAAACCTGTTGTTTTGGCTCAATTCCAATATTTTTGTATTTCAGTTGTTATTTTCTGTAAGAAATCCTTGAAGGATCTACACAAACGACCCCTTGCTGATTTCAGAATTTTCTCTACTATTCAGAAATGTTTAGCTTTCCAGGATCCAGCATTGGCTTTACACCCATTACTGTCACTAGCTGAAATGAGTCTAAAAGCACAAAAAATAGTAAAAATGGGGTGTGTTCAATTAAAATGCCAAAATTGTATTGAAAAATGTGTTTTTTGATTTAAGTCTGCCTGTTCCTGAAAGCATGGAAGATGGTGATTTTAGCACTGCAAGCCGTTTGTTGTGGCCTTTTCAGGGGAAAAACCACAAGCCTTCTTCTGCAGCCCTTTTTTCTCATTTAAAAAAAAATCAACATTTTTGTTGTTTTTCGGCTAATTTCTTGGTCTCCATCAAGGAAACCCGCAAACTCTAGGTACCTCTAGAATCCCTAGGATGTTGGAAAAAAGGTCGCAAATTTGGTGTGGGTAGTTTATGTGGACAAAAAGTTATGAGGGTGTAAGCACAAACTGCCCCAAATAGCCACAAAAAAGGCCTGGCACCTGAAGGGGGAAAAGGCCTGTCAGTGAAGTGGTTAATGTAATGAACAAAACAAGACCAAAACAGCAGGAATCCAACCCCAAGAAGTTGAGATTTGATTTTTTTAAAGAATATCTGCACATATATTGCCTTGAAACATAAAGCGGAGGCATTCTGGTCGCACTAGACTGGGTAGAATCTGAAAAGTCAAGCTGACTGCAATGGAGTGCGGGTCAAATACAGGGACCAACTTGATCCCCCTGCAAATGTACCCTCTGGATGGAGGATACATTTACATTGAATACCTGATGCGAGAAGCAGAGGAGGTGATGCACAGATGATTCATTGATTCCAATCCGCGTAGACGGGGATTCGTTGTTGGCATCCCTTGGCAATGGAACTGATGGATCATTGTCGAGCCTCCCAGCCAGAGTTCCTGGAGTAGCAGTGGTGGAGGATGTGGCAAGATTGAAAGACCGCCACTTTCCTGATCACATTCCTCCCACTCCCAAAAAAGGCTTGCCCTCTAAGAAACAGAATCTGTCCCCAAAGAGGTATCCGGAGGGAGAGCTGGATGTACTGCCCGGACTGTCCTTCAAAGCCTGGGCTGTGTGTGACTGACTGTTTCAGGAGTTACCACACACAGAAGAATTACTGTGAACTACTGTGAGCGCAAACTGACGTTTTATATTTTCATATGTTCAGTTTCACGGTTGGCATTACTGTCATGTATTCAGTTACAGCTTTTGTGTTTGTAGTTGGTACTTTTTTATAGTTAGTGGTTCCTTTGATGCTTAAAAACCCCCCAAAAAATAGCGTTTGGTTGGTGGTGTGCATGGAGTGACGCTTGGCTGGCAGTGCGCGTGGGGTGGCGCTTGGCTGGCGGTGTGCGTGTGGTGGCGCTTTGCTGGCGGTGGCAGCCAAATGCCAGTCCACACACTCCCATCAGCTGGTGTGACTGCTGTATCAGGCATGTGGGTGTATGAAAGTGATGGGCCTTGAGTGGCACTGTCTGTCGATGCAAGTGTTGTAATGTGCTCGGCCTTGGCTGGCAGCGTGAATGGTCTTGTGCATGTCATGTATGAAAGGTGTGTGAATGGACTGTAAAGCAGTTGGTGCCTTGTCGTGGCTTTACAGCTCACGAGCTGTGGGTCATTGGTTCAGTTTTTTTGGCCTTTTAGTTATTAACAGCGCATTTCATTTTTGTAAAATCTCTTGTTAATAAAATTTGATCTACTGAACCATCACACACCCTCGTGCCAAATCCAACCAGTATGTGTGGTAAAAATGACAAACCCTGCTCCGCTGTAATCAGGCTTCACAGCACACCTGTGAGACACTAGGTGTCTCAGTGGGACCCGGATGATGAAGCATGTCACCAACTTGGTTGGTGGGTGAGGGGTCTGTTTAACATAACCTAAGTGTGGTTTTTTTCACAATTTTAGTGTTTGAAACATCACAGAAGTACATGGACACATCAACATGGTCTATTACAAAGCTACCTGTGTTTGGGGGGGCACCTACGTTTTTGGTCCTGTGTGCGGCCTTCATCTAGGGAAACCTACCAAACCCAGAGGAGTCTGGGTAAGAAAACACTGGGAGATCCTACAACTCCCAGGACTCCTCCGGGTGTCTAGTTTTAAAAAATGTCTGTATTTTGTAGGTTTCCCTAGATGACCGCAGCACCTGGGACCAAAAATGCAGGAGCTCCCCCCCCCCTGCAAAAACATGTAGTTTTGTAATATATCATTTTGATGTGCCCACATTGTGTTTTGGGGCATTTCCTGCTGTGAGCGCTAGGCCTTGGAGACTTGGGTGAACGCTGGGTGGAAGGAAATTTGTGGCTCCTCTTAGATTCCAGGACTTTTCATCACCAAAATGTTTTTTTTAACCAGATTTTGAGGTTTGCTAAGGATTCTGTGTAACAGAACAAGTTACCCCATTCTGAATTCCCCTGGGTGTCTAGTTTTTAGAAATATCCAAGTTTGATGGGTTTTCAAGGTACCCGTTGAGCTAGAGGCCAAATCCACAGCTAGGCACTTTGCAAAAAACAGGTCAGTTTTCTTTAGTAAAATGTGATGTGTCCATGCTGTGTTTTGGGGCATTTTCTGTTGTGGGGACTAGGCCTACCCACACAAGTGAGGTACCATTTATATCAGGAGACTAGGGGAACGCTGGTTGGAAGGAAATTTGTGGCTCCTCTTAGAATCCAGAACTTTCCATCACCGAAATGTGAGGAAATCATGTTTTATTTGTCAAATTTTGAGGTTTGCAAAGGATTCTGGGTAACAGAACCTGGTGAGAAGCCCACAAGTCGTCTCCATTCTGAATTACTGTAGCTGTCTAGTTTTTTTAAATGTCCAGGTTGGTAGGTTTTCCTATGTTTCGGCTGAGCTAGAGGCCAAAATCCACAGCTAGGCACTTTGTAAAAAACAGGTCAGTTTTCTTTGGGAAAATGTGATGTGTCCATGTTGCATTTCCTGCTGCGGGCATTATGCCTACCTACACAAGTGAGGTACCATTTTTATCGGGAGACTTGGGGGAACACAGAGAAGCAGAACATATGTTATTGCACCTTGTCTGTCTCTACATTTCCTCCTTCCAAATGTAAGACTGTGTGTAAAAACGCATGTGTTTGAGAAATACCCTGTAATTCATATGCTAGTATGGGTACCCTGGAATTCAGAGATGTGCAAATAACCACTGGTTCTCAACACCTTAGCTAGTGCCGATTTCAGAAATACAAAGGTTTCCTTGATAGCTATTTTTGACTTTTTATATTTTACCAAACAAATTGCTATATACCTGGTGTTCAATAAAAACCCATTGCAATGTGTACCTTATTTATTGGCTGTGGGTACCTAGGATCTTGATGAACCTACAAGCCCTACATATCCCTGCAACCAGAAGCGTCTAGCAGATGTAAACGTATATTGCTTTTGAAATTCTGACATGGCAGGAAAAAGTTACATAGTAAAACTAGGAGAGAAAAACCTGTTGTTTTGGCTCAATTCCAATATTTTTGTATTTCAGTTGTTATTTTCTGTAAGAAATCCTTGAAGGATCTACACAAATGACCCCTTGCTGAATTCAGAATTTTCTCTACTTTTCAGAAATGTTTAGCTTTCCAGGATCCAGCATTGGCTTTACACCCATTACTGTCACTAGATGAAATGAGTCTAAAAGCACCAAAAAATAAAAAATGGGGTATGTTCAACTAAAATGCCAAAATTGTATTGAAAAATGTGTTTTTTGATTGAAGTCTGCCTGTTCCTGAAAGCATGGAAGATGGTGATTTTAGCACTGCAAGCCGTTTGTTGTGGCCTTTTCAGGGGAAAAACCACAAGCCTTCTTCTGCAGCCCTTTTTTCTCATTTAAAAAAAAATCAAAATTTTTGTTGTTTTTTAGCTAATTTCTTGGTCTCAATCAAGGAAACCCGCAAACTCTAGGTACCTCTAGAATCCCTAGGATGTTGGAAAAAAGGTCGCAAATTTGGTGTGGGTAGTTTATGTGGACAAAAAGTTATGAGGGTGTAAGCACAAACTGCCCCAAATAGCCCAAAAAAAGGCCTTGCACCTGAAGGGGAAAAAGGCCTGTCAGTGAAGTGGTTAATGTAATGAAGAAAACAAGACCAAAACAGCAGGAATCCAACCACAAGAAGTTGAGATTTGATTTTTTTAAAGAATATCTGCACATATATTGCCTTGAAACATAAAGCGGAGGCATTCTGGTCGCACTAGACTGGGTAGAATCTGAAAAGTCAAGCTGACTGCAATGGAGTGCCGGTCAAATACAGGGACCAACTTGGTCCCCGTGCAAATGTACCCTCTGGATGGAGGATACATTAACATTGAATACCTGATGCGAGAAGCAGAGGAGGTGATGCACAGATGATGCATTGATTCCAATCCGCGTAGACGGGGATTCGTTGTTGGCATCCCTTGGCAATGGAACTGATGGATCATTGTCGAGCCTCCCAGCCAGAGTTCCTGGAGTAGCAGTGGTGGAGGATGTGGCAAGATTGAAAGACCACCACTTTCCTGATCACATTCCTCCCACTCCCAAAAAAGGCTTGCCCTCTAAGAAACAGAATCTGTCCCCGAAGAGGTATCCGGAGGGAGAGCTGGATGTACTGCCCGGACTGTCCTTCAAAGCCTGGGCTGTGTGTGACTGACTGTTTCAGGAGTTACCACACACAGAAGAATTACTGTGAACTACCGTGAGCGCAAACTGACGTTTTATATTTTCATATGTTCAGTTTCACGGTTGGCATTACTGTCATGTATTCAGTTACAGCTTTTGTGTTTGTAGTTGATACTTTTTTATAGTTAGTGGTTTCTTTGTTGTTTAAAAACAAAAATAAAAATAGCGTTTGGTTGGTGGTGTGCATGGAGTGACGCTTGGCTGGCAGTGCGCGTGGGGTGGCGCTTGGCTGGCGGTGTGCGTGTGGTGGCGCTTTGCTGGCGGTGGCAGCCAAATGCCAGTCCACACACTCCCATCAGCTGGTGTGACTGCTGTATCAGGCATGTGGGTGTATGAAAGTGATGGGCCTTGAGTGGCACTGTCTGTCGATGCAAGTGTTGTAATGTGCTCGGCCTTGGCTGGCAGCGTGAATGGTCTTGTGCATGTCATGTATGAAAGGTGTGTGAATGGACTGTAAAGCAGTTGGTGCCTTGTCGTGGCTTTACAGCTCACGAGCTGTGGGTCATTGGTTCAGTTTTTTTGGCCTTTTAGTTATTAACAGCGCATTTCATTTTTGTGAAATCTCTTGTTAATAAAATTTGATCTACTGAACCATCACACACCCTCGTGCCAAATCCAAACAGTATGTGTGGTAAAACTGACAAACCCTGCTCCGCTGTAATCAGGCTTCACAGCACACCTGTGACACACTAGGTGTCTCGGTGGGACCCGGATGATGAAGCATGTCACCAACTTGGTTGGTGGGTGAGGGGTCTGTTTAACATAACCTAAGTGTGGTTTTTTCACAATTTTAGTGTTTGAAACATCACAGAAGTACATGGACACATCAACATGGTCTATTACAAAGCTACCTGTGTTTGGGGGGGCACCTACGTTTTTTGTCCTGTGTGCGGCCTTCATCTAGGGAAACCTACCAAACCCAGAGGAGTCTGGGTAAGAAAACACTGGGAGATCCAACAACTCCCAGGACTCCTCCGGGTGTCTAGTTTTAAAAAATGTCTGTATTTGGTAGGTTTCCCTAGATGACCGCAGCACCTGGGACCAAAAATGCAGGAGCTCCCCCCCCCTGCAAAAACATGTAGTTTTGTAATATATCATTTTGATGTGCCCACATTGTGTTTTGGGGCATTTCCTGCTGTGAGCGCTAGGCCTTGGGAGACTTGGGTGAACGCTGGGTGGAAGGAAATTTGTGGCTCCTCTTAGATTCCAGGACTTTTCATCACCAAAATGTGTTTTTTAACCAGATTTTGAGGTTTGCTAAGGATTCTGGGTAACAGAACAAGTCACCCCATTCTGAATTCCCCTGGGTGTCTAGTTTTTAGAAATATCCAAGTTTGATGGGTTTTCGAGGTACCCGTTGAGCTAGAGGCCAAATCCACAGCTAGGCACTTTTCAAAAAACAGGTCAGTTTTCTTTAGTAAAATGTGATGTGTCCATGCTGTGTTTTGGGGCATTTTCTGTTGTGGGCACTAGGCCTACCCACACAAATGAGGTACCATTTTTATCAGGAGACTAGGGTAACGCTGGTTGGAAGGAAATTTGTGGCTCCTCTTAGAATCCAGAACTTTCCATCACCGAAATGTGAGGAAAACTTTTTTTTTTTTTCAAATTGTGAGGTTTGTAAAGGATTCTGGGTAACAGAACCTGGTGAGAAGCCCACAAGTCGTCTCCATTCTGAATTACTGTAGCTGTCTAGTTTTTTTAAATGTCCAGGTTGGTAGGTTTTCCTATGTTTAGGCTGAGCTAGAGGCCAAAATCCACAGCTAGGCACTTTGTAAAAAACAGGTCAGTTTTCTTTGGGAAAATGTGATGTGTCCATGTTGCATTTCCTGCTGCGGGCATTATTCCTACCTACACAAGTGAGGTACCATATTTATAGGGAGACTTGGGGGAACACAGAGAAGCAGAACATATGTTATTGCACCTTGTCTGTCTCTACACTTCCTCCTTCTAAATGTAAGACTGTGTGTAAAAACGCATGTGTTTGAGAAATACCCTGTAATTCATATGCTAGTATGGGGACCCTGGAATTCAGAGATGTGCAAATAACCACTGGTTCTCAACACCTTAGCTAGTGCCGATTTCAGAAATACAAAGGTTTCCTTGATACCTATTTTTGACTCTTTATATTTTACCAAATAAATTGCTATATACCTGGTGTTCAATAAAAACCTATTGCAAGGTGTACCTTATTTATTGGCTGTGGGTACCTAGGATCTTGATGAACCTACAAGCCCTACATATCCCTGCAACCAGAAGCGTCTAGCAGATGTAAACATATATTGCTTTTGAAATTCTGACATGGCAGGAAAAAGTTACATAGTAAAACTAGGAGAGAAAAACCTGTTGTTTTGGCTCAATTCCAATATTTTTGTATTTCAGTTGTTATTTTCTGTAAGAAATCCTTGAAGGATCTACACAAATGACCCCTTGCTGAATTCAGAATTTTCTCTACTATTTAGAAATGTTTAGCTTTCCAGGATCCAGCATTGGCTTTACACCCATTACTGTCACTAGCTGAAATGAGTCTAAAAGCACAAAAAATAGTAAAAAGGGGGTATGTTCAATTAAAATGCCAAAATTGTATTGAAAAATTTGTTTTTTGATTTAAGTCTGCCTGTTCCTGAAAGCATGGAAGATGGTGTTTTTAGCACTGCAAGCCGTTTGTTGTGGTCTTTTCAGGGGAAAAACCACAAGCCTTCTTCTGCAGCCCTTTTTTCTCATTTAAAAAAAAATCAAAATTTTTGTTGTTTTTTGGCTAATTTCTTGGTCTCCATCAAGGAAACCCGCAAACTCTAGGTACCTCTAGAATCCCTAGGATGTTGGAAAAAAGGTCGCAAATTTGGTGTGGGTAGTTTATGTGGACCAAAAGTTATTAGGGTGTAAGCACAAACTGTCCCAAATAGCCAAAAAAAAAGGCCTGGCACCTGAAGGGGGAAAAGGCCTGTCAGTGAAGTGGTTAATGTAATGAACAAAACAAGACTAAAACAGCAGGAATCCAACCACAAGAAGTTAAGATTTGATTTTTTTAAAGAATATCTGCACATATATTGCCTTAAAACATAAAGCGGAGGCATTCTGGTCGCACCAGACTGTGTAGAATCTGAAAAGTCAAGCTGACTGCAATGGAGTGCGGGTCAAATACAGGGACCAACTTGATCCCCCTGCAAATATACCCTCTGGATGGAGGATACATGAACATTGAATACCTGATGCGAGAAGCACAGGAGGTGATGCACAGATGATGCATTGATTCCAATCCGCGTAGACGGGGATTCATTGTTGGCATCTCTTTGCAATGGACCTGATGGATCATTGTCGAGCCTCCCAGCCAGAGTTCCTGGAGTAGCAGTGGTGGAGGATGTGGCAAGATTGAAAGACTGCCACTTTCCTGATCACATTCCTCCCACTCCCAAAAAAGGCTTGCCCTCTAAGAAACAGAATCTGTCCCCGAAGAGGTATCCGGAGTGAGAGCTGGATGTACTGCCCGGACTGTCCTTCAAAGCCTGGGCTGTGTGTGACTGACTGTTTCAGGAGTTACCACACACAGAAGAATTACTGTGAACTACCGTGAGCGCAAACTGACGTTTTATATTTTCATATGTTCAGTTTCACGGTTGGCATTACTGTCATGTATTCACTTACAGCTTTTGTGTTTGTAGTTGGTACTTTTTTATAGTTAGTGGTTTCTTTGTTGTTTAAAAACAAAAAAAAATATAGCGTTTGGTTGGTGGTGTGCATGGAGTGACGCTTGGCTGGCAGTGCGTGTGGGGTGGCGCTTGGCTGGCGGTGTGCGTGTGGTGGCGCTTTGCTGGCGGTGGCAGCCAAATGCCAGTCCACACACTCCCATCAGCTGGTGTGACTGCTGTATCAGGCATGTGGGTGTATGAAAGTGATGGGCCTTGAGTGGCACTGTCTGTCGATGCAAGTGTTGTAATGTGCTCGGCCTTGGCTGGCAGCGTGAATGGTCTTGTGCATTTCATGTATGAAAGGTGTGTGAATGGACTGTAAAGCAGTTGGTGCCTTGTCGTGGCTTTACAGCTCACAAGCTGTGGGTCATTGGTTCAGTTTTTTTGGCCTTTTAGTTATTAACAGCGCATTTCATTTTTGTGAAATCTCTTGTTAATAAAATTTGATCTACTGAACCATCACACACCCTCGTGCCAAATCCAACCAGTATGTGTGGTAAAAAAGACAAACCCTGCTCCGCTGTAATCAGGCTTCACAGCACACCTGCACACTAGGTGTCTCGGTGGGACCTGGATGATGAAGCATGTCACCAACTTGGTTGGTGGGTGAGGGGTCTGTTTAAAACAACCTAAGTGTGGTTTTTTTCACAATTTTAGTGTTTGAAACATCACAGAAGTACATGGACACATCAACATGGTCTATTACAAAGCTAACTGTGTTTGGGGGGGCACCTACGTTTTTGGTCCTGTGTGCGGCCTTCATCTAGGGAAACCTACCAAACCCAGAGGAGGCTGGGTAAGAAAACACTGGGAGATCCCACACCTCCCTGGACTCCTCCGGGTGTCTAGTCTTAAAAAATGTCTGGGTTTGGTAGGTTTCCCTAGATGAACGCAGCACCTGGGACCAAAAATACAGTGCCTTGAAACATAAAGCCGAGGCATTCTGGTCGCACTAGACTGGGTAGAATCTGAAAAGTCGAGCTGACTGCAATGGAGTGCGGGTCAAATGCAGGGACCAACTTGATCCCCCTGCAAATGTACCCTCTGGATGGAGGATACATTAACATTGAATACCTGATGTGAGAAGCTGAGGAGGTGATGCACAGATGATGCATTGATTCCAATCCGAGTAGACGGGGATTCGTTGTTGGCATCCCTTGGCAATGGAACTGATGGATCATTGTCGAGCCACCCAGCCAGCAATGTCCAGATGATGCGTCAGGGCTGAAGGCAATGCATTGTTTCCGAACCACGCAGTTGGCGATGTGATGTCCTTATCCTCAGCAGCAGCAGCGATGCATCAGCATCCGGGAGAGATGCGTTGGTTGAGTTTGGTGCAGTGATGGTGATGCATGCTGGTAAGAACAGCTGCAGAACCCACGTCCAAGGGCCCAGGCCTGGATTTTCACAACTTGGTCAGGTAGGATTAATAGTTGGCAAACTCCAGAGGCAGTAGAAGGGTTGAGTGAAGTCTTTGATGTCCCTGAGACTTCAGAACTGGAGGCAAGCCATTGGAGTCACTTTTGGATGTAGAGATGCAGATCCATTCCTTCTCAGTACAGCAGAGCAGGAGTTCAGCAATGTCCAGGAGAGTCCAGCAGACTGGCAGTCCCTTTACCAACACAACAGTCTATCTCCCTGGCAGAATGACCTCAGGTACAGAAGTCCATAACTTATACCCCGGGGTGCCTTTGAAGTGGGGGAGACTTCAAAGAGAGGCCTTAGAAGTGTTCAAAGTCCCCATTCTTCCTGCCTTGGATCCAGACACACTACAGGGGTGGTTATGCAGCCCTTTGTGAGGGCTCTGGACACAGCCCATTCAGGTGTATGTGTCCTCCTTCACATCCTGCCCAGAATGAGCCATCAGGTTGTTGATTGTCCATCAGTCACACCTAAGCTCCCTTTGTGTGTAGCTATCTGGAGGGATGACACAACAGCCCAGCTGTCACCCACCCAGAGGTGTATTCATAGAGGCAGAAAGCACTAGATAATTTAAAGAAAGAAAATGCCAACTTTCTAAAAGTGACATTTCAGAAATACAATTTAAAATTTGACTTCACCATAAGCTGTGATTTTAAATTGTGATACCAGAGACACCAAACTTGGGGGTCCCATCTCTTCTCAAATGGAAATGAAACTTACAAAATTTAATAAAGTAATCCCAATGAAAGATTGGCCTAGAGTAGTGAAAAACTAATTTAGCAGTTTTTCACTACCTAGACGTGCAAAACTAAAAAGCATATTAACTGTTCCTTGTGTATACTTCATAAGAGCATGAAATAACATCACATATATACAGATTAGCATGACAGTTCATCTGTTCCTTGTCCCTCCAGTCTAAATATATTATCAGTGGCACTAGAATAATCTCAGTTATTGATCCAAATGGAAGTAATGATAAGTCTTGGGGTGACCGGAAGGCAAACTTGTTTAATGGTTCATGCCTTGCCAACAGTCCAAAATTAATCCACAAAAGAGCTAATGTCAAAGAGACACTTCCAATGAAAAGGGTCTATGCGTTTCGCCCATCTTAATTTAATGGCCTCCTCATTATCATCACTAAAGAAAGACATGAAATCTCATATCAGATAGACCAACTGAAGCATGGAGTGACAGGAGTGGTATGGCGAAAAGGACATACATTTGTGATTACATGTTAGTCCATCTTATCAAATGGAATCATTAGATATAACTATAATGAGTGAGGCCAAAAGGGGAAAGCAAAACTTTAATTATCACTCTGTTATACCAAGAACCTCACTCTAGGGGATCCCTCGCAGAAGACAGCTGGAGGGAATCTGATGTGCTGCATAAATCGAGCATCAACATGAGAGGTTCATTTTTATTGGCCAATTTGGATTTTAAGGGGGTTAGGTTTACTGTTCCCACTTCAATGTATAGCATTTTGCTGAAAGTGTTGGACACTAAAAGGGTTAGATTTACTTTTCCCACTCCAGTCTAAACCATTTTTGAAAAGTTTTGAACACTAAGGGAGTTAAATTTACTATTCTCACTCTAAACTATACCGTTCTGGGTAAGGTGTTAGACACCAAAAGGGGTGAGATTTACTATCCCAACTCCAATGTAACCATTTTAGGGAAAGTGTTGAACACTAAAGAGTACTATTCCTGCTCCAATGTAAACCATTTTTGGAAGGTGTTTGACACTAAAGGAAAGGTAAAATAAAATAAAAATAAATGTTTATATTTTTAATTAAAAACATAACTTTTTATTTAGCTATGATGACTTCACAAACAAAATACATACCATACACCTTAAAAGTAACCTAAAATCTAATTCTAATTTTAAAATAAATAAATAATTTTAACATATTGTTATTAATATTAAATTAAATATTATATAATAGCCCTTTCTGTTTGCAGATCTGCATTTTCACCTGAAACCAGGACCACCAGAGTGACTCCAAAGACTAGTTTTCTGACCTCCTGTTCAGAGTCACATGGACATAAAAGGCTCCCACCTTTGTGAACCCACACCTGGACCCAGCCTGAGTAATTTCTTAATCCTCATTTGGTGTCCCACCAGACCGGGACTCTTGGTTCTGAAGTTAAAGGTGTCCAGATACCAAACATAATAAGCCTGGAAATTATAAACCTTTTCAATAAAAACTGTTCTGAAACCAAGGGAAGATTAGAACCTACCTGCTCTGCCCAAAGTACATTGCTGGACAGTTTGACGTCATGACTGCTCTCCATACTTTCTTCTACACAGCAGCGAATCCTGTTCAGCGGTCCTTTACCAAAGGAGTATTCAACCTCCGGGAATTGTCTTTGGCTACAGCCTACTGCCTCGTTCCACTGGAGATTTTCAAATTCCACAAAAGTGACTAAGCCTGGATATAGAATTCTTCACTGCAACTTTGAGCAGCTCCCTGACGATACAGCTCCCTCCTCAGACACCGCCTGCAGCCTTGCCCCACAGAACTTACATTCTCAGAACATTTTTTGCAAAAATACTTTTTATTCTGAAGGCTAGTTCTGACAGGGCCTAATCCCCTTCTTACATCCAACCTGCACCCTGTTGCAGTTGGTCCTGTTTTTCAACTTCTGAGTCTTGCACAACTATATGTCTGCAGTTGGTACTTTGATTATTGAGGTGCTAGTTTTTACTAAAAATTAAAAAAATTATAACTCTGGTTCCACTGATCTAATTTTTGTCATTTTGGTGTAAGGTAATTTAAAATCTACTCTACTTTTTCTAAATTGGTTTGGGGTTTTTCTTGTGTTGTGTTTTAACTTAATTACTGTATGTGTGCTGCATAAATACTTTACACATTGCCTCTAAGTTAAGCGTGACTGCTTTTTGTGCAAAGCTGCCCAGGTTTAAGCACAAGTTAATTTAGTGACTTTTGGTGGTTTACCCTGCCAGGGATTGTGGTTGTTGCTTGACCAGGGCACACACCCCAGTCAACGAACAACTCCATTTCTTATACCCTGTTAGGGATTGTGCAGGTTACTTGACCAAGGCTCACAGCCCAGTCAACTAACAGCCCAGTTTCTCACACACATCAGGGACTTTTGGTCTCTGGACCACATCCTTAGCCTCTAGTCACTTTCCATTTCTGTCTCCTAGCTTATTCTCTCTAAATATCGCCTATGTTCCTCATATAAAACTTTTGAGTATGGACGTTTGCTCCTTCTCCTAAATGGCCACCTCCGACTGGAGAAAAAAACCATCATTCCTTTCATATGATTGACTCTCATAATATAAGAAAAAAAACTAAATAACCATTTACTCTGATTCTCCTCTTTAAACCCCTCTAGGATACACTTATTGGGTGAGTTGACCTACAAAACTAATTAACATAACATAATTATGGTTACAAGATTATACTCACAAAGACAAGGGATACAATGACTTTTATTGAGAAATACCAAATTGTATATACCCTCTTTTAAGTAATAAATACAGTACCATAATTATGGCATGACACACCCGAAGTCTGCTATCCTGGAGCTCGATACACTCATGAGTTTGTAATCAGATTGTTTTGGTTACCCTGGCTTCAAAAACATTGGAATTATGCGAAATCCTGTATAATATGTTAGAAAGAAAATCATCTTGCTCATAATAAATAGGGTTTTACAAACCTTGACCTTTCGAAATCATCCTCACTGAATAATATCCATTGATTTCATTGTCCAATTATAACAACTTAATCTTGTACTGCTATGTTGGTTGTATGTGACTCATTTACCAATTTAGGAGATTTCATAGCTTTGACTAACTTTCAATACAATTTGCTGATATCTTTGTGAAAGAGATTGTCAGATTTGCCTTATTTAGAAACACATATCATCATGGATAGAGTGGTACGGTTGACGTCACAATTCTGGTTGACATTGGTTCAGATTGAGGGCACTGGTAGTGATTGGCAGACTGAGCGACTGAACTATATCTACGTTTCCTAACTCATCATCCTGCAACATGTGCATACTGGCTCCCTATTGTTGAGTTTATGTCTAATAATTCATGCACAGGTCTCTTAGATCTTCCCCCTTTTGTTTGTATGGTATTCATTCACAGATGCTGCCCATTACAATTCCTCTCAGTCAGGTTCCTTCTGTTTACAGTCTGGTTCCTTCTGTTTCAAAACGTCTTACACCTTACAAATCATGCAGAAACGAGTTATAGCCCATTTTAGGACTGCTAAACCTGCTCAGCAAAGACATAATGCTGCCCACAGAATACCTGCTCTGAAGACAAGATTGGGGATATAGAGGGGTTACCTATTAAACAGTTACATTTACCTGGCATTCGTGCCAAGTTTGAACCTTGGTTTGTGAATACTTTCCAGTTTGAAGCTGTTGTAAACTGGTTGTTTATGTTGCATGTCCATTGGCATAGGCATCCTGTCTTTTATGTTTCCTTATTTCAACAGCCCCTCCCTTTTAGTTGTGAATAAAAATAAAGAATATGGGGTTGACAAGAGTCTAATTTTCCAAGAGGGAAACTTCAACTTCTTGTAGTTTGGAAGGGCTTGACTGGCGGCATGTCGCTGGGGCAGTAGCAGGGCTCCCACATTTAAGTACTGGATATGTGATCTGGTATACTGCAATGAGCAGCTGGAGCTCTATGCGGAACTGCTTCCGGTGTTATCTCGACCAAGAGATGTCTGGGGACCCCCTTAGGTTATTTTTTAAACTTCATATAGTCGATCCTGATGTTTAGATGACTGCACCCACTTGATGGTGTGGCAGCAGAGATTTTATTGATAGAATCTGGCGTTATTACATAATCGTATTTACAGAGTAATGTGTGGTTTAATCTGATCATAATAATATATTCACAAACAGGTGACTTATTGAATGGCTACCATCTTATGTAAGGCCTCTATTTTGCTCATGCTAACCTAAGCTAAATTGAATTATTTTCCATTATTTTGTCTCTTTGGGGAGAGAGTGTGTTCCTTAACTAATAAATGTGTTACCAGTGGCATCTGCAGGTCTGAAGTAGAAGCAGATGCAAGGTCATTGTGTTATACAACTACGTGAAATGTTTCAACTGTTTCCTTGTTTTGACTGACTTCATTGTTAGGGGAATGTTACTAACGTGTGTTTTCTTCGAGGGCGAAGGAGCAGAAACAATGTTATTCGTATTTCCTCAGTTATGTGCTCTTGGTGAAGAGGGAAAAAAAAATCCAAAGATGAGGCCGAAGAAAAGCAAATCAAGAATATAAAATGTATTAGTTTAGATTTCGTCAACGGAGCAGCAGCAAATAGAAAACTTGGTGTAGATTTACTCTGTATAATTTAGATATTTGTTAATGTTCCTGATTGGTTATAACTTTCTCACCTTATGTTTCATCCAATCATTTTCGTTTAACAAGTTTCATTTAATGTTCAGTCATTATTGTTCAGGCCCCATTTATACCCATTCTTGCCTAACTTACTCAACTATTGTTGAGGGGCAGTCTTCTTGGATTAATCCTGTTTGCCAGTTCCTTTAGAGTGTTCTTGCAGAGAAACTTATTGCTTAAATGATTTAGTGTATTTTATAGTCCAAATTCTAAAGCATTACCCCTGTCCTTATTCTGTCCTTATTCTTGATGTTGGTGCCTGATGGTGTCCCACTGATGAAGTCGACGTTGTTGCTGCTAACTGTCGAATATTGGTAATGTATAACTGTGATATGTTTTTTTTCTTTTGTTTTGCAGGTACCTGCTGCAATTGATTAATTACTGCTGTATATTTTTAATATTAGCTACCTAGGTGTTTTTCTAAATTTGTGTTACTTAAACTTTTACATGAAGCCCAACATGTTTATGCTAATTAGTGGTTAGTGAGGAAAATGTTTCTCACATGCTCATAATATGTTTCTTATATTTCTTTGTTTATCATTATACTGATGTATTAAATTTCTCTTGCTCAGATACTAGTGCTATTGTTTTGGGTTATAACCATTGAGATTATTTGTCTATTTGCAGTGATTAAACTCACATAAATAAGGCGTATGAATCAGCATATGTTGTCTCTTTATATGTATCATTTGTGCTTGAGAATTATTTTTGTGACATTAGCATTGTTAATGTAGGGAAATAAATTGTTAAACGTCTTAATAAACTGGTGTGGTTATTGAGGTTGAATTGTTTTACATATGTTGTTATGATGATTATGACGTGTTTCAAGTGACATCCCCTCTGAACTATGTTGGTTCGGTTCATTGACCTGGTGTGTGAAATCCACTATTTAGTGGAGATAATAGCTAGGGTTTCCGCGCATTGACAATGGGCTGCGTGTACTGCAAACCCGAACACTACCTCTGAAACTGTAGCACCGACTCCTGCTTGGGTACTATATTGTCTTGAAGGGAGAGTGACAACACTGCCATTCCCATGCTATCCAATTTGGTTCCTCTGAGCCTACTATCTTTGTCTGCCTTCTCTTATGCATATCCCACTCTTGTTAGTCTCAGATCGCTAATGATTACACGCAGCCTTTCTTTAAAATTCAATCTGCCTTAATATTGATGTTTAATTGCCTTCCTCTAATGTATATGTCACTGAAGCAAAATATTAATAAATAAAATGAAATAAAAAAAATTGATTGGAAGGGCTATGGTTTGAAGAAGGACAGTGGGAATATTTAATTTGTCCATGTTTTTCGTTCAGTATGGTCCTCTTTAAATGTCACCCTAGAAATTCAGGGACCCTTCTAGGAAGCAGGTACTCTCAAGACTTACAGGTTAGGAGTCTGCACATACCACATAGATGGATGTCATCAGTTTCCACTAAGAGTAAGACACCAGGGGATTAGAAGTTGTGGAACCCAGGACAAAGTTGGAGATTTAGAAATCATAATCATATTGGTTCACACTCTAAGATGATGGGGTTTACCTATAGAGTTATGATATGTTATGTGGATATTTATAGTACCTCATAGCCTTTGAAGATATCCTGCTATTTTGCTGGTGTATTTTCTTGGTCTTCCCCGAAGAGTCAGGTCCTCAGGTTCTTGCGGAATTCAAGAAGTGGTGAGGAGGCTGTAATGTGGTGTAGGGGTTTGTTCTATGCTGTAGGAGTGATGTATGAAATGACACAATCTCCTGATCTGCTTGTGCCAAGCGTGCTGGTGAGAATTTGGCTGAACAGAAGTGCCTGGTTAGTTGGAGTCACAAAAAGTTACCACACTTGCAACCAATTCAAGATGGCATCCATTACTGCAGGTAACAACTTTACTTCCCATTTTGCATCACTGTGGACAGAAATGCTAAAAAGGCAACACAATGCAAATCCTCTGGGTGTGCAGCTGGATGTATTTGTATAAGACAGGTATGAACAGGTATAGGTTTATACAGACCAGTATAGGTCATTCAAGACAGTTATTTGTAGGTGAACATCTGCATCTGAAATGCATACTATACTAATGAAGCTAATAATTTACTCAGGGAATATCTGCCATGCACCACATTCAGGCACATTTGTTCTGCCTTCTATATCTTTACTATCTCTTGAGCACCAGGACTGAGGGCTTCTTCAACTTGTTGGACCTGGCCCTCTCTGCAGGCTCACCCCAAAACCTTTTGCCTTCATCCTCCTATATTTGCTGAATTCATTTTTGCTGGCCTTAGGACTCTGTGAACTTTACCACTGCTATCCAGTACTAAAGTTCTTGTGCTATCTCCTTAACATGTGGTACATTGACTTGTACCCAAATTGCATATTAAATTTACTTGTAAGTCCTTAATGAAGTGGTACTACATGTGCCCAGGGCATGTGAATTAATGTCAAATAGTGAGCCTGCAGGACAGATTGTACCAATTGTACCACCCACTTAAGTAGCTCTTTAACCATGTCTCAGGCCTGCCATTGCAGCCTGTGTGTTTGCAGTTTTCAGCAGCCATGCCAACCTGGCAAAATAAACCTTTTGAAAATGCCCAAGCCTTCCTTTTTAATATATATGTCACCCTTAGGGTCCCTGAGCCTCAGGGACATACACACTCCCCAACCAGCTCCTGGATGAAGCTACAGTGAGTTCCTGACTCCAAGAAGTGTCCCTCAGGTCCTGGACCCTTAGTGGCTTAGCGAGGTCAACTCAAGCTTTTAGGCTCCTCGGGACCACAAACAGGCCTGTCCACACCATGACCGCACAGCTCGCACCATAAATCAGTGTGAGGCACCACCAGCCCATCTCTTCGCACCATAGCATTGATGGCTTGTGGGAGGCCAACGTGAAGCACCAACCCACCTGTCCGCAAAGTCTGCTCTTCGCACCATACTGATAATCGCGGCAATGCTTTCCTTGCTTCCAAGATCCTTTCCAATGTGAATGGGACAAAACTTGAGAAGCTAAAACTTCAGCTGGACTAATCTTGTACTGTATCTAACCCACGCTCCATTGTGAATGGCCTGAACGTTTGACCTTGACCCGTTCCAATGTGACCAGAAAGGTGTGGTTGGTGCTTAATGCTTTTAGGTGCTATTTTACACTTTATTCCTAAAGAATCCTAACTTTGGTTTTACTGATTGGATTTTTTTCATTTAGGTCTTGTTTTATTTCATATATTTTGCTCAATTTTCGAACCTGACGTGGGATCTTTTTATGTGGTGTTTTCACTGTTTTAGTGTTTGAAGTGTTGTACAAATACTTTACACGTTGCCTCAAAGTGAAGTCTGATTGCTCTGTGAAAAGCTACCAGGGGTTGAGCACACGTTAATTTGGGGTTTGTTTGTGCCTTACCCTGAGAAGGATTGGGGTCATGGTTTGACCAGGGTTCACACCCCGGTCAACCAGTAACCTGATTTCTTACACAACTCTCTTTCCAAGTCAAGATGAGACCTGGCATTCCAGAAGAAGTGCTTTTTGATTTTGTCCCCCAGAGAATACGTCAGACCTGCAGGATGAGAAAGCCTACAGAAAAGAGTATAACAACTCAAAGGCCTGCAAATTGAGAGAAGTGTATAGCGGGATTTAGGAATGCAACCTACAATGTTGCACGGCCACGGAAGAGGAACTTCTCACCTGCAACTGTTTTGAGGTCCCCTCTTTTGTTGTCAACCAAACTGTGTGGATTTATTTACTCTGGTAGGACCTCAAACATGTTTGGTTTGCCTCCCTGGCATGGGATTTGTAGGGTATGGGTTTGTTTTTGTGGTCTAAGCATTTATATCCTTAAAACAATATCCAAAATTGTGTAGCAGTTGTGGAACTGTCCACACTTTTATGTTCACTTGATGGAGCCTCAGTGTGACCAACCATGGCCTCTGTGACTTAATGTGAGACCTGAGGCAGCAGGAAAACGTGACCTTGCCTGACAAGCCTTTGGGACATTGGGCTGGAAGTGTATAGTTCCCAAATAAGTTTTCAGCTAGTGTGCAGACTGATGAACTGCCAGATTATGGCCTGACCAGTTCCAGAAACTTGGAGCAACTCTGGCAATTTCTCAATGAGACTATGCTGTCCATGGGCAGCTGTAAGAGTGGGAAGATCATAGTTGATATTGTGGCACATTTAATATATTGAATTTATTTATTGAGAACCAAGTTTACTTGATTTAATCTCCAACTGTTTCCTCCCTTGTGTGTGTGTATTACTGAGTAGCTTTTTAAGTATTAAATTATTTCCTCTTTGTAAGTTAAAACTATGGTTAGACATTGACATAATCACCTCCTGTGCTGAGACGGGAGTCTCAGATTCTCCACCGCCCTGAATACACCTTGGACCATTCTGCCTAGCTACTTTGTGGGTAAAGTGCTACAGGAATGCACTTGGGATTCAGGTTTTGGATCCAATATTAAATTAGCACCAGTGCAATGTAGATAAAATACTCAGATGCATCGAATTGGATACAAATAATCCCTGTCTTTCCTGGCACAATTGAACAGATTGACCACTCATTTATAGAATATTAGTTATTTTTCCTTAAACTTCCACTGGGACCCTTGTCATTCCCTTTCCTTAATAAAAGAAAGTTAACTAAGAAGATGTTAAACCATTAGGAAATAGGGCATGCCTCCAAATCTGTGGTAGGGCTTCAAATGTTTCAAGGTGAATACAGTCACAACAAAACTCCTGGTGATTCGGGTTGCCCTACATATTTGCATGGCTTATTAATTATTGCAGACTTGCCAAGCAATGATATACTTAATTAGAATGTCAGCTCCTGGCATAGTCTTGCTTAGAGTATATAATGTGCAGCCTTCGATATGTTTTTACTCCATGGCAGAGGCATTTTTCTTGATATAAACTTCTACTTTTTAGTTCAAGGTTTATTGTGGCAATATGAACAATTATGTCCAGCTTCATTTTTCTCACCAACACAGAAAGCCTTGTGAGGTAAAGCTGTCCTTATTTTAATAATTTGTAGGCTATGCCATTGGCTCATTGAGGTTCCCAGGGAATAGCATGCCCAGTAAAAGGGCCAGAGTTTGTGCACGAGATTTGTATGGTTTTCAGATGCATTGATAGGGCTTGGCATTCTTGTGTTTACTGTGGATTACTAAGCAATAGGAATGTTTGGCACTCGGTACAAGGAGCCTGTGGCACTGGAATTTTCAATGAAACCTTCTATTTTGCCACTCCAGATGACCATAGATGATTATGTCTTAATGAAACTTATTATTTATATGCCACATTAAACCTACATTAATGGGCAGGAAAGTGTGTACCTTTCCTTTATATTATGTGCATGCATGCTAAAAGCACATTAAATGTATTAGAGCGAATTTGCCTTTTACTTGGGAAACAGTTCTAATCACCAGCCAAAAATTCATTAAGAAATATGTTTGTTGTCAATGCTAGCTGGAAGGACTCTCCCACATTTTAAAGCTAGCTATTCTCAGACATACGGCCACTTTTGGAAATAGTGTTGGCTCACAAAAGCGTGCAGAGATTTCTTCCAAAAAATAAAAAATTATCATGGGTGAGATTTTATTACATAGATGTGAGAAAGAATATTCAGGTGCTGGCTTCCATCCACAGCTGTATCTGAGGATAACCATGCAAAGGCTTCTTTTCATTGCTGTGTTGGATGATGTGCTGACTTCTTAGCAGAGTTGTGGTGCAGGATGGCCGTATAGAAGCTTCTTTCTAAAGCAGTGTTAGAAGACAGGAGTGAGGAGGTTCTTCGCATAATTGTCGGAGAATAGACATAGAAAGGTTTCTTCTCAGAGCTGTGGCAGTGGCTGCTTATACTGTTGTATATTTATCAGGCTTCACTCGAAATCAACAATGGATGACTATATGGAGGTATAGTCTTATATCTGTGACAAGATGGCAATCCAGACTCTTTTTCTATAGATGCGGTGGTGTGTGGTTATGTAGCAATGTATTTCTCTTGATTTGCTGGTGGTTGATCAGGAATGACCATGTGGATTCTTCTTGCTATAGGCGTGCCAGAATACGGCCTTTCAGATACTTCCTCCTTAGCTGTGTTGGAGGTTGGGAATTAGACATTATCTTACAATAGTTGTTAGAAGATGTCTAGGTAGAGAAATCTTCTAAACATTGTCTTAGAGAAATGCCTTCCAGGGGCCACTTCCATGCCTAGTGTTGGAGATTGGCCAAGCAGCACCTTCTTGCCATAGCTGTGCGGGAGATTGATGTAGGGTAGCTTTGGGAGGCTTCTTTCCTTAGCTGTATCAGAAGATGGCCATACAGAGACTTCTTCATTTAGCTGTGTTAGAAGATGGCCATACATTGGCTACTTTTATAGTTGTGTTGGAGATTTACTGAAGATATCTTTTCAGAGGTGTTTTCTCATAGATGTGTTCAGGATGGCAAATTGGAGGCTTCTTCCTATAGCTGTGTCAGAGGACGGTCATGTAGAGATGTCTTGCATAGTTAGATTTTTTCCTAAATGGATTGTTACAATAGCTGTCAGATGATGGCTAGGCAGTGACTTCTTGCAATAACTGTGTCACAAGATGGTCATTACATAGAGGTCTTCCAATAGCTGCATTGAAGGTTGGCAATGCTAAGGCTTTCTTCCATATTTATGTTGGAGGGTGACCGAGGCTGTCCATGCAGAGGATTCTTTGTTCAGCTAGACCTTATGGAAGGATGTCTTCAAAGACTGGCTGATGATTGTCCTATTTCACCCTTAAATGGAGCAACACATTTTCACTGCAAATTTGTGGGTGAGTATGAACAGGATATTTAAGGTACTCAAAAACACATTCTTAGACATTTTCATTCACTTTACGTTTTTCTTCACAATTGTGTAGGAGTATGACATTTCTTTGTGCAGTTTCCTATAGGGTACTCAATTATTATGTATATCATTCTATCATTTGTATTATGTACAGTGTACTGATCACAGTAATTATCAGTTGTAGACCCTAAGGACATGTTTTTGAAGTGAAAATAATACATTGAATTCTACTCCACTTAATTATAAGTAGGTAGGTTTTTCCACATCTGGCATTTCTGGATGTGAAAAAACTCTACCCAATATTAGCGTCTTGTGATCCCAGCCATAACTCACCAGGATTCAAGCCTCATTAACCATTTCTGTCTGATGGGGGAGCATAAAATACGGCCCCGCTCCCAGAAATTATCCCCTTCCCTCTCCTGCCCCCACCATTGCTGCTCTTACCAGTGGTCTACCATGCATTTACCATCTGTTCACAGCAGGTGGTAAATGTCTGAGGTTAACCCCCTTGAAATTCGGTTTGAAATTTAGTGTAGTTTCATGACTGGAATAATTGGTCCCTCATAGTAATTCCCCAATCTAGGGGGTTTAACCCATAATTGGAAGGTACACAATAATAGTCAATTTGCATGTGAATTTACTTTTACCCCAGCACCACTCACTTCATAATCAGGATTACAATGTTAGTTGACTGCAAGATGGACACACAATGCACAGTAACTGTTACATCCAAATGTCCCACTGTGATGCCATAAGGGAATGGAAATTTGTAAAGCCATCGGCATGTTACATCCAGGAGGGTACAAAACTGCTAAAGTAACCTTCTGAAAAATGCATAATGTGTTTTACGCATCGTTGGAAAACGTTTAAGGTATAAATCCTTCCTGCAAGCTTGATATAGTCCTGCTTTCCTCGATCCATTCCAAAAGCCAGTCTAAAATCTGTTTAGCAAAACTATTTTGCAAGATATCAATCAAACTGATCGGCCAATAATTTACAGGATCATTGGGGTTACCCTTTTTGAAGGGAGGAACTATTTTAGCCCCCTTCCATGTGGGTGGACTTGGCGCCCCTGCTGCTACTGCAGTGCAAACTGTGTTAATATAAGGTGCCCAAATGTCTGAATTAGACTTATACAAGTCACCCAGTACTTTGTCAAGGCCATGGGTCTTACCCCACTTGAGTGAATTAATAGTCGCTGGAGTTTCTGTTAAAGTAAACTCAAATGGAGTAGATCTCTTTCCCCCAAGGTCACCCGCCACTTCTGGTCTAGAGCTATCAAGAGCAGAATAGAGTGAGCTAAAATGTAAAACCCATTCACCCGGTAGAATTGATGAGCCCATCTGGGACTGGGGGACCCCACTGTCATATGATACCAGCTTACAAATCCATCTTTGATCATTGCATCTAGCTGCTTCCAAAAGATTTTTCCAAAGTTTTGCGTCCCTTTGCCTCTGTGCCTGGGTTAGCTCCAACCTATATCTTGCCCTAGTTTGACATATCAAGCATCTATCCCCACCTTGGAGTGCCTTTAGTAACCAATTGTTAGCTTCCCTACATATTTTAGTGTACCACCCACTGCTTCCCTTGGGCCCCTCTTACCTGCTAGTTCTTTAACAAATAACGTTTTAAGTGAATCATAAATACTCAGATGCACTTTGACTATCTTCCCATGATCAGACCCAAGTGAAGGCATAGTTTCCATATGATTGACTAACAGTGTTACAAGGTGGCAATATTAAAAGGGGAGGTTTTGAGTACTTTCCACTTAACATTCCGCCTGTTGTTAGTCACTTTAGGTTGTTGGCCAGGATCACTGGAAACAGAATCACCTGAACACGGAAACACATTTCTGACAGAAAGAGAAAGAGGTCGCTTTCTTCATGCTCCATCACCTCCATGTCAACCATGTTTTCCCACAGGCGGATATCTAAAAACAAATAATCAATGGGGCTCCTGTACATCCCATTTCTAAATGTTGGAGCTAAGTTGGCATCTGAGCAAGAACGACCATTACATGCCCTGGGCCCATGTGACAGGGTGATGTCAACAACCTGTAAAGTGGCTCTAATCAACCTGCACCTAGTAGGCGTAGACAGTACCCCAAATTCGGTCCTCTTCCCAACAAAACACCTGGGCCACTGGATAGGGCTCCAAAGTAGTGTTAAAATCCCCTGCTATCAATACATAATAGGCTCTTTCACACCCTACCAGCAAGTTATCTAACATACAAAGAGTTTCTGATTCACTGCACTTCCCCACACTTCTGGTGTATAAATTTACCAGCAAAAACGGAATCTCATTGTTAGTTCAAAGAACTAGATCCTGTATGTCAGCAGAGCTAAGATCCATCTCTTTTGCTCTGCACATAAGATTACAACTGAGCCAAATTAGTAGGCCTCTTTAAAGCCTACCAGAAGCTGCCCCACAAGCAGGAATCCAACAACCTTTAAAACCAGATCCATACCTGGGCTCCAAGGCCCAAGTTTCCGGGAAGATGCAGATCTTATGCTGGTCTATGAAGTTCCCCCAAACCGGTTTGTTGAGCTTGGCCCCTAGGCCTGCTAAATTCCAACTTATGACTGTTACCAGGTCCTCGGAAAGGACAGGATGTCGTACTGGGGGTACATCTGTTGAATTTTGGCCAATTATCCCTCCCACATCCAATTGGTTTAGATGCCATTGGGGGAATTCTTGGATCTCAGCCAAATAACTTGCATCTTCTGGCTTGAATAGGTCAACTGCTGCCACTCTTTTAACAGAGAGAGGGAAAGTTGACAGCGGACCTAAAAAGCCCTGGTTCTTCTTCCCTATAAGTCAATCCACATCAACCAGTGAGAAAGGATCTCTCCTCCGGACATTTATATGGTAGAGCGGTGCACATCCTTGACCACTGGAAGAAATAGGTTCCCTAAAACCATGCTACCACCCCAATGAAGAAATTGGACCAGGATAGGGGTAGAAAGATGAAACTGTAAAACCGCATTCTTCAATTCAGTGAAGGATTCAGAAATATTTGGGCGAAGGATAGGGACATTTGCGATCACTGCCTCTAAGAGGCTTGCCTCAGGTGGGAGGTGGAGCACTCTAGACCCCTTGTTACTGTTCCCTTCCTCCTTGATGAACTTTACTTCCTGGCAATTAGGAAGCTCCCTACCACCACTACTCCCTGAGTTCTCCCCAGTCCCATCAAACTTGGAATGATCAATATTGCTCTGCTGTGGCTGCTCCGAAGTTATCACAGTAAGCACGGTGCCATGTGACTCAGCAGCAGCTCCAGGAAAGAGGCGATCAATCTTAGTATGTGGCACCAAGCTAACCAAGTTGCCGTTGTGAGTGGGAGCAACCACGTTCAACTCTGTCACCAGGGTTGGGCTGGGTGGAGAAAGCGGCCAGTGGGAAGGTAGTACAGGCAAAAGTTCATAGGTGAACATTTGGACAACATTCCCCAAAGTCTCCTCGATGGCTGATAGATGCTTTATGACTGGTTGCAGTCTCTTCTAAATCTCCTCCAAAAGCAACTCCGCTGTGAGGCTATTCATGCCCCCTAATAACGCATCAGCCGCTCATCCATCAATTCCAAGTCTTGTAGCTCCTGCGTTACGTGCATGTTTACTCTTTGAGGGTTTTTCAATGCATTTCCTCTTTCCTCTGGTGTCCGCATTATTTCCATGCTGACAAATTTCTCAGCAATTGTCTTCTAATAAATATTTGGGCCATGGATGAAGCAGAGGGATTTGTGACCAACACCTCCTGGTGGTGGCCCAATATGGTGTCCTGGTGCCTTAGTGACAGAGATAACGGGGGTAGATGGAAACAGAAGTGGAACAAAGGAAGCCAACGAGGGAGCAACAGTGGAGAGCCGCTTCTCAGCAGACTCAATCTCCCTTCAAGAAGTCCAAAGGCCTTTCGTAGAAACCCATCCAATGTGTTGTTCCCCAGTAGTGCAGGCAAAATCAAGGCCTCCCCCACTGACAAAGAAAGCGCCCCGTATTGCGGGACCAAGTGCCCCAGTTTATGTGCCTCCTGGCACTTGCTCTGTCCGTGCAGCTGTCCCTGCTGCAGGTGATACTGGGAGGTGGAGTGTGGGCAAAATCAAGGCCTCCCCGGCTGACAAAGAACGCACTCTGTGCTGCAGGACATAGGGCCCCAGTTTATGAGTCTCCTGGCGCTTGCTCCGTCACTGCCGAAGGCGATACTGGGAGATGTAGTGCAGGCAAAACCAAGGCCTCTCCTGCTGACAAAGAACACGTCCCGAGTTCTTTCCACCAGGCCTTTAATGGTGCCACTGGATGCCATGTGTTTTCCTGGTGGGCTGGTAGGGTGGGGTTCGGTTTCACTGCTGGTGGGAGGCAGGCCCCAAGGACACCCCCATCCACATCAGAGGGACAGCGGAGGATGGGGGGCTCCATCCCAGGTAAGTATAGGTAAGTACATGAAAGTATTTTTTTTTTTTTTTTAAGTGCCATTGGGGGCCCTGAAATGGGCCCCAACCTACATTGCACTGGGTGCAATGGCTATGCCCAGGGGACCCTGGTCCCTTGTGCTGGTCATTGGGGTTTTGCATCAGAAAATGATGCTAGGCTGGTTAGAGTCATTTTTTTTTACAATAACCTGCCTAACGTCATTTTTTGGTGCAAAACCCCCTTCTTCCATACCGCCAGCCTCACCCGGCTAACGTCATTTTTTTTTTTACGCTAGCCTACCCTTTGCACCAGCTTGCACCATTCCACAAACATGATGCCCGGCTGGTGCTCAGAAATGGTGCAAGCTGGTGCCAAACTTTTTGGTGCAAAACTGCGTTAGTGCCGTTTTTCACCAAAAAGAATAAATCAGGGCCTCAGTATGCGTGAAGATCACTGCAATCATTTGAACAATGAGGCTGAGAGTAACAAACCACCCTCTGCATCAATGTGGCACATCAGCAGGATTACTGCAAGCAAACAATATAATACATTGTTATAGCATTGTTAGATAGCTTAGAGAGTGACACTGGACAACCATGTTTTAATGGACACACAGGAGAGGCAGTATGTTCCAATAAAATGGAGCTGGATAAGAAAATGTTCTGCCACTATATCTAGCCATGCAAATTTATGTGATCTTTAGATAGACCATATGAGCGGATCTCAGCAATTGGGAAGGCTGATAAAAATGTAGTTTAGAGTGAAAATAGGGAGGTGGGGCCTTGTTTAGGGCCTTTTGGGTGGAACAACAAATTGTACAAGTAATCAGTTTTCTAATGGGCAACCAGTGAAGGTCCTTTAGAATAAGAGCAGTGGATGTGCCAGAAGGCAAGTTACGGATTAGCCGAGCCGCTGTGTTTTGCACAAATTGAAGTTTGGAGAGCAAGGTATCATTGTGTGCTCCTAACAGTAATTTCACATAATCAAGCCAACTGGTGATAAGGACCTGGACAAGGGCCTGAACAAATCTTTCTGTATCTTGGAGGAAGACACTGGCAAATTTTCCTCAAGAGCTGCATTGTGGCATAGCAGGTGCCGCAAGTGGATTCAACCTGGAATTTCATAGAAAGGGTTTGGTCAATTTTAACCCTCTGATTTTTCACCACCTGTTTGGGGCTGGAGCTAGGTAAGCTCAGACGGCTACCAATTGGCTGACCAGATTACCTGTGCCTTGCCAAAAAAACACAATCTTTATTTTATCTCCATTTAAGTGGTGACAGTTGTTAGTCATCCATCTGCCATTTCTCTCATACAATGAGCGAAATGAGATTGAACTTTTATTGAATTGTCCCCGAAAGAGATGAGTAATTGGGTATCATGATATGATATTATCTGAAACCATGTGCTCTTACTATCTGTGCAAGAGGCATGACATAGCTGTTAAATAATGTAGGGCTCAGGCAAGAACCTTGTGGGACTCCTTTATTAATTCTTATAGTTCTAGGTTGGAAGGAGTCTAAACAGATGTTTTGGGTTCAGTTGTCAAGAAAATCCCAGAGCCAGAGCAGGGCACTGCCACATGTGTCATGGGTGAAGGTTTCCAAGTGTCCCATGTCTGGAAGTGGAAGTTGAGTGTTTGTTTCTGCCCATCTCTGTGAATTGCACTCTTTGATGCAAGTTGTTTGTCAAGGATTTTTATAGCACTCGCTACCTTGCCTGAGCCTGTTTCAAAGCACCCCTAACATTTACAGATAAGAGACTAAAGACATAAGTCGATTGTGAGTCTCAAGATAGATTCTATTTCATTCCAGTTCAATAATCAAGGTTCTAACTTCCTATGTACAATTGATTTGCTCAAGGAAGCAATAGCATGGAGAGATGGCTTACCCCAAGGTGCATTCGAGGGTTAGCGACTCAATCAGCATACCACAGCATTATCATATCTATTACTCTTCTAGTATCTAGGGGCTTATCTTTTAGGGCGGTGTGGAGTGGAATCCTTAAAATAACTCCATGACTCACTGTCCACATCATGTACAAGCTTTACTTCCCTCTATGCCCACCTTACCCCTCCCTGACCTCCACCCTGCTGACATCATTGTGGTAATCGGTCACACTACAGATCATACTTTTTTGGCCCCTGGGAAAATGATTGTGAGTACCCATGCTGTAGATGGAGTTACATTATAGTGTTTTGCTTTTGTGCAGCATACACTGCAAACATGATGGTCTCATGAGATGATAGAGGAAAAGGAGGCACTGTAAAAAAGTAATTGCCGAAGATCACAAAATTTTGTCATGTGTAAGCTGGAATTGATGCAATGTTTTGTGCAATAGCCACTACATGGTTATTGCATTCTATCTCCTGCTTCAAAGAGAATTGCTTTGTGTCTAATTCTTTCAGGCACTAAATCAGTGCACCGTTTAAATACATCCAGGCAATACATGTTCTTAAGGATTGGTAGTAGTAGTGTTTGGGAAGTGTGATGTTTTAATGTGGAAGCTAAAACGAAAGCCAGAGTGCCCACGTTTCATAAGTGCATTGTGACCATTAGAGCACATAGCTGATACTTTATTTGTTGTCATCCATTCTTGAATTAATTCATCCACCCACTCCTCACCATCCAACTATTCATTCATTGAGCCACGTAACTCTGTCTCTGATTGCCATTCAGCCATTGAATGATTAGTCAAGGTTCAATACTAAAAAATGTGTTGGAAAATGCATCGCATTTGCCAAACATATTGTGAAAAGAGAAGCCCTCCCCCCCCTCAAATGCCCGTACAGTGGTCAGGCCAGGTTTGCTGCTCTCTTCACAAGCAGTATGGTCTAACAAAATTTGCAAGGGTTGTTTTTGGTTCCCAGCCCAGCTCTGTATTCAAGGCTTAGGTTTAGTATTTAGATGGTGAAATGATAGTAAAATCCACAATATACACAATGCAGCGACCAGGAAGTGCCCTTGATTTGCTTAACGTCTCATCATGAAACAAGCCTTCATTAAGAGACATCAAAAAAGGGAGACATAAACTAAATATTAGGGCCCAGATTTACTAATATTTGATGTAAGGAATGCAATGAGCGAGAGAAAAATTCATCAAATTTACCAAGATATGGAACATTTAGTCTCTCCCCCAGCACATGCACGCTTTTGCTGCCATGCCCCAATGCACACTGCCTTGCTCTATCAAGGGTATGTGCATTCTCTAAAGCATAGCTTTGGTAA
The DNA here is from genome assembly GCF_031143425.1 of Pleurodeles waltl. Lineage (NCBI taxonomy): Eukaryota > Metazoa > Chordata > Amphibia > Caudata > Salamandridae > Pleurodeles > Pleurodeles waltl. The sequence goes on along the minus strand of NC_090447.1, from coordinate 132,423,793 downwards.
TGGAAGGGGATCCTTCTAGTACAAAAACTATCCTTGAATACCTTTGGGACTTTGGATGGGTGCTGTAGAATGAAGTACACAAGCAAAGTTGGAAAAATACTGAGATTGAAAAAATTTCTTCTTCTTACACATGCCTCACTGAAGCGTACAAGTTTGGAATAAATCCCGGTATAAAGGGATTTGCATCAAAACCCATGGGTGGTTGCAACAGAGCACCCATTGAATGCCTTCTTGACACAAAGTAGCACAAAATAGGACATGGCACAACTTTAGGATGCAAATCCTGATTTGCGTTGGATAGTAATTCTCACCTTAGAACTATTAACAGTCTGCACTGGTTTTGAGATAAAAAAATGATGCAAACATCGTTCAAAGAGCTAGTAAGTCTCGGGCAAATTAAAACTCACTTGTTGACCCAAAGCATAAATCACATATTTTACCTACAAGTTTTGAGAGCACTATTCCAGGACTGACCTTACATTTGAGGTGCTAGATCACATTTTATTGACCTTCACGTTAAATTGTCAAATTTTTCCACATAAAACTAGAGTGGCTTGAACTCTGAGTCACCTGGAAAACATCTGTGAAGTTAGTCATTTTGTGACAGGAATGAGGTTGTATTATACAAACTATGCACTGGTGCAAAAAGAAGCAAATCCATTGTGCTTCATTACAGAAAAAGGTTTGTACCTGTGCAAAAGTAGATGAATGTTCTTATGAAGTCACTGCTAGACAGCCTATGTTTGTAAGAGGGATTTTACCAAAGCAATCTTACTTCTGGATATTTTTTAGAAAATTGAGAAGACTGTTTCCGTAGACTGTTGATACTTACACTTTTAAAAAGAAACAAAACGGTTTGGCATTTAGTAAGTGGGAGAAATGCACTTATTTATGTAAAAACAGCAAAATAGCGTGAAATATTTTGCCACGTGTTGCTAGTCCATTTGAGCTCTGCTTCATTCCTGACCTTACAACATTATAAATTGGTGTAGATGGATTTGTCCTGCTTATTTTGCCCTGCTTAAAATTGTTCTTTTGGGTTATCAGCACTTTAGATATGAATTATTATACTAGAACTCATACATGACCTGGATTCCACATACCACAGAACATCACAGTGAAGTACCCCCCCTCTACTCACCTCCAAGTCAAATTGAAAAAAATGCTTTGCGTCCTATCGCTCACCTGTACCGCCCTTTACATTTACCCTCCTACTGCCTAAAATGAAAAAAACGACCTGCTCTCCTACCACACTCTGGGCCATCCCTCCCCTGCTCAAAGCTACCCCTTCCACTCTAACTTTGCAAAGGGAGAGCCGGTGCTATAATGACTGGTGCTTGGGGTTACAGAAACTTGTGCTGATAGAGAGCTACTGTTGTTGGCAGAGGCAGCATGCTGCTGACTTTCTCACACCCACCCTCGGGTCTGTGATGACCCAGGAGAGGCGATAGAACGCAGGAAGGACCGCCAGCCACGATTCAGCCACCTCCTGCACGTCTCCACAGATATAGGCATCATGGTAGAATACAGTGGAAGCTATCATTTTTCCAGGAAATATCACAAATGGGGGAAACAACCTTTGCTTCCCACTGCTGTTACATTTTCATAGTGAATAATTGGACTTCAATCTGTTTATTCATGCTAATGGCTTCCTCTGCAAGCCATGCATAACAACCCAATTGTAACTATTTATTGTGATTGTTGGAAATGGCCTTTCTGCAGGCTCACCCCCAAACTTTTTGCCTTCCTCCTTCTCTTTTTCTGACCTCATTTTTGCTGGCTTTAGGACTCTGCGCATGCTCTCTCCTTAAAACACGGTGACATTGGCTCATACCCGATTGGCTTATTTAATTTACTTGTAAATCCCTAGTCACTTGCACTACATGTGCTCAGGGTCTGTAAATTAAATGCTACTACTGAGCTGCAGCACTGGCTGTGCCACCCACATAAGTAGCCCCCTAACCATGTCTCAGGCCTGCCTCTGCAGTGCCTGTGTGTGCAGTTTCACTGCTACTTCGACTTTGGATGTAAAAGTACTTGCCAATCCTTACAATCCCCTTTTTCTACATATGTCACCCCTAAGGTAGGCCCTAGGTAGCCCATAGGGTAGGGTGCTATATAGGTAAAAGGCAGGACATGAACATGTGTGTTCTATATGTCCTGGTAGTGTAAAACCCCTAAATTCATTTTTACACTGCTGTGGGGTCTCCTCCTTTCATAGGATAGCAATAGGGATACCCTCATATACTGTTTGAGTGGTAGATCCTTATCTGAAAGGAGTAGCCAGGTCATATGTGTTATGGCCAGAATGGTAATACAAAATCCTGCTGCCTGGTGAAGTTGGATTTAATATTACTAATTTAGAAATGGCACTTTTAGAAAGTGAGCATTTCTCTGCACTTAAATCCTTCTGTGCCGTACAATCCACGTCTGGCTAGGTTTTGTTGACAGCTCCCTTGTGCATTCACTCAGACAAACCCCAAACACAGGATGCTAGGTCACACTTGCATACAATTGCATATTGAATGGACCTTCCTGGGCTGGGAGGGTGGAGGACCTGACACTTGCATGTCAAATGACAGTAGCCTGCCCTCACACAAAGGACTGCCACACACCCTACTGGGACCCTGGCAGACAGGATTGAACTGAAAGGGGACCTTGTGCACTTCTAAGACACCCCACTTCAAAGGCACATTTGGGTATTTAAACAGGGCCTCTGCCCCTACCATCGCAGACACTTCCTAGAGAAGAACCTGAACCAGAACCTGCAAACTGCTAAGAAGAACTGCCTGGCTGCCCAAATGACTCACCTAACTGCTTTTCTGAGAGGGACTGCTGCCTTGCTGTTGCCCTGCTGCCTTGCTGCTCTCTGACTGTGCTGAAGAAGTGCTCTCCAAGGGCTTGGATAGAGCATGCCTCCTGTTCCCTGAAGTCTCAGGGCTAAAAAGACTTCATTCCTGCAAGAAGAACTCCCTCTTTGGTGAAAATCGATGCACAGCCTGCCAGAAACGATGAACAGCCTGCATCACTGTGAGAAAATCAACGCACGCCGAACCAGAACGACGCAGCCCGACTTCGCAAGGAGAAGATCAACGCCGCACCAGTGTAGCGACTGGAAATTTGACGCATGGCCCACTGGATCGATGCAAAGCCGAGCCGGAACGACGCAGCCTGACTTCCTGAGAGGAATCGACGCCGTGCAGTAGAAATTTCCTTGTAACGCCCACCGGATCGATGGAGCCCCTGTGACTTTGTCCTGTCAGCACTGAATTTCAATGAATCGTCCCTGGGGTGTCCGAAAACCCCACAACCTGAAGAGGATCCCAGTCTACACGCTGGAAATCGACGCACATCTCCCTGTTTTCCACGCATCTCCTCCTCTGTGGTTCCTTGCAGAGATTTTGAACGCAAACCAGGTACTTTGCGCTTGCAAGAGACATTTGTTGCCATTGCCTTCTAAGTTAAGCCTGGCTGCTCAGTGCCAAGCTACCAGAGGGTGGGCACAGGATAATCTGGATTGTGTGTTACTTACCTTGACTAGAGTGAGGGTCCTTCCTTGGACAGGGGGTAACCTGACTGCCAACCAAGGACCCCATTTCTGACAGTGATGGAGACCATCCACCTTCCATTGCCCCTTTATGGTTCTTGAGGGTAGTGCCAGCTGAAAAGCAGAACTTTCCCCATAATTAGTTTTAATGCTTAATTTAGCCACATTTGTTGTAATAGTAATATATAGTTTTAAAATTTATTAGTAATAGTATTAAAGTTTTCTTACAGCCTTATCCTTGTGTCTTGCTGTCCTATGTGAACTGCCAACACTATTTGTGTTCTGTATGTGCTGTATCCTGGTTTCTGAGGAAGGCCGCTTCACCAGAGCTACTTAATGATCGGAGTTATTCATAATAAAATTCTCTGCTTTGACAACTCCTGCAATTGTCTCCTAATGAAAGTTTGTTTAAAAAACAAACTACAATTTAGGAAAGATGAATAGCAGTGGTGGGTCTTTTTTCAGGGAATTTTGGGACTTAGAACTGCCTCCTTTGAGAAGACACTTACTGTCCCTTGGCTCTGCTGCTGATGATTTTACTGAGCAGTGCTTGTTGGACGTGACCCTTTCTGCAGGGTCACCTCCAAACTTTTTGCCTTCCTCCTACAGTTTGCTGGATTTGTGTTTGGTGGCTGTAGCACTCTGTGCACTTTACCAGTGCTAAAGTGCTTTTGCTCTCTCTTTAAACACAGTGGAATTGGCGTTTACCCATTTGTCATATTTAATTTACTTAGAAGACTCCAGTTAAGTGCACTGCATGTGCCCAGATCCTGTGAATTAAATGCTACTGGCGGGCCGGCAGCACTGATTGCGCCACCCATTTAAGATGTCCTTTAAACATACCTCAGTCCTGCCAATGCAGAGCCTCAGTGTGCAGTTTTAAACCCCCATTTCAACCTGACAAAATAAACCTTTTCAAAGGCCCAAACCTTCCTTTTTAATTTAAAAGCCACCCCTACGGTAGGCCCTGGACAGCCCAGAGGGCAGGGAGTAATGTATTTAAAAAGTAGGACATCTACTTTTAGGTTTTACATGTCCTGTTAGTGGAAAACTACTACATGAGTTTTTTACTACTGCACTGCCTATCTCTCCGATAGGCTATCTTTGGAGTTGCCCTCTTACATTTCCAAATGGGAAGAGATATTTCCTTCATGTTTGGTGTCTCTGGAATCAAGATTTAACATCCAAACTTATGGTAAAGTCGAATTTTAAACTGCAATTCTGCAAATGCCACGTTTAGAAGGTTAGCATTTTCTTGCCTTAGTCATTTGGTGCCATGCAGTCTATCTCTGGTCATATTACAGGGTGTAGTTGGCAGTGGGGCTTTGTGTATTCCTCCTAGACAACCACACACATCCACACACAATGGGAGCTTAGGTGTGATTTGCTGGGCCATCTAGGGCAGGATGGAGGAGCTGGAGACAACAGGCTGGCGGTAATGACCGTCAAATTATGACCATGACAGTGATCCCTCCCATAGGCAGCCAATGTACCACACCAACCGCCAGTACGGTACGAACACCGAACACGGCAGTAGCCACATGTAGGCAGGTGGAAGACAAGGATCCACCCACCATATAATGACATAGCACACCGCCACAATTTACGGGGTGGTAGCAACGACACCAAAAGTCTGGCAGAAAACATAATTTAAAAGGAGACACACACCTCCAGGGCAGGGAAACACAGGAGTCCGCGGCCACCATGGAACCTGAACTGCAAGTATTCCAGATGCTGTACCACGCCATGGCCGCCCTGGAGCACCAACACCTACGAAGACGACAACGGTGAGTATAGCCGCCTAGCACACAAGGGTGGGAGTGACACACGCACTCACAGCACACACCATACACACACCACACACCCAGAACCAGATGCAGATGAAATAAAAGTAACAGAACCCCATGATAAAGAAACCCAGGACATGTACACAGTTCCAAAACTGGATTCCTTTTGAAAAACCATGAAAAATGCAAAAGCATACACAACTGCAGAAATAAATTAATGCAGGCCCAAAGGCCAGTCCAAAGTCACAAATTCCCGCAGGGCAAAGTCCAAGCCCCAACTTGACTCCTGACAACATCGGTACTCCACTGTTCAGGGGCATCATGATTGAAATGGGCAGGCACCTCAGGGGAAGGGGGAGTAAGGATTGCATCTTATTGTGAGGGGGCTCCTAGCCCACTGGTTCAGGAGGGGGCTGCCTACCAACTGGTTCTTGGGAGGGCTGTCTGTCCACTGGTTCTGGAGCGGGCTGCCTGCCCACTGGTTCTGGAGGGGGCTTCCTGCCCACTGGTTCTGGAGGGGGCTGCCTGCCTACTGGTTCAGGAGGGGGCTTCCTGCCCACTGGTTATTGATGTTGCCCCTTGGCCTCTGGTTCCAGATGCTGCTCCTTGACCTCTGGTTTCAGATGCTGCTCCATGGCCTCTGGTTCCGGATGCTGCTCAATGGCCTCTGGTACCAGATGCTGCTGCTTGGCCACAATTTTGAGTGGGGGTTCCTTGGCCATGGTTTCAAGTCCAGGGATTTTGTTGGGGCCTCCTTGTCCAGGGATATCATTGGGGGCTCCTTGTCCAAGGATTTCTGTGGGGCCTCCTTGGCCTTGGATTTCTGTGGGGCCTCCTTGGCTTTGGATCTCTGGGAGGCCTCCTTGTCCAGGGTTTTTTGTGAGCCTCCTTGGTCATGGATTTCTGGGGGACCTCCTTGGCCTTGGATTTCTGGGGGGGCTCCTTGGCCTTGAATTTCTGTGGTGCCTCCTTGTCCTGGGATTTGGGTGGTGCCTCCTTGGCCCTAGGTTTTAGAGGTGGCCCATGGTCTTGTCAGTTTGTTTGGGAGGGGACAACACTTTAGCCCTCTACTTTGGGGGGAGGAGTGTTCTTGGTGTCTGGGGGGCGGCTTCTCACTCATGTGCCCCTTAGTGGCAGCTAGAGACCTTGGGGTGGAGCTGTGTCAGACTGGGTGCTTGAGGTACTGGGCTGGGGTGGTGTGACCTTCCTCTTACAGGCAGGATGGGGGAGGGTGATGGAAGAGGACTAAGCGGGCAAGAAAAATATTTTTAGGGACAATGGAACAGGATGTGTGAGAAGGGATGGGTGTGGAGATAGAGGGAGTGGTTGCAGGAGGAGGAGGTGTGCTGGACTTGGATGTAGGTGCATGGACAGTGTGCATGTGGGAGGTGTATGGCTGTTGGAGGTCCGAGTGCAATTGTGTGAGTGTCACTGGAGGGGGCAGACAGGGTGCGGGAGGACAAAGATGATGTATGGATGGATGTTGTAGTGGTATCTGCAAGTGAGGTGGGTGTGCTGCATGAAGTGGTGGGGACTGCGCATGTGGTGTGTGGGGTGCATGTCTGTGGGTCTGCTGTTGTGGTGACTGTGGGCAAGGCTGTGCAGGCGGCAGGTTCAGGGACTGTTGATGCAGTGCTTGCAGGTGTGAGTGCAGATGTGACTGTGAGGGAGGAGGAGGAAGGGGAGACAGTGGAGGCAGTGGATGATGTTGCGTGTGCATCTGGGTATTGGCTGTGTGAGTGCCTTTGGACTGAAGTGTGCTGCTTGTGTTTGTATGTGTGAGTCTTGTGTATTGTTTTGGGGGCATGCTTGTCAGAATGTGTGCGTGGGATGGGTTGGGGGTGAGGAGATTGGAACTAGGTAGTGGTACTTGGAGGGGGGATGGGTGAAACAGGGACACTGGCTGCCATCAGTGAAGAGGCCAGAGCCTGAAAGGATCTCTGTAGGGCTGCCAACCCACCAAGGATGCCCTCCAGGAAGGCATTGCATTGCTGCATCTAGGATGCCAGCCCCTGGATGGCATTTACTATGGTTGACTGCCCTACAGAGACGGATCTCAGGAGATCAATAGCCTCCTCACTGAGGGCAGCAGGTCTGACTGGGGCAGGGCCTGAGGTGCCTGGGGTGAAGGAGCTGTCCACCCTCCTGGGTGAGCGGGCACGGGAAACTCGGTGGGGGGCTACTGGGAGGGCGGTGCTGTTACAGGTGGCAGTGTTAGAACCTGTAGCTGGGGTGGTCCCAGAGGGGTCCACCACCACCAGGGAGCTCTCATTGAAGGATGAATCAGAGTCAGTGTCCCCGGTGTGGTGCTCCCCTTGCCCTCTGTCCCACTGGTCCCCTCAGCATAGGTGGACTCTGCCTCCTGGGTCCCGTGGGCTGCAGCTCCCTCACTTACCAGTGTCCCTGCTCCTTTGCCAGATGATGCTAATGCACACATGGACAGGATGACAAAAGGAGAGAGAGGTGAGAGAGAGAAAGGAAGCACAGGGTCAATCTCAGCACCAACAGCACAGATGGCAGACACATCACTGTCACACACTGACACTGTGAATGGGCCGTATGAACCACACTGGCATACCATTGGCTAAGTTCCACAGCAGGTAGGAGCCAAACACTGCCAGCTGCACACCAATAGGGAGCAGCTAAGCCCTGTCTGACATGGGAAGCCACCTACCTAGCTATCTAGTACATGCTTTCCACCCTATTAACCTGAGCTGGACCACATAGCAATATCTGAACTGGCATATTAGGGCATCCACTGACAAGTACCCTTTACCTAAATCCCTTGCCATTTAACAGAGATGGTTGACAAACACTCTCTATTCACCCTCTTGTGGCTGCTGTGATGCCCTCAAGAGCGCATCCAGCTCTGGGTAGGCCACTGCCAGCATGCAGGCCATCTGGGGGGTCGGGTTCTGACGGGCAACCCTCCCTCGTTGGGAGGCCATCCACAGCTGGGCCTCCGCAGTCTTCCAGGCCTAGCGTCTCGGGTCCTCACACCATTTCCTGCAGTGGGTGCTCTGCCTGGTATTGACCCACAGGGCCCGCACATCCTTGGTGGTAGCAAGCCACAACCCCTTCTTCTGATGGGTGCTGACCTGCAGAGGAAACACCGAAGGCAGGACACCTTAAACCTGACAATCCACCCTCAGACTTATGGCCCATAAAAAGCATTTCCCCACATCAGACACACACATGACTCATACCCCTGCATTAATGCTGCCACCAGCCATACCACCCCACCTGACACACTGCCAGCACACACACACATCTCCATGCAGTCATGTTTCATGCAACGTACCCATGGTGTACTCACCTGTTGGTTTGGAGGCCCATACAACTGCCCATACTGGGGTAGGACCCTGTCCATGAGGCACTCCAACTCCTCCGATGTGAAGGCTGGGGCCCTTTCCCCTGTTGCACAAGCCATGGCAGGTTCAAGACAGAGGTCACTGCAGCATACACAGTGTAGATGTCGTCCTGTGGAAAGTCAGGTATCAAGTGAAGTGGTAAAAAGGAAATGGCTGTCACGTCCGTGGCGGTGAACACCATCACCGCAGGCGTTGATCATAATTTTTTCCCATTAATCATAGAGGGCCATGTTAGCCAATGAGGAATTGCACAGCTGTGCAGACCACCTTCCGCCATGACGTGAACGGCAGCGGAGTGAGGTCAATTCTACCTGTCCATGAATACAGGACGGGGGGTACCATTTTCTAATGCTGGCTCACATATCCAAATTAAATAGTGCATCATTGTAGTCGAATGTACTCACCTAGACAATTCCAGTGTCCAATATACAAGCATGCTCTATGTACACTGCTGTAATGAGTTCATGGTTCCTGTTGTCACTCCTTTCTTAAATTTGGGTCTATTAGGTACCAACCACTGTGGAGGAATAGGAGGAGGCACACACCTGTGTACAGACCCCTTGTTGACTTGGCTGCACTGGAGGACCGGCACATAATACTCATCTATCGTCTGGACAGGGCCACAATCACAGATCTGTGTGAACAATTGGAGCCTGATCTGCACCTGCTATCCGTAGCTCCACAGCAATCCTCCCTCTTGTGCAGGTACTCTCAGTGCTCCATTTCCTGGCAACAGGCTCTTTCCAGGTGACAGTGGGCTTGGCTGCAGGGATGTCACAGCCAATGTTCTCTATTGTGCTGCAAGGGCTTTGTCTGCCTTGCTCAAACACATGTGCAGCCACATCGCATTCCCACAGGTAGATGATTTACCCACTGAGAAGGTTGGATTCTATGCAATGGGACATATACCTCATGTTACTGGGGCCATCGACGGGACCCATAATGCCTTAGACCTCCTCAGGGGCAAAGAACAAGTTTACAGGAATCAGAACAGTTTCTACTCACTCAATGACCAGATGGTGTGTCTGGCTGACTAGTACATCTCCCATGTCACTGCCAAGTATCCAGGGTCGGTGTTTGATGCCTTTGTCCTGAGGAATAGCAGTGTCCCACAGCTGATGGCACAACTACAGAGGCACAGAGTGTGGCTAATGGGTGAGCCTGTGTCCCCACCCAATGTTTGTGAGTGTATGCCTCCAGGAGTCATAGCCCATGCCACTGTGCAGGGCTGACGTGTGTCACTTACATCTTGCAGGTGATTCCGGCTACCCAAACCTGTCCTGGATCATGACCCCTGTTAGGAATCCGAGAACAGGGGCTGAAAATAGGTACAATGATGCTCATGGGCGTACTAGTAGGATTGTAGAAAGTACCTTCGGGCTCCTGAAGGCTAGCTTCAGATGCCTCCATCTAACAGGTGAATCCCTATGCTACCCCCCTGAGAAGGTCTGCAGAATCATTGTTGTGTGCTGCATGTTGCACAATTTGTCCCTCAGACGGCATGTACCCTATCTGCAGTAAGAGGGGGGTAACAATGCAGCTGTGGCAGCAGTGGACACTGAGTACAGTGAGGAGGAGGAAGAGGAGAAGGATGTGGACAGCAGGTCATATTTGATCCAGCAGTACTTCCAATGACACTCAGGTAAGACTGTTAAACTAAACATTTCTACATTTTAGTGTTGTACTGTGTGACTGCAGCATAATGCCAGTCATTCCTTTTTCATCCCACTTAACTGTCACCTATGCCTTCCCTTATTGCAGATGTTGGTGTTGTTCCAAAAGTGTACTGCTGTGATGTGTACAGACTGCTGAGACACATTTGTTGGATTGATCAACATGTTACTGGACATTTACACGGGATCATGCAGTTCATTACAGTTCATTACATTGTACATTACCTGTGGATAAAGCACTATTACTCAAGTTGTGTCCAAGGGCATTTATTGAAAATTGTTCTATAATGGGAAGTGCAATAGAGAGGGGTGATGGTTGGGAATAGTCCAGTTTAGTGGGCCAGTCTGTTTGTAGCACAGGTCCATTGTCCAAGGGACCATAGGAAGCGGAGCAATGGCAGTTGAAAGTTGGCAAGGTGGCACAGTGGAACACAAGGGGGACATTCAGGAGGGGCTCATTTCCTGGTGGTGGTCTTGGCAAGTGTCTATGGTGTCTGTCTGGGTAAATGGAATGTTTGCGGGGTGGGTCACCCTCTGCAGGGGGAGGCGTACTGGTGGCCTGTGAGTCCTGTGGCAGGGCCTCCTGTCCAATAGCTGCAGCAGATGTGGAGGGCTGGTCAGTTGACTGGCTAGTGGAAGGGCCCGATGGTGTGATGTGTACTCCCTCATGATGTTGGCCATACCACCCAGCACCCCTGCAATGGAGACCAAGGTGGTGTTCAGGGGCTGCAATTCTTTCTTGATCTCCTGCTATTGTTCCCCCTGCAGCCGCTGGTTCTCCTGCATGATGTCTATCACCTGCCCCATCTTGTCCTGGGATTGTTGGTAAGCCCCCAGGACATTAGTGAGTGCCTCCTGGACAGTCGATTCCCTGGGTCTCTCCTCCCCCTGGCACACAACTGTCGTCCGAGTGTCCCTGGCCCCCTGTGCCTGTGTCCCCTGAACGGTTTGCCCACTGCCACTGGCCCCAGGACCCTTATTGTCTTGTCTGTGAGGTGGAGACTAGGGTCCCTGTACAGATGGACACACTGCTGATTGATATGACCTGGGGAGAGAGGTCTGGGGAAGTTGGGTGGCTGCTGTTGTGTTGGATACTGATGGGGGCGGCTCCTTGGTGGACTGGGTGTGGGCTGGGGTAGCCTACTGATCAGTGGTCCCTGATGGGCCAGGGAGTTCATCCAGATCCAGAAGTCCAGAGTTGCTGTCATCACTGGGGGCATCTTCTGGTGGGGGACTGGCTAGTCGTGGCACCTCCTCGCAGCTGAGATTAGCTGGGGCACCAGTGGGGATGTAAGTGGTGTATTAATCTACATGTCTGTAACATATTCTGCATCCCTAGCTTCCCCTATATTGTTTCTGTTGCCCTGCCACCTTTGTGTATGGTGATGTATTGTGGGATTGTTAGTTCTTCATGCTGTGCATGCATTGGTGGTGGGTGTACATGCAATACTGGTAGGAATGTGCATGCAGTGGGAATGGCATGCAGGGCTTGGCATTTAGGTTTGTTAATTATGGTGGTGCACTGTGTGGGACGGAGTAGAATGATGGGTGTCAGGTTGAGGGGTAGTGGTGGTGGTGGTGGAATGCAGGTATGGGGGTGTTAGGTAGTAAATGTTGACTCACCAGTGTCCAGTCCTCCGGCAACTCCAGTGAGATCCTCAGGATGTAGGATTGATAACACTTGCTCCTCCCATGCTGTCAGCAGTGGGGGAGGAGGTGGGGGTCCACTGCCAGTCCTCTGGATGGCGAGCTGGTGCCTTTCTGCTATGGAATGCACCTTCCCCTGTAGGTCATTCCACCTCTTCTTGATGTCATCCCTTGTTCGTGGATGCTGTCCTACGGCATTCACCCTGTCCACAATCCTCCACCGTAGCTCTATCTTCCTGGCAATGGATACCTGCTGCTCCAAACAGCTGTGGCTCTACCCTGACTATTTCCTCAACCATGACCCACATCTCCTCATCAGTGAAACGGGGGTACCTTTGTGGGGACAATGGGGTTGTGTGGTGTGTGTGTTGTGCAGAGGGTGTTGAGTAATGTGGTGGGGTGTGGGGTGTGTGGTGCGTGACAGATGAATGGGTGGTTGTGGTGTGTGTGTGAAGTTGTCTCTGTGATTTGCGTGGCTAGCTACAGTATTGCGGCCTTTTCATGTTGGCAAAGGATTGTGGGTGACGTGGGTATGTGTTTTATAGTGCTGTTGGTGGGTATGTGGGGTGTTTGCAATTGTGTCAGGTGTTTTTTTTTGTTGTTCTAGTCAATGTTGTCTTGTTTTGTCTTTGGGTGGCCTTATCCACCGCAGCAATGTTCACCGCCAATGGTTTACCGTTGTTGAATGCCCGCTGTGGTGATTGGTGGGACATTATTTGGTGGGGGGCATAGTATTGGTGGCGTAATGGTATGGGTGGTTGTTCCGACAGTTTATCACGTTCAGTGGGTTTGCGGATTTGTGGTTGTGGCTGTTTTCTGTTGATTTTGTATGTATGTGTCATAATGTGGCGGACAGATGTCCGCTTCAGCTGCGGTATGCTGGCGGCAGTCAGCACGGCGGTATTCTTTAATTACCACCAAGGTGATAATGAGGGCCTATGTCCTGTCCACGCACAAAGGGCTTAACAACCGTGTATTTTCAATGCACAAAGCATGGAGCCAGGGCAGGGGATGTAGGGAATTCCTTGCACTTTAAATCCACTGTCTAGAAGTTTCCCCCACCTTTCAGAACCAGAGCACCATGGTATAAATATTGGAACTCAGACTGGACCGCACCACTTCAATACACTTCTGGACTTGTGGATACTCTGCAGGAAAGAAGGACTGTTGTGCTGCTGAAGGACTGGCACTCTGCTGGAATACACATCACTGGACTCCAGCTTTGTAGTGCTGACCTGCACCTCTTGAACCCAGAACCATGACTGACTCCAAGGGCTAATTGGCTGACTTCCTGATCTGAAGTCTCAGAGACATAACAGACTTCCAACAACCCTGCTTTTGCACCTGGACTCTACCATCTGTGAGTCTACCCTGCCAAGGGATCCCACCCAAGTCCCTGTCCCTTAAAAGTGGGCTTAAAGTGTGTGCCAGTGGAACCAATCTCTGCTAAGCGACGCATCCCCTAACAGAACCAATGCTTGGCAGCTGTAGTGTGGATTGAACCTAAGGTAAAAGACTCACATTGCAGCCACATCCTTCATCTTGGGTCTGACGCATCGCCTTCAGAACTACTGTTGCGCTATGCTTCTCTGATGCAAATCCTCACATCTCCCATTGACCGCAGCCTCGATAATGACACCAAACCACTGCATCGCAGCTTCACTGCTCTTCCTTGCTATTCAAAATCAACGCATTGCATCCCAGACACCGACCTTTGCATCGAAAGCTCTGTCACTGGGACTCTTGATGTTGACGCAACAGGACGTTGCACCGCAGTCTCGTCACATCTTAGAATCAACGCATTGACTCAGCTGCGCGATGCATCTTCGATGCGGATATACCACAACCAGGATTTAATATAGTTTGTTCAGCAGGCCTCACTGGGTTCCTACAGCCGGCCCATGCACCATCGCAGTCAGCCTGAACTTGTGACATTTTCCTGGTCTGGTGCAATCAGATATCCCAATAGTGCTTCTTCTGGCGCTATTTTTATTTAAAACTTTAAAATTCAATATCTCTACTATTTGGATTTTTTTCATTTTGTTATTGTTTTATTTATTAAGCTCCACTCTATGTTTCTAACTCTGTGTGCTCTCACTGTGTTACTGTTTGAAGTGTTGCACAACTACTTTACACACCACCTCTAAATTATGCTTGAATGCTCTGTGCCAAGCTTCCAGGGGATGGGCACAGTGTAATTTGGGGTTTGCTTGGGTCTTATCCTGACAAGAATAGTGGTTGCTACTTGACAAGGGCTCACACCCTAGTCAACCAACATCTCAATTTCATAGTGTTCATGAAAACATGACTCTCAAGTTTTCATGAACACTGCTGGTGTATAGGTCAGTCCTTCCAGACTTGTCTCCAGGCAGAAGAAGGAGGGGGTAGAGGGAGCTGAGACAAAATCTAGTTACAGAGTGTTGTTTAAAACACAGCACAGTAGATGGATGTCTGGATTGTGCAATAAAGGGGCGTAATTCAACTATGATCCCCTCACACAGGCACAATCCATTTAAATTAATAGAAGTAATGCGCATGCCCTAGGATGCACAGCATATCTGCTAAACCATTGCTGTCAGAGCACAAATCAGTGCATTCCTAAGGCCATTGAGGAGCCACACAATTCAGCAGGGACAGGATCCTAAGCACAGATTCAGCTTCTTTTAGGGATGTGCTTCCAGTCTTATCAAGAAGCAGGGGGAGGTGGGCCTTCCCCTTTTCAAACCTGGCCTTGCAGCTCTGTCTGTCACTTAATGGGGCTCATGGCTTTTTGGTTCCAATGTCCAGCATCAGATTTCTGCTCTGCTGTTGCCATGGAGACTCCAGCAAAGGAAGTAAGGTAAGTAAAAAAAGTTTCTTCTGTGGGTGTGTGGGTATGTGTTTGTGAGTGATTTATACTGTGTATATTTGCACTTATCCATATGCACATTTTCATATGCACACACACATACTCACATGCACTGATACTCTCACTTGCAAACACTCATGCACATACTCATGTAAACACATGCACAGATACGCAAACTCACATGTACACATGACCACACACTCCCTCTATCTCACACACACACACACAATAATCAAGACTTTTATTGCTCATTGTTGCAGTAATGCTTTTTTTGTGGAAACAAGCAACAGCCCTACCCCCTACCCCCACCATTGTAGCCTAGCACCACCAGCCAGGCCATGTGCCCCACTTTTGAAAACAGCAGGGTACCTAAGGATGCAAAGACTTGAAGCAATGTCTGACTGAAGGGCTGCAGAAAAAGCAGAGCAAGATGGTTGTCTGGATCAAGAATTCCTCAGCACTCAGCCACAAGTCTGACTTTCACCTCCCTCTTCACCAACTAAAACTATTACAATGACAGAGATTAAATCCACGAGCAAGCAAAGAAGTCTTGTGTGCGAGTCTGACCACTGCTGTTGCAGATGTATTGTCAGGGGTCACTGTGGCTAAGCCTGTGTATATGCAGCACCAATTTTAGATCACATCTGCACGCTGAGACCTGTCTCAAAGTTGCACTTCACAGCAAAGGAAACAGCCACCCTGTCTGCCTGCTAAGTGGATGCTGCCACTCAGGCACCTGGGCATGTTACCCAGCTGAAAACAAATATTTGATGGGTGTTCAACATCACACACCCATTCAGTAGATGCATGGTTTAGTGTATGTTGGAAACAAGTCTGTAAGTTTTTTTCCTTTTAGCATATTCAACTG
Source organism: Pleurodeles waltl (assembly GCF_031143425.1). Classification (NCBI taxonomy): domain Eukaryota; kingdom Metazoa; phylum Chordata; class Amphibia; order Caudata; family Salamandridae; genus Pleurodeles; species Pleurodeles waltl. Next base: position 132,408,052 of record NC_090447.1, on the reverse strand, counting down.
GTTAGTCAACCTACTCAGAAGTTTTTTTCTCCCCTTCAAATTATAATTTTTTAGCAAGTTAAGTGTTCCAAGCAAGCTCCAGGTTTATCAGGACTTCCTTTGTATTCAGCGATGGGTCCACACGTATTACCAAATGAAATTCACCTTTAGAAGAGACCTGAACATGTTTAGATGAGTGTTCATGTCCTACAATAAATTGATTTCTTTCTGTTTGGACATTAGTGCGTGCAACAACATTCTTAGGGCTAGATTACCAAGCCCTTTTATGGCTTCGAACCCTAAAATTCACCAAATCACAGGTTTGTGACTGCTAAAGGGCTTTTTAAAATGTAATTGCAGTGTTGCAAAAATGTTTCTAACTCATAAAATCCTGTTTGTGACTGTTTCCGAATTGCAAATAGACAGGCGTTGTAAGGGACATTCCCCTGCTTTTTGTGATTCATACAGGTAGCAATGGTTTGTGACTGCAATTATGATCACCAAGTTTTGAATATTTATTGATGAGTTGAGGAGGTAACTGATACTTGAGGAGGCAGTTGTGCCAATGGGGCAGCTTCTTCCTAGGGAATCATGTCAGTGGCTTCAAGGGAAATAGGTACAGCATTTCATTTGGATGTAGTTTTAGCGGCTTATTTACAAGCCCCATGCTCTGCTGGTGCGCCAGTTTTTGTGACGATTGTGCAAACCCATATCTGTGCTTTGTATGGCTTTTCATGGCCTTTTAGATATGGTGTAAGGCAACACATCAAGTCAGTTGGTGGGATGCAACTGCATCAGGGAGGTGTTCCATGAGCGTTTCAGTGGGTTTTCCCATGCAACACTCATGGGTTTTGGTGCATTCTCAGATTTAGAAGGCATTGTAAACCTGGGAATGCATCAAAATCAAGCAGAAATCTCTTTAATTCTCCTTGTTGTTCCCCTTTCTATGTGTGCTGCATCCTGCAGCACACATAGAAAAAGGAAAAATCATCCATTGTCTCCTTTTATGCAGGAAGGTGTCCCTTCCTGCACAGAAGCAATCCTGCCTACAATGCAGGCATCCTTGAACCATGGTGCAAGGGGGCCTGCATCAGCGCTTGGCAGCTCATTGTGTGCCAGCGCAGGAGAAGAGGACAGAAATGTGTTGTATTTTATAGATACAGCACATCTCTGCCCTTTCCTTGTGGTGCAGGGCAGTGCAGCAAGGTCACTGGCTGCACTAGCCTGCGCCAGGGGGCTGGTAAGCAAGCCCCTTCGTGTTGCTCCTGCCACAAGATATGTCTCATAATTTCTGTCCGACAATACAAGGTACAACACTGGAAAAAAAGCCTATATCACACAATAGTTTGCTTATTCTTAGCTTGTCAGATGATAATTTTCTAGTAAATTGCAGCTTAGATTCATTTCTCAAAGTAGTGTCTACAGCACATTTTTTGCTGTACCAGGTACAGAGCTAAAGCAGGACGATTCAAATGCATCAGACTGCTTGAATGGCATTGTTTATAATAATCCATACTTATTAGTGATGGCAAAGCATTCCCCTTGCAACATTCCTGACTGCTTAAATTGCAACCCTGGAAGATATAAAGTAGTAAGGAATTGTAACTGAAGTCAGAGGCGCACTATCTTTAATTATACTCTCTAAATGGTGTTAGCTATAGAAAATATAAACTGAATGTCACACACAGAATAGTGTTATCAGGTAAAGCGTAACTGATAGAACTCTGCAGATGAACTTCCTCCAGGAGCTGCCTCTGAATCTTAAGAGTTGGTGTTGACCACAACAAGACACCTTCTAAGGCAATTATGCTCTTTGCTGTTGTTATTGCCCCTCATTTTCCTAGCATTCCAACATCCTGTTGAAAATCAGCATCCCACAACTGGAATGTATGATGTCCATCCCTAATCTAACTTACCAAACATATTTAATGAACCATGTCAATCTTATGACCTTTCCCATCAATGTCAATGTATGCATTACGTGTGGAGCTCAACGAAACAAGTTTTCCCAGAACAAAACCAAATGTCGTATTGAATTTATTTTGCTAAAAAGTGATTCACAGTCACCTACATTCAGCTAGTATGTAACTGTTGGAAATGATCCTCTCTGCAGGGTCACAGCCAAACATTTTGCCTTACTCCTTTCTTTTTGCTGAATTCATTTTTGTTGGTTTTAGGACTCTGGGCACTTTGCCACTGCTAACAGTGGCAAAGTGCTTGTGCTCTCTTCTTAAAACATGGTAACACTGGCTTATCCACAACTGGCATATTTAATTTACTTGTAAGTCCCTGGTAAAGTGCACTGCCTGTACCCAGGGCCTATGGTTTAAATGCTGAGAGTGGGCATGCAGGACTGATTGTGCCTCCCACATCAGTAGGCCTTCAAACATGTCTCAGGCCTGCCATTGCAGAACTTGTGTGTGTAGTTGTAAACTGCCATGTTGACCTCACAAGTTAACCCTCTTTCCAGGCCCAAACCTTCCTTTTTAATATATATAAGTCACCCCTAAGGTAGGTCCTGGACAGCCCAAAGGTAGGGTGCCACGAATTTAAAAAGTAGGATATGTCCTATTAAGTTGTACATGTCCTAGAAGTGAAAAACTCTTACATGTGTTCTTCACTACAGCAAGGCCTGTCTCTTCCATAGGATTACATTGGGTTTGCCTTATTGCATTTTTTATAGGTGTAATTTCCAAATGGGAAGAGATGAGGACCCCAAATTTAGTGTCTCTGAAATCACAGATTAAAATCACAATTTATGGTGAAGTCAGATTTTAAATTGTAATTCTGAAAATGCTACATATTGAAAGTTGGCAATTTGGTAATTGAACCATTTGGTGCATTCTGCCTGTCTCTGAATACACGTATGGGATGGGGTACAGATGGATTTTGGGTATTCCCTTTAGACAGCCACAGCCTGATGGGCCATCCTGGATGGGATGGAAAGGAGGAGCTGATACAACTAAATAGGCTGTGTCCAGTTCCCACACAAAGGGCTGCATACCTCCCTTTAGTGAGTATGGAGCCTGGGCAGGAATGTTTCCTGGCTTACATCTTGTTTTCTGAAGTCTCAGGGACACACACAACTTCTCGCTCACCTGCAACAGCACCTGGACTCTGCTAACCGTGAATCTTGCCATGTCACATGGTGCCAAATCAGTCCTGGGCCCTTGGAAGGGGGCATAAAGTGCAGCTTCAGTCCAAACCAGTGCACTGCAGCTGGCTCATGGATTGGAACCAGAGCATCACCATGTTGCATGGATCAGCAGCCCCATTGTGCGGATTGTAGTAAAAACATCCCTTCTCCAGTGCGGATCGTGGGGTTGAATTTCCCCTTTCCAATTATATCTCTGCACAGTGGATCCCTGCTTGTGTTCACTATGAGAGAGCAATGCCAAAGCAGGGATCCACCCACTAAACACCATGGGTTTTAGGGGAGTGGCCGCTTGGGTAAGGGCCTGTGCTCCACCACACCCATATGAGAAAACATTTCTACCCCTGGAGGTATATGGGGGTTATTACCCCAGATCAAAGGGTGTGGCTGCCCACTATGGGCATGACCGTGCCCCCACCCCTAAAAAAACGACAGTGACAGTCTCTCCACCTGCTTGGAGCACAGATGCCGGACACGACTCCCCAATCTGCACCTAGGGGAGCAGGAATCCCACTAGGCACCAGAGAAATGTTTTTTTTTTTTTTAATGTAGGGGTGTGTGCTGCCCACCATGAGCATGGCTATGCCCTAACCCCAACCAGAAGAGAGACAGGCTTTCTGCCCTCCGGGGGTGGATTGAGGTTTTTACCCATAATTATCTCCCTGATGGGGGTGCAGAAAGCCTACTAGACCTCAGGGTATATTTGTTAAATAAATATAGGGGTGGAGGCTGCCTACTATGGGCATGGCTATGTCCCCACCCCCAAGAAACTATGGTGACATTGTTTCTGCCACTCCTGGAGGGCAGGTGAGAGTGATCACCACCAATCTGCACCCTCTGGGTGGCAGAGACACCAGGGAATGTTGTTTATACAGGAAAAAAGAATTTAAAGGTACGGGCTGTTTTCACCATAGAGATAGCCATGCCCCCACCCCAACAAGAAGCTAGACAGTTGTTCTGTCCCCCTTAGGGTGGACTGGGGCAATTATCCCAATTTTTCCCGCAGGGGAAAGAAAGCCCACTAGACAGCAGGGACTACATATATGCAGTATTTTTTTGGAGGGAACTGGCCCCACGGGCAAGGGCCCTCCTCTACCCAGCTTGTGGCCTAATGGAATTTGTTCCTCCTGGGTGATTGATAGGGGTATTCACCCTCAGTCTACCTCCATCGGGCAGAAAGGCCACTAAACATCAGGCATTTAAAAAAGGAGCCGAAACAAAAGAAAGGATGTGGCCTATGATGGCATAAAGCCATATCCCTCTGCCGAAGGGGCAATAGTATCTTTCTGTCCGCCTGGAGGCAGGTAGGAGGGCTGTCCCAGTTTGGGAGATTGCCACAAATATGCCCCCACGGGGAAGAAAGTCCACCTGACAGCAAGGATTTTCCTTTGTGGCAAAACAAAGTGGTGCAGGTGTTGCCTTCTAGCATTGGCCACAACCCCACCCCAAAATAGAAACAAGCCAGTCTTATTGTCCCCGTGCAGACAGAAGGTTTGCCCCAATTAGCCCCTGGGGGCCAGAAAGCCCACTTCAGGGCAGGAATATATTTTTTAATCAAATAATGGGGTGGGTCTTGCCCATCCTAACATCTGCCTTACGCTAACCCCTAAAGCTTCAACAGTCTTTCTGCTCCCCTGCAGGAAATCACATTCTAATGGCAAATGAGGGTACATTTAATACCTTTGAGTGCTGTTTTTAGATGTGGGCCAGTAGATTTTGTCTAACTCCCAATATCATTACACTTGCAACAAAGAATGGCTGCACTTGTTGGGATTGGGTAGATTGCCACCTGGGGAAACCTACCAAACCCAGAGTGTTATGAAAACTAGATACCCGGGGAGTCCATGACAGTTTGCAACATATGTTTTCCCCAACATTTTCTTACCCAGAACTGCAAACTTTGACTAAAAACACACACTTTCCTCATATGTCTATGAAAAAAACTTCTGGAGTCCGTGGATAGCCACAAATATCCTAACACTGGGCCTTTCCCCAAGTCTTCTGAAAACAATGGGACCTCCCTTGTGTTGGTGGGCTAAGAGACCTTGACACAAAAGACCCTAAAGCACTACTTGGAGAGATCAGTGATAGGGGTAGCTGTGGGATTTGGGGCAGTGCTCGGCCAACACCCTTAGAAACCGACACCACAGCTATTTTTTTAAACTAGGCAACCAGAGGATTCCAGGGTGGTGTGCTTTCTGTGGATCCCATGAGGCTTTCTTATCCACAAGGCCCTAAAACCTCAAACTATGCCTGAAATCACAAATTTTCCTTACATTTCTGTGCTACAAACTTCCAGAACCTGCATGGACCCACAAAAAGTCTATCACCCAGTGTTACCCCACTTGCGCGGATATAAACGCTGCACCACTTGCATGGCTGGGACTAGTGCCCACAACAGGAACGGATCAAACCACAGTCAATAGGAGCCCTTGATGTTATTCACTGCTATCACTGAGCAGTGAGTAGATCTCAATGACTGGTACACCAGCTGCTTTGTATTCTGACCATTCCTCATTCTCCCACACACCATGTAATAATTACAATAGTGGAGGAGGAGAAATTCTCCTCAGACAGGGCCACATTAACAATACATGTTTGTTCAAGTTTACTCTTTTTTGGTATTCAGAAAACTGTGATTTAAAAGAAACTTTATGACTGCAGAGACTCCGCAGTTGGAGCGGAGAAAACAATAGGATTTCATATTTGTTGTTATTCTCAAAACTGTGATTTAATTGTAACTTTCCAACTGTGGAGACTCTGCAGTCGGGACTGCGAACTCCGCACAGAAAATGATAGGACAGGTCTAAGTCTTCCATTGCCATCCCTACTCCAGTATCTTCATTTCTACTTATACTCCGTTGAATAACATTTGCCCACATAAAAGGCAAAATTTGAACTCTATGCCACACTCCAGTTGCTAATGGTGCTTTCTTCAATGGATTAGGGGCCAGATGCTCCAAACTTTTTGCACGTCGCAAACAGCGAATTTGTCTGTTTGCGACGTGCAAAAAGCACATCGCGATGCTCAATCCCCATTTGGCGAGTCAGTAACCTGGTTACCTACTCGCACAACGGAACTGCGAGTCGCAATTGGGAAGGGGTGTTCCTCTTCCTAATTGTGAGTCGCAGTGCGATGCTGTATTGTTTTGTGACCGCAAATCCAGTCCCAAAGCAATCGCAGTCACATTGGTGGTAACCCATTCACAAAAGGGAAGGGATCCCCATGGGACCCCTTCCCCTTTTTGAATGGCATGAAAAAAAAAATTTCAGTGCAGGCAGTGGACCTATGGACCAATGCCTGCTCTGAAAAAATTGAACAAAAACGTTACATTTTTTAGTTTTGTAATGCATCTTGTTTTCCTTTAAGGAAAACGGGCTGCATTACAAAAAAAAAAAAAAACGGCTTTATTTAAAAGCAGTCACAGACATGGTGGTCTGCTGTCTTCAGCAGGCCACCATCCCTGTGAGTGCTACAACTCGCAAGGGGGTCGCAAATTGCGATCCACCTCATTAATATTAATGAGGTGGGCCTTTGCGATCCCCTTGCAAGTCGCAGATGGTGTCAGGGACACCATCCTACATTCTGGATTGCGACTTGCAAATTACGAGTCGGTCTGACTCGCAAATTGCGAGTCGCAATCCAGATTTTTACTACATCTGGCCCTAGATTCTTTTCTTAAAAAACGTGATTTCACCTTGTACTCCAAGCTCCTCTAAAAAATCACTCCCAGTCCTCACACAAAACCAAGGAAAACGCATAGAGCTCATCATTATTTCCAGGAGATGTCTCACTCTGCGCCCACCATAGACGCCTCTCCTTCCTGCAATACTTTCTTCCGTATTCTGTCACTATCCCTTCTGCCTTCCCACCCATTGCTACCATTCCTGTTTATAAAATGAGAAAACACAACAGTTACCCTCCTGGTTTTGCTGAACTAAGTTTGTAATAACCCAACACTTCCTGCCAGTAATTTACCACTTCTGAATTCTGCTTCAAACTCACACTATTCACTGCATATTTGCTCTACCACTACCTCACCCACAACCATGGATCAGGCAATATGTTTGATCTATATAAAGTAAGATAAATTCACTGATTTGCAGCTATTATTAGAGAGAAAAGTCAGTCAGTCAAATGTTGGTTAAGCCATCCTCAGCAACATACTGCATGGCAGACATTTATTCCTATAGGCTGGATTTTGATTCCTACTCATCCTCCAAAATCAACCCTTTCAGATCTATTGTTGCTAAACCATTCAAAAACACATTCTTGCACTTTTTTCAGTTAAACGCCACATCAACTACGAAGCTTACTATTTCAGCAACTGGTACTCTCAAATGCACTTGTTCTGATGTTTTCAGGTCACAGAATAATAAACACTTTCATCTCTCCTCCAATATTTTTCTCAGCATAACTCGTTTACTTTGCCACTCCCTCATGTTTCACATTTTCTGTACTACAAACCCTGTTTAAATAAGTCTAGAACTGACCCTTCCTTTCCATCGAACTACAACCCAGTACCTCAAACTCCTTCCTTCTGTAACATACTGTAATGATTTGTCAACAGTCTCACCCAATTCCTCTCAACTAACAGCATTCGTAGTGGCCTCCAATCTGGATTTTGTACGCTGCAGTAAAACTGAAACTGTCCTCACACGCATTGAAAAATTAATCATGTGAGCTCATTAGAAATTGTCTCTCTTTTCTCCTCATAGTTCTTCATCTATCTGCCCTATTTGGTACCGTTGTCATCTTGATTTACTTGCCTCCCTTAATACACTAGATATCACCAATCCAGCCCTCTTGCTTGTCTTCCTGCCTCTGAGACTGCTCCTTTTTTGCAGACTTGAAAGCCAAGCATGCTTGGCCTGTATCGCAATCCTTGAACCTATTCATGTTTACTATCAGAACGATTTCCCTCAGTGAAATCATCTAATTGTTAGTGTTTTCTTGCTTTCTACACACCAATGACACTCATTTTTTTTGTATCCTTCCCCAGAACCTGTTTTCCATGTTGCTTTATATATGTACTGAAACAATTTCAATGTGATTTTGCTGTGTTGTACTGCAGTTGTTGTGTTGCATTCTGTTTTGCCTCTTTAATTGTGATGTGCTTTCTCTGTTTTAATTGTGTTATTGTGTTGCCTTATGTGTGCCATTGTATAATGTTATATGTTTTCCTTAGACAGACCAACATATCCTGCTACATTTCCATGACAAGAAACTATTTACCACTGATAAAATACTACTGTTACAGCTCTTCAGCTACATGAGACACCAGTCAGGCCAAAACTGTGCCAGAGACTGTGTCACAAGTAAGTGCTTTGAGTGCTCACTTCATGCAATATGGTCCTATGAGTGTCAAGACTAAGAGGGCAAGTTTTATTAATATATTATTGATGTAGAAGTTACTAATTAACTGACTAATTAACCTACATTTAAAGGCCTAACAGAAAAAATAACATGAGTTTTAAAATGAGAACATTTGAATTATGGTGAACCACGTGGCAAATCATTCGTATTAAACATTAAGTTTTAACATGAGGGTTTTGTATTTATATTAAATGAAGTACTAATGTGAATTAATATTAAAAGTGTTATTGAAAGTATTTAATGTATATAAATTAATCACACTTATATTGAATAAAATGGATTTTATTAATGCAAGTTACATGAGTGCTGAAAAATAAATGCACATTTAAAAATTGCTTTAACATGTTATAAATAAATGTTTGCAATTACATAATTTCCCTTGAATATTTTAATTGCAATGTGTGCAATAGGTTAATTAATGTATTACATGTATTAATGCATATTAAGGCTTCTTTAGCTTGACTAGACCTGAAAGATTAATTTAGGAGCAGTAATGAAAAATCACTTGTTTATAGTGTCCCCTTGGACCTGAATTCTTTTTCTAGGATGTTAATGTGATGCTGAATGTCCTGCTGTATGGAAGGTAAGAAACATGTTTTAGAAATAAAAGTGTTGCACTATTCTTTCTAGCTGTGGAACAAGACAGGAAATTTGTATTTCTCATTTGAAATGTATTAGTTTATTTTATTGTGTGTCATGAGAAAGGATCTCAAGTAATAAATAACTAGAGAATGTAATAGTTTGTGGGAAATGTGTGAAGTCACCCAGATGACAATGCACTTTTGCTGAGAAGATTTGGAATAGTTGCAAATTTGATGGTGCCATCTGTAGCCATTGCATGCTGAATCTGATGTCCAAAGTGAGCCCACCTTAAGGACCAATGAATAGATCATGCCTATTTTTAATTAGTGAGGATTTTTAAAACTGATGTCAGTCCAGGAGAGTCTTGAGGGAGTTCTTTTTGAAGTCAGTCCTAGTTAGTCTTCTCCTGCCTTAAAGCTTTTCAGAACTCTGTTTGAGTCTGTTGTCACAATCTGGGTTTTTTAAGTCCCCAGATGGCTTTTCCCATTTTAGTCTTAGTTGTCCTATTCTGTTACACAGTTAAGTACTAATATGGCCAACTTATCCTGAATTGTTCTTTGTGCAGCTAGTGTTCTGCACCTTCCTGATGCTGCTGTCAACTGACGATGGAAGAAGGTGAGCATCCTGTTTTATGAATCATCACTGTATGCTGTCCCATAAGGAGAGTTATAACTAAATGTGGTTTCTTGTTTCCTTTTCAGTTAGGTACTTACACCAATATATTTTCATAGTAAGTTGTCCTAGTTAGACTCAAATTATTTTTGACTCTCTTTATTTTTGCTTTTGCCCGCATGTGTTAGCCCATTCCCACGCATGCAAGTCAAAATTTGTGTTAGTGATAGGAATGGCCCAGCTCTGAAACCTGAAATTGATTGTGAAAACTGTATTTTGATGATTTACTAATGTTACCACCATCTGCTTTGAACTCTAACAATAATGTGGATATTGTGATGTTGTTAATTTAACATCATTCTTCTGGAGTGTTTAACAATGTTGATGTTTAATTTGTTAAATATTTTCAAATGTTTCGGTTAGCCTATGGTTTTTATGTATGTTTATAATTTAGTTCTGCGCACCATGTATGTGACATTAATTTTGGGACTGTAATAAAGTTTTGAAACTTTATTCAGATTGGAGTTTGATGTGGTGTTAAGTTGTTCATTGGGTTTAGAATAATGTCAATGATTTGTGATTGACTGATTCTGAGTACTATACTCTTTGCCAAGTCCAAAGATTCAGTCGACCTGAATAGGTGAAAATAATGATGGTGTTTCAACTGCTTCAACTGCACGTAGGTGGTTATTGGACCTGGAGTGGGGGAAAATCTTCCCTGGGGCCCAACGCACCAAAAGTACCTTACCCTCTTGAAAATCCCATGTAAAGCCAATGCTTTAACTCTTTCATAGAATATCAATCATACATACGTGCAAAGGAGAAGAAGTACTGTAAGCACTCAAACAACAAACACAAGATAAATTCCCCATTCAGAGAGAATATGTACACTGAAGCATGGAACAGGATGAACACATGACTCAAGAGACAACGTATGGGTTTATCTACTTTGTAATACTGTGGGAAGTTAGGAATAAAAATAATGGATGTGATCATCTGCTGTGGGGCAAATCAGTGTAATTTTTCTAGTGATGTGTTTGTGATATGAAATTATATTCAGGACATCTAAACACATAATTCTATAGGGCTGCAGTAAAGTTAAGCCGTTCACTTGCACCATGGCCAATAATTGATAAGCCAAGTGGTTAGCACGTTTGGCTCTGTCAATAAATATGTTTTAGAATGCTTTTTGGTAGGTTAATACATCATAGATTTATTGTTAAAGCAAAGACCATGATTTAGAATGCACTGAGTGATTAAAAAACTCTTTCTCTATCATAACCGGTAGATTGCCTGCTTCGTTTCAAGATTACATTTTATTTTTTGCGCTAGTCAACAGATAAGATTATTTATTATTGATAGCAACAGCATAAAAATAATTTGTGGTTCATTTACAGTTTCACTGCTTTAGGGTATGTGCCAAAAATACCAATTCGCATTCACCAAACACGTGATTCTCCCATTCAGTTTACTGTCTGGAACCTATAGATTTCTGAAGAGAGAGCCTCAGATAGTTCCACCAACAAAATTTTTGAACAACGGCCCATTCATCAAAGGGCCGTCTGTCATTGCACACAGACCTTTATAGAAGCCAGACAATCCCTAACAGGAAACAAAAAATGGTTCCCATGTGCTGGTAGAAACCCTTACAGTACATTAGGGTCATTATTTCTTTGTTTTTCCCTTATTTACGAGTTTTTTAATTAAATAACAAAAACTTTGCCTGGCGCCAACTGTTTAAGGTGTCAATACCCTGCTTTACAGGAATCTCTAAATATGACGGGCAGTTTTTCACCAGGGCGTGGTAGTTGAAAAAGCGTCTGCTGACAGGACTGCGGGCCACTCGTCAAACTGCAATTGGCCTCTTTCCAGCAATTTCTCCTTGATGTGTAATGTATTAAAAATATTAGTAGCAATAATACTTGAAGTGAATTTATTCTGAAGAATTGAAATGGAAAAAACAAAGGGGCGTATTTAAGAAAAGTGGCACTGCACACAGTGCAGCACCACTTTTCTGGCGCCACCCTAGCCCCCCCTAATGCTACCATGTGTGCACCATCTTTAAAATACGGCACACCATGGCAGTAGTGAGGGGACTAGTGTCAGAATTTTTTACGTTAGTCCAGAGCTTTGCAAGATTAGCGTAAAAGTGTTTGAAGCTAATCCTGCAAAGCTCATTGAGGCCCATTGTAATCAATGGTGTGCCTCCATTTAATGCCTGCTCTGAGCAGGTGTAAAAAATGCTGAAAAAAGTGACGCAAATAAATCTGTTAAATTTCTTTGCACCATTTTTTCATCCCCAATAGGGGAACGCCACCTTTGCATACATTATGCCTGGCGCAGTTATAATGTAGCGCAAAGGATTACAAACTGGCACAATGCATGGATTGCACCACTTTGTAAATATGGTGCTAGATTTTGGCCTTGTTGGACCACGTTAGCGTCAAACAAATGATGCTAATGTGGTGCAAGGAGGAGTTAGGGGGTCTTAAATATGCCTCAAAGGACATTAACCAAAGCAGCACCTTCCTACGCTAAGACAGTAAGGAGCATGCATGTTGCGCAGTGTTCTAGAACGTACAGTAACAGAATTCGACTCACAGGAGGCTCAACCCTTTACCAAGTACAGGAAAACTGTAAAGTAAAGAAAACATTGTTTAAAGTCAGGACATAGAACTCTGAAATAGAACTCTGAATTTAGAACTTAGTGAACATTCAGTGCAGTTCGGCTTTCAAGGGAGGTTCCCTCAAAAACATGAAAGTTGGTTAACTTGACCTAATCTACTAACGAGTTATATGGTTGAATGAGAAAAGGAAAATATTCTGTTGATTGATATCATGAGTGAATACTTCATTGTTAAACCTCCCCTCTTTACAGTGCGGGTATAAAAGTAATTAGAGGAGAACAATACTATACACTAGTAAGGAGCCTAGATTTATGAATCTAATTATGTGTACTTCTTCACTAAGGGGATTCTAAGAGCATCACAATTCGACAGAATATCGGAATGCTAGCACAAGGCCTTGGGCATTTACAAGTTAGAATACAGTGAGACCGGTTTAAGAAAAGAAAGGTTTTTAATTCCAGTTTATATTCCCAATAGGAAAACTCAGCACAAACAGAACAACTTCAGTGACTGAAATGTAGGCAGGGGACAGGTCAGACTGCTGACATGTTCTGGAAATCACAGCTGAAAGCTGATCTTGTTCTCAGCTCATCCCATTCCCGTTTCCCATGTGCAGCTGATCTCATACTCAAGTTGCCTTTGGTTGCTGGGGTGGGAGCAACCCGAGCAGTTGGGAGTTAGCTTCTGAGATGTCTCGTTCTTGCTAGTGCAGATGTTTTAATAAAAATTATGAGTGTTTATGTATTTTGAATAATATGTTGAAATGATACAAACACTGTACAATGTCTTCTGTTTCTGTTTATTTTGGAAGATAGATGACAGCTTCCATGTTAAAGGGGCACAGATAAAATAACTGTCTCAATGTCACTTGGAACACCATGACATCATAAACACACGATGTCATGATGTTCCATGTGACTCCCATCAGTGCCACCTAGCAACATCTCCACACTTCTCCCCTCCTTAAAACAAGACGATAGACTAAACAAATAAACATTACATATTACAAAAAATAATGAAAATAACAAAATATACAAACCCATGTTAGACTAAATATTAAATACATTTAAAACATGACATAATCTTGAAATTGTTTTGGTTTATGGTATACTCTTGTACTACTTCTCCTATACTTATACTTTTCATTTTCCTCTGAAGTTCTGACAATATTCTTGACAGGTCGAGTATCATCAGACTGAACTTGTACACTTGGAGCCAATGCAATGCGAGAAGTGCTCCACCAACTACCATCTGACCGTTTCACAGCATTCTTACGTATATCACAAATTTGTTGTGAATCCTTAAACTTAGACAAACCTTTTCTTAGTAACACAGGGTTCTTCACTCTCAACCAATCACCCACCTTCAACCTTACCCCTTCATCACAAACACCGCTTAGCTTCCTTTTGCCCACATTATTGGAATTGTTTTCTGCCTCATGCTAAATTTCTTTTAGATCACTCCATTCATTAAATAATTTAACCATCTAAAAAAGACATGATTCAGTGGATGCTATTCTCCCTCTCATAAATTCAAAAATACTTTTGCCTGTAGCTACATGTGGTCTGGTACAATATGACCAAATAAGTTCATTCATAGCTTGGTCCACAGACATATTATTTCGATATGTGGCTTGAATACAATCTACTAACACCCGATCAAATCGTTCCACAATTCCATTACTTTGTGGTTGGTAAAGAGGTTTTCTAATATGTGTAATACCACACTTGACCAAAAACAGAAGCATTTCTGCTGAAACAAATTGTACTCCATTGACAGTTAATATCTGTTCTAGGAACCCTTCGTGGATGAAAATCTTTAAACATTCAATTACATTTTGAGTAGTTGGAAACCTTACAGGTTCTACCTCAACTCATCTTGACAAATGATCAATGATCACTACAAGATATCTCATATTAGCTGGTAATATATGATATGGACCAAGAAAATCAAGACCAATTTTTTGCCAAACTCTAGCTGGTGTAGGAACAAACAAGTCTGTGACACCCTCAGTGATCAAAACCTCATCACTCCTACTGCAACTTGTACAATTCTTAACATACTCGTCAATCTCTATATCCATTCTAGGCCACCAAAAATTGGATCTCAACTTCTTTTTGGTAATAGTGGCACCCAAATGACCAGAATGAGCCTTAACAATCAAATTTCTCCTGAGACACTCTGGAGGAACAAGCTTGTTCCCTCTAACTAATTTATCTCCTTCAATGGATAATTCATCAGACACTTTCCAAAACAACTGCAACTCTGATGACAAATTCTTCTCTTTCGGCCAACCAGACTTAACCAGACACATCACACTAAATCAATCCATTTCATTTCATCGACAATCACATCGCTCTCTGTAACAGACGCCACAAAACATTCTTAAACTTCTGTTTCCCATTCTTGTTCTTCATCATCTTCAATGGGTAATCTAGATAAACAATCCGCTCTACAGTTTTTTCCACCTGGAATGTATTCAACAGAAAAATTAAATTCTAATAACTTAGCAGACAATCTTGCAATACGAGCTGTTGACCGTTTTATTTTCTTACCTGATAAAATTTCTACAAGAGGATAATGATCAGTTTTCAGAAGAAAGGGGCAGATGTAGGTAGGTAAAAATTTGTGAATCGGAAATAGTGACTCCATGCGAATCGCTATTTCCGACTCGCAAAATCAGTCGCATAGGTGTTGCACCGCAATGTGCGACCTTCGCTTTTAGCGAGGTCGCAATTTGTGACCTCGCTAAGAGCGAGGTCGCAAATTGCGAGAAGGGTGTCGCAAATTGCGACTGACTCGCAAATTGCCTCCAGGTGCTGCACAACGGTTTGGAAACCCACTTCCTGGCTCTTGGTGATGACTTCAGAACCAGGAAGTCATCAAATACACCTGGGAGGAAGGAGGATCACACCCTTTCCAAACTGCTGTGCCACACCCAGGAGAGAGGAGCTGCTGCTACAATGAAGGAGACAGGCAGTGCTGGCAGGAGAAGGAAAGTGAAGTTTTCAGACAAAGAGCTGGAGGTGCTGACTGAAGAATGCTGCCTGCACCACAATTAACTTTTTGGGAAGGCAGCTATGAGTGTCTCGGACAGTCAAAAGAAAATTATATGGCAGCAGATCCAGGATAAGATAAATGCCATGGGGGTGAGCCACCGCACCCTTGAGGAAATTAGGAAACGGTGGTATGACCTGCGCTCCAGGATGAAGGAGAGGGTAGCAGAGCGCCTGAGGGAGATGAGGGGCACCGGAGGAGGCCCATCCACCGCCCCACCACCCACAGCCATGGAAAGCATGGTTGAGCAGACCCTGGAGCCAGAGGCCGTCATTGGCATGGGAGAACTGGACAGTTCAGCGCCAGGGACATCCAAAAGTGATATACCATGAGATATGCTTTGACATCCACAAATGCAGTATACACACTCTCCCAGTACACAGCAGCAGGCACCACCAGACTAGCAACCTCTAGAATAGTGCATTATGGGCAATGTAGTACAGTAGTCAGAATATAGGCAAATGTTTATTATGAGGCATAAAACAGATGTGAGAGACTGTCAGTGTATCCCCTATGTCCCACAGGTCTCCCACAAGACACCCCCAGGAGCGACACCAGGCAGGGAGGAGAGCATGGGCCAGAGACACTGCAGGAGCCTGCTGATGAAATTGCTGGGCCCAGCAGGACACCACCAGGGTCCATAGAGGAACAACCACAGGACATGGGGGCAGCTGACACAACCCCAGGGCCCAGCCCCACAGAGAGGCAATCAGAGCCAGCAGCTGGACGAATGCGCAGACACCGGCACAGAGTTCAGTCAGTGCCCCAGGAGGATGTAGGGGAAGCAGTCTGCGCGGGCTTGGAGGCATCCCTCATCCATGGTCAGCACCTGCAAAATAGACAATTAAGGACAATCACAAGAACCCTCCACAGGATGCAGAGCAGCATGACCAATGGGCTGGTAGATGTGAACAGTCAGTTCACCAGGATGAATGAACATTTGGGGGATTTGCACAGGCCATCCGCCAACTGGTGACTGAACTAGTGGCAGGCCAAGGACATGCAAGGCGCAGGGAGCACCACACAGCGGCACTTTTTGACCGCCTGGCTGCATCAATTGGGTGTCTTGCCACCAGTACTACAGGCCTCTTAAGACGGACAGTCAGCCTACAGGTGGAACTTGGGCACTTTGCTGGCGATGTGGCGTGAGGACTTGGCTGCATCAGCCATGCGGTGGACCTTATGGAAAGTAGGCAGGCTGCAAGGGGCACAGAGGAGACCCCTCAGGACAGCGAGGAGGGGTCAATCATCAGTAGCATGTCTACCAGTGAGTCCCGTGTGCTACAGAGTGGTAGTGCACGGCAGGGGTCAGGGGACCTACAAGGGATGAGCCATGCTGGCCGCTTGAGGAGGAGGGTGTGAGCCACCAGAGAGCACTGTACATGAGGCACATGAATCATAATGTGTCTTCATTACATTTGGACAATTACAGACTGTGATAGACAGCACTATTCTTTTCCCATATAGTTTAGTAATAAAAAGGTTTTGTTTGTTTCACTACACAACTGGGCTATGTGTGTCTGACATCAGTGAGTATGGTGACAGTTGCCACGTACCTGCCAACGTATTGGGGTGCAATGTGCTTCCATCTCTGTCTGCCTTGATTTGCGATGCTTCTATCCCCAGTCTGTCGATGTGGTAGCTCCTGCTCCTCATCCTCCATGTCTGTGTCTTCAGGGGTGAGATGTGGGCCACGTCTGGTGGCAATGTTGTGTAGGATTGCACAGGCGGCGACAATCTTGCATGCTGTTTCTGGGGCATACTGAAGTGCACCTCCACTTTTGTGGAGGCACCTGAATCTTGCCTTTAACAAGCCAAATGTCCTCTCAATGACAGTTCTGGTCCGCCGATGGGCACTGTTATATCGCCTTTCGTTCTCATTGCCAGGTGTTAGGTATGGGGTAAGTATCCATGGTCTCAGAGCATATGCACTGTCACCTGTTTGACAAAAATATTTTTTTTTAGCAGGGCATGAACGGTTTCCACAGTGACCTGTATGTAAGGCTTCAGGGTGTATTCAGCAATACCTAATAGATATCCGTCTCCAAACTCCCCACGTTCTAGGTGTTGGTATATCCCACTGTGCCTGAATATGTATGAGTCATGTGTACTCCCTGGAAATTTAGCTACAATGTCAGTAGTGACATTATGTGCATCACATACCACCTGGATGTTGAGAGAGTGAATACATTTCCATTGCGGAACACATATTCCAGATTTGCAGGAGGGCAGATTTGTATATGTGTCCCGTTCACACACCCTATTACATGGGGGAAGTTGGCAATTCTGTAGAATTCAAACTTAGTGCTGTTAATTTCTGCCTCATCCCTGGGTAGGTATATATATCTGGACATGTGCGTGAGTATGGCATCTAGGAATGATCTGAAGAATCATGAGAGTGAACTTTGGGATACCCCACCTGCCACAGCAGTCACCCTCTGATAGCTACCCGAGGCCAAGAGGTGCAGTGAGCAGGGCACTTGCACATGTGTAGGGATGGGGCAGCCGCGCATTGTCTGTCGGTCAAGCTGCGGATTAAGTAGTTCAATTAATTCTAAAATTGCAGCACTGCTCAGTCTATATTTGTCATAAATCTCCTCCTCAGTTTGTTGAAATAGGGTCTGCCTGGTTCGGTATATCCTCTCCTGTCTCTGCCTCTTCCTCCTCCTCTGCTGGGCGGCCTGCACTCTCCTCCTCCATGCTATCATATACAGTTCAGCCATTTTGAGTAACCCAGATGCCTTCTGGGTCTCCTTTTATACTTCGGTTCTGGTTACCACCTGCTCTGAATCAGTGGTAATCTGGATGTGCAAAATAGGCTTTTTGCGACTTGTCACAATTTGCGACTGGCTTTTGCATATGGTTTGCGACTCGCAATTTGCGACTTCCTCTTTGCGACTCGCAAAATCAGGTTGCAAATTTTGCGAGTCTGTAATGGCTCGCATCGCTATTTGCACTTCGGAAATGGGAATTTTGCATCCCATTTCAAATTTTGCGAGGTTGCAAATAGCGAATCGGGCCATTTGCGATTCGCAAATGTTTGCTACATCTGGCTCAAAATGTCTGCCCTGTAGATATTGCTTAAACTTTTCTACACTCCACGCGCAAGCCAAAAGTTATTTTTCAATCACTGAGTACTTACGTTCAAGCTGCGGTAAAGTTCTTGAAGCAAACCCTATAGTTCCCTCGCTTCCTTCATTTGAAAATTGTGACAACACAGCACCTAAACCATACTCGCATGCATTCACTGTCACAACTGTGTTCTACCCCTCTGAAAAGGGCTGTAAAGCCGGAGCTTTGACAATTTCTCGTTTGATTAATTCAAACATCCTGTCACACTCATCTGACCATAAAAATTGAACTTTTTTAACACAGTTCTAAAACATTCAGGGGGTGATTCCAACTCTGGCGGGCGGCTACCGCCGCCCGCCAGGCGGCTACCGCCGCCCGCCAGGCGGAAACCGCCATTTGGCCGCCATGTGACCAAATTTCCGCGGTCCCCATTCCAACATTACCGCTGGGCCGGCGGGCACTAACCAAGTTAGCGCCCGCCGGCCCAGCGGGAATGAGGCCGCAACACAGGAGCCGGCTCCGAATGGAGCCGGCGGTGTTGCGGCGGTGCGACGGGTGCAGTTGCACCCGTCGCGCTTTTCACTGTCTGCTAGGTAGACAGTGAAAAGCTGACCGGGGCCCTGTTAGGGGGCCCCTGCACTGCTCATGCCACTGGCATGGGCAGTGCAGGGGCCCCCAGGGGCCCCAGGACACCCCTTACCGCCAGTCTCTTCCTGGCGGTGAAAACCGCCAGAAACAGGCTGGCGGTACGCGGGTCAGAATCCCCAGGGCAGCGCTGCTTGTAGCGCTGCCCTTGCGGATTCTCCCAGCCGGGGCAAAAACGGCAGAATACCGCCGGCCCCGGCAGGGCGACCGCGGCTTTACCGCTGCGGTCAGAATGCCATTTGAAGCACCGCCAGCCTGTTGGCGGTGCTTCCGTCATTCGTGACCATGGCGGTCCAAGACCGCCAGGGTCAGAATGACCCCCTCAGTGTTCTTTGCAAAGTCTTTTAAAAATTTGGCATAAAATTTACATAAACCAAGAAAAGACAATAATTGTTCTCTAGTTTTTGGAGCGGGAGCTTCCAAAATGCTCTTTACTAAACCTGGCCTTAGTTTAATGCCCTGTTTTGATAAAACATGACCTAGATACTCAATTTCCCTAGATTTGAAAATACATTTATCCTTTCTTAAAGTCACACCTCTATCGTCTAATGTGCTAATTACATCTTCCAGAATCTTATCATGTGCTTCTTCACTATCTGAAAAAAACAAAATGTCATTCTGAAAAACTACCACATGTCAGACATAAGTCTCTGAAAAAACTGCAGCTGCTGACGCTAAGCCGAAGGGTAACCTGCAAAACTGAAAAGTTCCATCAGGGGTGATAAAAGCCGTTAAATGTCTGGAATCTACATCCATTTCTACTTGATGATAGGCAGACTTTAAGTCGAGTTTCGTAAGCCAGCTAGATGAACCAACTTTCGTGATCAAGTCATCCATCCATAGTAAGAGGAAACTATCCACCCAAATTGCCTCATTTAAACTCCTCAAATCCACACACATTGTCAGGTCCCCTTTTCTTTTCTTAGCTAGAACAATAGGGGATAACCATAAAGTCACTTCCACCTCCTCAATTATGCCTTGTTTGCATATGTCCTTTAAAAGCTTGGATAAGTCTGTTCTTATACTCAAAGGTACATTCCTTAATTTGTGTTTCACACAAATCGCATTTTGTTTCAGCTTTATTGTGTGTGTAAAATTGGTTATTTTTCGCAACTGTTCTTGAAATAACATTTTGAATTTCTTTAACCAATTGCATACTGTTGGTGCAGTTTGAACAGAATTCGCACCACTTTTATCAATGGAAACAGGTTTGTCTCCACCAGGTTTGCTAATCAAGTTAAATTAAGCTTGATGAACTAAGCCCAAAACATTGATACCCCTTTTTGCTACATAAACCTTTCCCTGAATAACGTCATATAGAATACCCAATGATGCCCAAAAATAGCCAATCAATTCAATTTTGCTTTCTTCCAAAGCAACAGTAGAAACATCAGGAGGAAGAAGAGTCTTGGAAGCCCAAAATTCATGAAATTTTCCTTATGACACAATGGTGATACAAGCTCCTGTATCTATCAAAGGTTTAACTATTACACCTTCTATTGTCGCATCAATGTCCGGATCTACCACTACTTTGTTTGTCGGTGTTGTTGTTTCTTTGACCACTAACACGTATTCATTGTTGTCATGGTCTGCAAAACCGTTTCCCACATCCTCACTGAGCACACAACGGACATTATTTTTCTTGGCACTCCTACAAACTCTTGAGAAATGTCCCATTTTACCACAGTTTCCACACAGTTGATTCACCGCTCGACAGTTCTTAAATGAGGAAACATGGGCCGAAGACCCACATCTGTAGCAAATAATCCTCTGATTATTCTTGAATTGAATAGTGCTTCTCAAACCAGAAGATGCTTCTTGTTTTTTTTCAGAACGCAAATGTTTCCTGTTATCACTACTCTGCACACTGCTCACTGCTCCAGAAATTGTAGTATTTGACAAAGATACTTCTAACTGTTTAGCATCTTCCAAAGAACACTCAATGCTTGTTGCGATGTCAATAGTTTTGTCTAATGAAGGGTCTTTACACATTAGTAATTTTTCTTGAATCCTTTTGGAATGACATCTAGCTACTAGTTGATCTCTGATAAGTTGAGATGTAAAATTCTCAACTTCACATTTAGCAGCTAGAACTTTCAGTGCTGTAATAAACATATCAATGCTCTCATTGGGATTTTGTGACCTGGTGAAAAATGTATATCTGTGTACAACAATATTCTTTGTTTTAACAAAATACTTGTCTAATTGTGCAATTGCCATGTCAAATTCATCCAACTCTTCTTCATCGCCCACTTCATAAGCTGGCAAGTGATCAAAAATGTTCTGTCCCTCAACACCCAAATAGTAATACATTAAACTTGTCTTCCTTTCTGGTCTGAATTTTTGACCATCAATGGCTCCTAGATAAGCTTTAAAAGATCATAGCCATAGTTATCATTCAAGGGGAGGATCTCCGGGATCTTGTAGAAAAGGTGCTGGAGGTGACATTTTCTGCATTATAAGAAATGTTACACTACTGCTGTTACACTGCTGTTGTGCCTTTATTGCAACCTTGCAGGAGAAACATCCAATCTACAATGTCTTGTATTTTTCTTTTTGAAATTGACATATAAGAAACATCTGTTAGATGACAACACTTGTTTCACAAAAAAAAACAATCCAAGATGGCTGAACTGTTAAAATAAACAAGTCCACTTTCTATGTCATTGTTCTACCACCGGCAGATCGTGTGAAATGAAGACGACATAGAAACCCCACTTTGGTAAGTAGATTCTGCTTCCTTCGCTATGTGCAGAAATTGGACAAAAAGAATTAGCAGATGCGATGTCTATTTGACTTGGATAAATGTGCCGTACTTCACGCTCATAGAATACAGCACATAGGAAAACCGGTACTCTGCAACTGTCTGCGTGAACAGCTTGCGCGTTAATGAAATGCACTTAGACCTGCGCGTTACCGAGACGCACTTCAGCTGGAGCTTTTAATACAAATCTCTGTCTCCAGTAAATAAAACTCACAGTGTGAAGCAAAATGCTCACAAACAACAGCCAAGATCTCCTGATCCACATAAAACAGCCGATCCTCCTTAATCCAATGGCCGATCCACCTTCTCCTCCTGAGAACAGAGTCCAATCTTCCTTTTCTTCGTTATTGATCCTCGTTGTCACTATGAAATGATACAAACACTGTACAATTTCTTCTGTGTGTGTTTATTTCGGAAGATAGATGACAGCTTTCATGTAAAAGGGGCACAGATAAAATAACTGTCTCAATGACACTTGGAACACTATGACATCATAAACACACAGTGTCATGATGTTCCATGCGACTCCCATCAGTGCCACCTAGCAACATCACCACATATGTTTATGTAGAAAATGTAATAAAGTAGAAAATAATACACATTTGAAAATGTGATCACAAAGAATGGCCACCAATGATAAAGAATTTTACAAATCAATTAATAATACTTATGAAATATTGAATATATGTTCGACTAATGCAGTAATATGTCATATTGAGGGTTATGAAGTATGCTTTACCTTTATTAATTGTAGGCCTTAACTTAGCGAGTGTCTTGGCCTACTTGCCAGGCCTCATATAAAAGCTGTATTTCTAAGCGTTTAGTCAAAATGCTGAACAAGTGAATTAAACTGTGAAATGTCGATTGTATTGTTTAAATGTGCTCATAACGGAAGCTTTTCGTGAGAACTGACTGCTAGGAGATGATGTTCTTGCTAATGAAACATTTTATGTGTAATGTTTGTGAGACTGACTTTCCCAGGACAAGAACATTAAAGATACTGACTAGAGTAGAAGCTAAAACAATGTTGTTACCCGGCAAGCTGGATGATGAGGACATCGCAAGACGAACCAATCAACAATATGAGAACAGAGAAATATTAGAATTCATAGATTTGGGATAGTAGTTTTATTGGACAGATTGCAAACATACGATTAACTGACCAATAGGGATTTAGGGGATAGTTTAGGTAACTTTAATATAACGACACTGCACAGAGAGAAGACAGTCATTCAGCCCATATATTCCTGACCGAGAGGTCATTATTTTCATATGCATCTTTACTAAAGACGTGCTTAACTTTAATGCTTAATGACTTTGCCCTTTTAATTTCTGATGCTGAAGCCTGATGCCTTGCTGATAGACTGATGTCATGAGGACGGAGACTGATTCTGCGTTGCTGATCCACCATGAGGATAGGTATATTTCGATCTGTGATTACCATGCATATTTGCCTCTTCTTTCTAGGTACCACCTGCGCTATTTTGATGGAACCATAGTTAGATAGTTAGATGTTTTTCCAAATTTGTGTTACTAAATTGTTTTGCATGAAGCCCAACATGCCGATGCTAATCTGACGTTAGTTAAGGATCCTCACTTATGATAACAGGGACTAATGCTTGATGATTTTCTCTGCTAAACTTCATGTACTTCATTTCGCTGACGCAGTTGACTTTGCTATTGATTTGCACCATAACCTTAGAATGTGTTATAGTTCAAGCTTTGATTAGATTAGTTTCTTCCGCCGCTCTGGACAACCAGTGTTGTTTCTGCATGTTTCATTTGCTTTTCAGATTAACCTACATGACCTTAGCATTGGTAATATAGGGAAATAAATATTTAAACTTTTACTAAAGGTGTGGTTAGTCATGACTGAAATGTCATGGTGCGTGACAATTACTGACTCCATCGATTAATGATTTTATTGATTACTAATGATTGTTGATTATTGTGTATTGATTATTGCTAATGTACTGGAGCTATGGTGAGAACATCTTAATTGCGAGTCAAAAGGTTCATCGACCTATTTGTGTGCCCTTGTAAGTTTACTTATTAAGGTCAGGTGCACTAACATTCTCACAGGATTGTGCATACCACGGGTTAGCGCATGTCTTTATGCCTGACACTAGGCTCTTAGACTCATAGAGATATGTCTGCTGTCCTTTTGACTCCTACAGCATGCTAAAATCCACAACCACCAACTCTCTGGGTTCAATTTGTTACAAAACACAGACAGAAACAGGACAAAAAGTAGCCAATGCACTCTTTGTGCTAAGGGACAACTCAATCTAGCTCCCCTACTCCAGTGGGCAATTATTAATTGCATAGACCATCTCTTCATTTCAGAGGTTCAGAAGTTACTTCTTTACAAAATTTCTACAATATTTGTAGCTACTACTTGGGATTGTTACTGAGAACACCTCGTGGTATAGTCCGGTTTCATATGTGTATGTTGGCAAGGTATTAGCTCTGACATGGAAGATGACATAGTTTTCTAGACTTATTGTAATGTTGATGTGATATGGACAGAGGAGTTGTAGGGACTGGATGCCATCTCCTGAGTTCTGTCTTCATGCAACTTATATTTATTTGAATGTTTTGCCAATAAAGGAAAATGTACTTACCTTTCATGAGACTTCGTGATCAGTACCACTTCATATTTGGCGACGAGGAGATTGGATGGTATTGGCTTTAATTTTTATGAGCCCAGGAGACCAATACTACATTTCAATATCACTTACACAGCAGTGCCACCTGCTTGGGAATCTATGTGCTCACAGTGAATAGCATGCTTGTGCATTACGTATCATTACATGAACTGTGTTATTCATCAGTGCCTCCTACTAGGCATATGTCATGCTAACAGCGAATATCATGCTTATTGGTGATGTTTGGAATGTTGTGCTGACATTGATCGGCACGCTTACAGTTACCCGACTTTATTTGCAGCAATTAGCACACTCAAGTCCATGAGAATAGCAGTGCATAAACACACCAACAGCGATTAGCACTCTTCATCTATATTTGCAGCTCTATCTGAATTACTTGGTATCTACTGTACTCTTCTTACTCATGCTTTTTATTGGATATATTGTGTAGTATTCACATCTGGTATTTACAGTTTGATACATATTTAGACTTTAATTCTGTGTCAATATTTTTAAGTAACTTTATTGTGTGTGCGTTTATTTGGAGCAACTTATTTTGTTTCAACCAGATGCAAACTGCAACACCACTAGCACCTTTTCTCCAAAAACCTGGATAACCAACCTTAAAATGGCAGATTTGGATCAGGTTGTTTAGTGCATATCTAGATGCCACTGATGGTCCAAAATTCTGTCAGAAAAAAAAGTTGAGGGGAAAAATATTTTTGAACATTTGCCTGAAATTGTCTGCAGAGTATGAAGTGTTAGATGAATAACAAAGTGCTGTCAAGCAGTTAGAAATTCATTTTGCCTGCAAAGGTAATCTTGTTGTATGTAGACACCAATTCTTTACAAAAGTGCAAGCACCTACTGAGTCAACTGACACATATATAACCATTCTAAAAGTGTTGGCTTCTTGTTGTGATTTCAAGAATTTCATGACACAATGTATAAGGGATCAGTTGGTAGGAAGTGTAGTTAAAAACAAAATTCAAGAAAGGATGTTAGCTTGTAAAATGCCCACTCTTGACAAAGTTATCAATATAGCCATAAGCATTGAGCCTTCAAGGGAAGATTTGAAACAGTTAGAAAGTAGTTTGGAACATGCTGCTAGTGTGTACCAGAGTAATAATGAAGGTCAGCAGCTAAGTCATCAGCAGTCTGGGTCTACAATTTCACCCAAAAGACAAGGAGGTACCAAACCTCAATGCTTCAGGTGCAGTTCATTGTATCATGTACATACCTTCAAAAAATGTCCTGTAGTATCACAGAAATCTGCAAACTCAGAAAGGTATGCAGAGGTGGCAGACACCACGGGGGAGATAGAGGTAATGCTACAGGTGTGTCTCTTCATGCTGTTCAAAGTTAGGATTCTGGTGACACTATACAAGTTGTAGAAAACAAATTAGAGAAATTGGTGCTAGCAGTAGATGTAGTAAAAGCAGAAGGTGAGAGTTATACCAAGTGTTACAATGATCCATTAGTGGCGATTATTATTGAGCAAACAATATCCCCGTTAGTTGATTCTGACACCAGGATAACCATTATTGATATCACTAACTTCCATGAAAAAATGGTCTGACCAAGTATTTCTACCTCCAGATGTGGTAACTACAGCTTTTGATGGGAGTAGAATTCATTTACAAGGTTAATTCTGGCAACAATGGGATTTTCCAATACAGAAATCAAAGGAAAAGTGTATGTAACAAAAAAAAGGATTTTAAATACTTGGCTGGTGGTACCAGGCTGATTTTGGCATTATTTTAAGACCTGGAAGAGAACCACCAGTTATACTAGACGATTGTCATGACTTTGGGGGTGTGGTTACCAATCAAAATGTTCATTGACTTTCAGATTTCCCCCAAGGTATTCGCAGCTGAGATGGGTGAAATTAAAAACTTTAAACAAGCAATTAAAGTAAAGGAGGGATGCACATCCATTAAACATAAATTGTATAATGTTCCTTTAAATGTGAGAGGTGATTAATCAAACGTTTTGTCCAAAATGCAACAGGAAGGCATAATTAAGTCAAAGGATTCCACTTTATAGTTGTCTCCTGGGGTTCTAACAAAAAGAGAGCAGGAGAGTTAAGCTTATGTATTGATCTGAAAAGTGTGAACAATGCAATACGGGTGGAAAAGCTTCCATTTCCACACATAAAAGATCTGATCACAGTTGTGGGTCAGGCTAAATGGTACACTAAATTGGACTTAAAAGTGGCTGAATCACATCATTTAACAGCTTTTGCAACATCTGATGGCACATTCCAATTTTGTAGGATGCCATTTTGGCCTTGCCTCTGTTGCATTTGTGTTTCAAAAGGTAATGACTAACATTTTCCATGAAATAAAACATTTTCTGGTATTCCAAGAAGATATCTTGGCATTGCTAAGACTGTAGAAGAGCACAAATTTACTTTACGGCTTGTTTTGAACACATTGCATGAAAAAGTTATAACTCTGAGGAAAGATAAGTGTATTTTTGTGTTGTCAAGGAAGTGGATTATCTTGGCCATACCCTTTCATCTGATGGTTTCAAACCCAAACCAGGTTTTGTTGAGGCAATGGTAGTGAAAGCTCCTCATTCCAAAGACCAGGATCAGCTCTGATCCTTTTTAGGGATGTGCAAATTTTATTCCATATTTGTGTAAAATTACTCTGACTGAGTTTTTCAGAAATCTTTTAAAAAAGTGTACTGACTTTATTTGATCACTTATATGTCAAAAGTATTTTGAATTCATCAAGAAAAACGTGGTATTGACTCCTGCACTACAACCTTATGTGAAAGGATGCAGGACATTTATTATGGTGGATGAGAGTTGTATGATTGTGATGGTTGATCATTGTTTATGGTGGGTGGAGGTGAAAGGAGTTGGGTAACCCACAACTGCAAGTGTTATAAATTATTTCAAGGACTTTTTCTACAGAGAAGGTACTTCACCTGAAGTTCTTTCAGACAATGGTGACAAATTTTCCTCAGTGCCCAGAGATGCGTTTCATTCAGAAACACAGAATTAAGCATGCTCGTACTCCATTATATTGTCCAAAGTTTAAGTTTAAGGGTAAGTGGAGAAATTCAACAAAGTTTTGGTGGAATGTATTCAAAGTACACCGAAGTCACAAGTTTATTGTGTTGAAGCTATCAGGGACACTACCTGGGCCTACCACACTACTCCACACTCTGTTACAGGACACATCCCTTTTGACGTAATGAGGGGAAGGAGTGTAAGATCACGTCTTTCTCCAGAAAGGATGTCTGATGTGGTTGATGTGGGAGATGATGTGCAGAAATTGTCCAAGAAGGCTAAAGTGATAATGCTAGTAGGCGTTTTGGAGAGAAGAGGAAAAAACTGAATGCCACGATGGTGCAAGTGGGTGATTAGGTCTGCATTAAAGATCCTTTCTGTTGAGAAAAGGTTTTTCGAAGTTTAGAGAACCACTTCAAGTGAAAAGAGTGTGTCATAATTCTGTACAGATTTCTAATGGTCAATGGTGGAGTTTATCACATGTGGCAAAATTGAACAAAGATACTGAGAAAGATGTTGACAGGAACATGGTCTTAGAGAAAAACACAGGGTATCAAGGGAATCTACCGGAGACTATAAATCTCGTCAAAGTTTTAAAGAGGGGTTCTCACAAGAGATTACCAAAAAGATTTGTTAATTGAATCTATTTGTCATGTTATGAGTTGTTAGATTTATTATTTGTGGGAAAAATTGTCTATGGGGAAGATTTGTGGTATAGTCTGGTTTCTTATTTGTATGCTTGTGAGGTTTTAGCTGTGACATGGTAGATAATATAGTAGTGTAGTAGACATATTGGTCAATTTTATTGGAATGTTGACACAGACAGAGGAGAGGTTGGGACTGGCTATCATCTCCTGGTATCTGTGTTCCTGTAACATATTTATTTGAATGTTTTGCCAATAAAGGGGTATTTACTTACATTCCATGAGACTTTGTGATTGATAACAGTTCACAAATCTCTGATTATTAGTGCTTTTTTAAAGTATTTGAGCCACTAACCCTAACCTTTCCCAAAATAAACTATGAATACTTTTTAAGAGTGCAGCATAACCAATTAATCAAGACTTCGGGTTTTACTTCCTGGAACAGTGCTTTCTCTCTCTCTTTCATGTAAAACGGTGGCAGGCTCATTTTTCAGTCCCTGTTATTGATGCCTTTGATCCTTTTCTAATTTGTATAAAAGAACAACTTTACAATCTGGGAATCTAAGAACCTTGATGAAACAGCAATATCTTTGTAATGTAATGTGTGGATCTGCTTAAAAGTGTATGATTTTCTCTTGCTTTATCCGCTTCTTCCCCAACTCCTTTAGCTGTCCTTTGTAAAGGCAGAGCCCTCTTGGATCTGTTTTATTGCCCACTATTTCATTGAGTAAAGTGACAGTTGTACTATTAAGACACATATAATAGTGTTAAAACCTACTACTCTGACCCTGTCACCTATTGCATCCCTTTGCTCTCTTTCTGACCTTTTACCAAACATTCATCCACTTTCCACATACTGTCTCACATTGCTATGACTCCTCCATACTACAAATCTTACATGTTAGGCCCTTTCTCAAATGATCTTGCTTAAAGCATTTCTGTCATTAATTTCACCACTAACTGTCCCTATCTGGTGCACACCAGGGACTCAATTACCTGCAGTACAGCAACTACATGAGGCAAATGCTATGCTATCCCCATTATTTCATTGTTTCTTTTTATTATATCTATAATAGAAAGCACTAAATTGAAATTGGGAAACTATGTTTACACAATAGGAAATATTAGCCAATCGAGGAAGCAGCTACAGGTTACCTGGGTTCTCCAAAGATTTTTATTTTAAAATTTTATGTACTGACATTCCCTCCCTAGATATCAAGGCCTCCATTAAGAAGTACAAGCATTATATACTGTTGATCTTGTGAAAGCAAACTCAGAAGAGCCGTCAATCTTCCCCTGACATACTTCTGCAGAAGGTCCGAGATGGGATAATTAGACATTGTATCTCGATGGTTTCTACGGCACGTCTCAAGGATACGGTTAAGAAGCTATCAGGAGAATATATTAGGTATCAGGAGCATATAATAGGCAGCAGGGAAGACTTTCTTTACCGCTGACTCTTGCATCTTCTTCTGGTTCAGCTTGGTCTGTTTCATGTCCTTCTTCGTCCTGGCATTCTCTGGATTATGACGAGGAATATCTGGGATTTCCCTCTGGTGCTTCTTCTAGGGAGAAGTATATTTTGGAGGAAGACCTAGAGCCCGTGGTTTCATATTTGTTGTCCAACCTTTAGCTTCCAGCAGACATGGAACAGCAATGTACTATTGGTGAATGGTTTCATCAGTTTGGAAGGCCTTCAGTTCCTAAACTTCCTGTTATTTCTGTGATTCTGTCCTTTTTACAACATAAATGGAGAGGTCTTGACAGGGTTCAGTGCCTCGGTTCATGGTAAGGCTATATACTTTGTCTAAGGAAGAGTCTGAAGTTCCTCAGGTCCTCAGTTTGGATCTCTTGATTGCCAATCTCACTAGGAAACCTTCTCTTTTGTCAGAGGATGTGACCTTGAATGACCAAGTGGATAAGAAGTTTGAGGATGCGTTGAAGGCCTCAGTCTTTCCTTGCGGTCTGAGATTGATGGTGTTTATTCATTTCAGTCCTTAGTCAAGGATTTCCAGGTCATTGTTTCTGCTATTCAGGAGAGCAAGGATTTTTCTGAGTTGATAGGTCGAATGATGCCACAGGATAAATTTCTTTGAGATATAGCCATTGATTCCCTACGTGTTTCTACCATGGTTAGGTCAGTTAGGTAGCTGTAAGACGCCATCTTCACTTCTGGGGTTGGGAAGTGAAGTCAATATAAAAGAATTGTTTATTACATGTGCTCTTTGGGGGGTAATAGGCTTTTTGGTGATGAGTTGGAGGAGATCCTCAAAAAGTCTTTTAAAAGCCAGAAGAATGTCCAACCTTTTTTGTCACAAGCAGAGGCCTTTGGAAGGCAGCAAGAGATCTCCTGATTAGTACAGAAGGAGGAGGACTTATTTCTGACAGAATTGTTCCAGGTTTCAAAGGAAAGCCTCTCAGTTTGAAGTGTCTCTTGCCAGTCTGGTTATGGAGGTGGCTCGAAACAGCCTTCCTGACTAGTCTGGGACATCTCTCTCTCTTTCCTGTGGGGGGAGGGAGCGGGCGGTTGTTACAGTTCCATAGAGGTTGGGGGACTTTGATTTTTGACAGTTGGGTTCTTCAGGGCCACACTGAAGATGTTTCCCCGGAGTTTCAGAAACCTCATTTCACTCAGACCCAGAGTTGTTGTCGAGATGGGGCTACTCACCTGAAAAGCAGGATGTCTGCAGGAGCAATGGCATGCCCCCCAATCTCCTAGAAAACCTCTCAGCACTTCCTGGTGGACACCGAAACCCCGGAAGGTGTTCCAAAGGAAAGGGGGTAGAAGAGAAAGAGACAAAACACTGCCAAATCTTGCCGGTCCAGCAAGGCACTGTGTATCTTCGGGGGGCAGGTCGTTGTTGACAGAGTGATAGTAGAGTTAGTGCACTCAGCTTCCTTGCAACTGAATGTCTCTTTTTGACATGGGCACGGGAGCGATAGAAGAACACTGCGATGCTTCAGCACTTTTCTTGGATAATAATAACTGTTGGCACAATTACTAACACTACATTACCAAAAACCCAAACTGAGTACCATAACAATAAGTACTGTGACACTAGGGCTGGCTTCACTGTTACACACTACAATTAGAACTGTGGTTGCACTTATCATGCACAAGAAAGACAAATAAGTGCATTAATTATATCACGTATAACTTTCCTGCATGCATAGGGTTAACTAAAAGGAACAAAAACAATCCAAGACCACTCTGGGTTCAAACAGGGTGGCACAGTTTCGTTTGGTTTCACTGTGTGTGTGAACAACCCTTCAAAAGCAAATTCCTCAAACCTGAAACACAGGCATGAATGGCACAATTTAAATCCAAAAGTTATGCTATTAGAGAAAGAAAAGTCATGTAAATGCTCTTTTAAAATTGCACTGTCACTTTTTGTAGTACGTGAGCTCAAGCAGATTTCCTGAAGCACATTTAGGCCCTTATTACAACCTTGGCGGTAACTCCCGCTTTCCGCCGTGCAGTAGACCGCCAACATACCGTTGCGGCAGCGGAATTCCGCTACAGGTATTATGACTCACGGCTCAGAATCCGCCACAACCCAGACACCCACACAAGTCAGCCACACCAAAGGTCAGTGATAAAGTGGCGATACCAAAACCTACACCGTCACGCCAACAGGAATACTGCCACAGTATCACGACCCACGAATCAATGTGGCAGTCTTACAACTTTGGTAAACCATTGGTGGTACACACTGCCGAGCTCAAAATACACACACATTTACAAAACACAACTACATTGGACAATTCAAAATACACACACCTGACACACATACACACACACCACACACCCAATCCAATATAAAGCACACACCCATATCACCCACAAACCCCTACAACCAAAATTCTGAAAGAGGGCCAGAGAGAGAGACTACCTAACACAACACCAGCATCCACAGACACACAACGCCATCACTTATACAACATCCAAGTACCTCAAACAACACACACCAACACATCGCCTCACACATCACAACAGACAGCACCTCACACATCACCCACACCACATCATGGCACCTCAAAGACACCCCAGGTTCTCTGAGGAGGAGCTCAGGCTTATGGTGGAGGAAATTGTCCGGGTAGAGCCACAGCTATTCGGATCACAGGTGCAGCAGACATCCATTGCAAGGAAGATGGAGCTATGGTGGAGAATTGTCGACAGGGTCAACGCAGTGGGACACCATCCAAGAACACGGGATGACATCAGGAAGAGGTGGAACGACCTACG
This sequence comes from Pleurodeles waltl, assembly GCF_031143425.1. Classification (NCBI taxonomy): domain Eukaryota; kingdom Metazoa; phylum Chordata; class Amphibia; order Caudata; family Salamandridae; genus Pleurodeles; species Pleurodeles waltl. Next base: position 132,375,623 of record NC_090447.1, on the reverse strand, counting down.
GGGGAAGGTACGTTTCGTGGTATTCAGACACCAGGACTGGCGGTGGACACCCACCTCCTCCCTCACAACTAACAAAATGGGAGGAGCAAGTCTTGGCAATAATGCATCCTGAGGGCCTTGCAGGAGTAGCAGGAGGACTGGACTCTGATAAGGCAAACATTTACTACTATATCCCCCACCCACCTGCATGCCATCACATACTCCCACCCTCACCCTCACACCCATCACCCCAACAACCCACAGATACCCTACTAACATAACCCACACATCCCAAAATCAAGCCCTGCATGTAACACCAATGCATGGATACCCATCACCAAAGCATGTCCAGTAGAGAGACTCACTCATGCCCCAAAATCACCAATCACACAAGGGCCACGGCAATAATGCAAGCACAGGAGTAGAGGGTAACTCACCCATTGCACAAAACGGCACACACAGATACTAATATTATGCATTCACTCCCCAACAGGACCCATACCCAATGTCACCGAACAGGAGGTGCCAGACATATCCAGTCCCCCCACAGAAGAGGCCCACAGTGATGACAGCAGCTCTGCATGCCTGGATCAAGATGACCAGCCCAGCCCATCAGGGACCTTGGCACAGTCGGTTCCCCTGACCCAGTCACAAACCACCACTGAACCTTCCCCCTCAGGAAACACCACCACAGCACCCACCCAGCGGGCCCATCCCTCTGTCCACAGGACAGGTCAATCAGCAGTGTGTCCACCACTACAGGGAACCCAGGCAACTCCACTAACACAGGACGATCAGGGACCTGGGGGTAGTGGCAGTGGGCACACAGTTCAGGGGACAGAGGCACAGGATAACAGGGAAGCTGGGAGGACTGCTGTGTGAAGGGGGAGGACAGGCCCAGGGAACCCACTCTCCACGAGGCACTCTCCAACATCATGGGAACTTACCACCATTCCCAGGAGACCATGGACACGGTACTGGCCAAGTTTCCGGAGACCCTCGCGGCTGCAGGAGGAACACTACCTGGGGATCAGGGAGGACTTGAAGTCCATCAACACCACCCTGGTAATCCATTGCAGGGATGCTGACAGACCTTCTCAACACCAGGAGGGACACAATGCCACAACAACGGGCCCCTGACACTAGCCTGGATGATGAACAGCCCTCCACCTCTGCCGGAGCTAGTGGACAGGAGGCACCGCCAAAGGAACAACAGCCCACCAGCACCCCACCCCCTGCAGAAGGAGAACCACCCCGCAAACGGTCCCTGAGATCCAAGAACAAGACAGAGGACATTGCCAAGGCCCCCGCCTGGAAATAAGACCCCCTAAATGTCACCCTTCTGTCCCACTGTGTTACCCTGTCCACCTTGAACTGCCATTACTCCACTTCCTATGCCCCCTTGGACAATGCACCTGTGATACTAATAGACTGGACTCTGCCATGGACATTCCTCCACCATCACCCCAGCCCATTTCACACACCCCTCCACTTATTTGCACAGCAATAAACACACTTGAATCACAAAACAATCTGGAGTCTGTCTGTGCTTTCACTAATGTGTAATTGCAAAACCTCAGGAATATAGCTCTGACAATGTACTTGTTCACATACCAATGTAACACTGTTGTAGGCCAGCAGTAAACATAGCAGAGGTCACAAAGTGTGACCCAGTTCTGTGAAATGGAAAGGCAAAGTAACAAGTCAGGGTCCATACACTGAGTGAAAATGACAGACTTATGCTAGCTCCAACAAAAGTATGAGATTTGGGAAGCAGTTACATCTTCTTACATGTGTCTCACTGGAAGTATTGCATGATAATGTTGTTTCGGTTGTCGACATCTTCTTCTTCTGCCTTCTCTTCTTCACTGTCCACAGGCTCCACAGCTGCCACAAGCCCACCATCTGGCCCATCCTCCTGGAGAAAAGGCACCTGGCGTCGCAAAGCCAGGTTGTGCAGCATACAGCAGGCCACGATTATCTGGCACAGTGAGTAGTATAAGGAGCCACCTGTAAGATGGAGGCACCGGAATCTGGCCTTCAGGAGGACGAAGGTGCGTTCTATAATCCTCCTAGTTTGCCCATGTGCCTCACTGTAGCATTCCTCTGCCCTTGTCCTGGGATTCCTCACTGGGGTCAGAAGCCATGACAGGTTGGGTTAACCAGAGTCACCTGCAAATGTCAAGGGACAACTGTTAGACAGACACTAACCCTCAGGGACAACCCCATACCAGACACCTATGTCAACTGTGTTGGGACCTTGGGCTCACCTATTAGCCACACACTGTGCCTCAGGAGTTGCCCCATCACATAAGGGATGCTGCTATTCCTCAAAATGTAAGCGTCATGCACAGAGCCAGGATACTTGGCATTCACATGGGAGATGTACTGGTCTGCCAAACACACCATCTGCACATTCATCGAATGGTAGCTTTTCCGGTTTCTGTACACCTTTTCATTCCTGCGGGGGGGGACAAATGCCACATGTGTACCATCAATGGCACCAATGATGTTGGGGATATGTCCCAGGGAATAGAAGTCACCTTTCACTGTGGGCAAATCCTCCACCTGAGGGAAAATGATGTAGCTGCGGATGTGTTTCAGCAGGGCACTCTGGGCAACACGTTAGAGAACATTGGCTGGGACATCCCTGATGCCATGGCCACTGTTGTTTGAAAAGACTCACTGGCCAGGAAATGGAGTACAGACAGAACCTGCACTAGAGGGGGGATTCCTGTGGGATGGCGGATAGCTTAAATCAGGTCTGGCTACTACTGGGCACACAGTTCCAGGACTGTTGCATGATCAAGTCTGTATGTGATAATGATATGTCTCTCTTCCATTGTCGACAGGTCCCCCAGCAGTCTGTACACCGGAGGATGCTGCTATCTCATCACCTGCCCCAGCAGACGTGCCCTATCGAGGAGAACAGCGAGCATAGGGTCATCCAACACTTAGGTATCACAAAGTGTTATTTGCTAAAATGTAGAGAAAACGCAATGTACTGCTATCTGTCTGTATTCCAGCCTAGATAGGTGTGACACAGTTTTTTTCCATCCCATGTGGCCCCCCTGAAATGGCGGCTGCCTGACCTGTAAGGTGGGACAAGGGGAAATGAGGTAACTGCGCTGGCGTTGTACACCGTCGCGATTGGTGGTCGAAGACTGCGGCGCAATTCAGCATTGGTTAACATTGGGCCCTATGCGTCCCAGAAGCCAATGACGATGTACGCCGGCAGTGACGGTAAGCAACGCCAAGGACGTGGCTGCCAATTTGTTACTGTTCACTCACTTGATACCTGACCTTCAACAGGAGAGGACCTACACTGCAAGTGCTGCTGTGACCTGTGTCTGGAAGTGACAATGGCTACAGTGTCTGGGGAAAGGGCCTCTGCCTTCACTTCGGAGGAGTTGGAGAAACTGGTGGATGCGGTCCTCCCCCAGTACACGCAATTGTATGGTCCTCCAGACAAACAGGTGAGTACACTGTGAGCATGATGGATGGGACATGAATGTATGGAGTGGGGTGGATGGAAGATACAGGGGGGTGGGCTGAGGCCAGCATGTGAGGATGGTCAGTGTATGTTTTTCTTTTGAAGTTGTGCCAATGAGTAAGAAGAACCAGACGGGGGAGTAAAATCCATTGTTACTTCACTTTTCCTCTAGGTCAGCGCCCACCAGAAGAAGGGTATTTGGCATGCCATCGCCAAGGACGTCCGGACCCTGGGGGTCTACTATAGACGGAGCATCCACTGCCGGAAAAGATGGGAGGACCTGCTCCGCTGGAGCAAGAAGACAGCGGAGACCCAGCTGGGGATGGCCTCCCAACGTGGAAAGGGTGCCCATCGCACAATGAACCCCTTGATGTACCGGATCCTGGCGGTGGCCTATCCGGAGTTGGATGGGCGCTTGAGGGCATCACAGCAGCCACAACGGGGTGAGTACACTCTAATTCAGCTGACTCTGCGCGCTTTACGAGGTGTCTGGGTGGTCAAAGTGGGCTGTGGGTTCCCCTAGGCCAGGGCGAACTTGTTAGGCTAGGTCCCTTGTTAGTCAGGCTCTGTGGCACCCCAACCCCACTACTGGTAATAGCCATCTGCACCTAGTCAGGCTCCTGTGACTTCCAGGTATGCAGCAAATGGGCTTAGTCCTCGTCCCCCATGGGCATGTGAATTAGCTAGGAACTGTTAGTGCATGGCTTAGTGCATAGGGCTGCTCCCTGTGTGTTGTGTCCACCGACAGTAGTGGTGTTGCATGCACTGAACATGTGTTTCTTCTGTCTTTCCCCCCCTTTTTGTTTTATCTCCCTGTTCTTGCGTGCAATAGCATCATCTGGCGGAGGAGCAGTGACACCAGAGCACGAGGGAGCTGCACCCACTTGGCCCTGGAGGGTGAAGCTATGGAGTCTGAAGCCACCAGTGGGACGAAGGGCGAGGGGAGCTCCACGACGAGGACAGGAGCATACACCATTGACAGCGAATCCTCCTCTGATGGGAGCTCCCTTGCAGTGGCGGGCACCTCTGTGCCCACCACATCAACAGGTACAGCCGCCACCCCCTCTACCAGTACCACCCTCCTAGCAGCCCCTCAGCGTGTGTCCCGTACCCGCTCACCCAAGAGGGTGGGCATCTCCTTTGCCCCAGGCACCTCAGCCCCAGTCAGCCTTGCTGCCCTAAGTGAGGAGGCTATTGATCTACTGAGATCCCTCACTTTTGGGCAATCTACCATTTTGAATGCCATCCAGGGTGTTGAGAGGCATTTGCAACAAACAAATGCATACCTGGAGGGCATTCATTCTGGGCAAGGGGCCCAACAGAGAGCATTTCAGGCTCTGGCCTCAGAACTGATGACAGTGATTGTCCCTGCGTCCAGCCTCCCCCCTCCAACTTCCTTCACCCTGACCCAATCCCCTGTACCTCAGCCTATCCCAAGCACAACATCAGACCAGCATGCACTCTCATCAACACACAAAAGTGGACATGGCAAACATAAGTACTACACATCCCACAGGCACTCACACAAGCATCATCCCCATGCAGACACAGCAACATCCACTTCCTCCACTGTGTCCCCCTCCTCCACGTCCTCCTCCCTCCCTGTCTCAGCTCCACTCACAACTGCATGCACTACATCCTCAGCCAGTACCTGCATCACCGGCACGCCCATCAACACACACCGCTCATGTGCAATCACCACCCCCACTACCATGCACACATCCCCAGTGGCCTCTCCCAGTGTGTCTGTGAGCCCTCCTCCCAAAGTTCACAAACGCAGGCACACACCCACCCAACAGCCATCCACCTCACAACAGCCTCCGGCCCATGCACCTTCACCCAAATTCACCAAACGTACACCTTCTACAACCACTACCTCTTCCTCCACTCCCAAACCCCCTCTATCTTCCCGTCCCAGTGTGTCTAAGAAGCTTTTCCTGGCTAACATTGACCTATTCCCTACACCTCCCCCCAGTCCTTCCCCTTGGGCCAGGCTTTCCAGGTCCCAGCCCAGCACCTCAGCCACCAAGTCCCCAGGCACAGTGGTGCCAGCAGCTGTGGGGTCATCGAGTGCACCACCCATCAGGGCTGCCAGTGTGCCACCCTGCAAGGGCAAGGACATTCTGCCACCTGCCAAGGTGAAGAAGGTGCCCACATTCCGGAGGGAGAAGCTGCACCTACCAGCCACCAAGGGCTCCGCCAAAACAAAAGGGGACAGTGGCAAGACACCTGCGGCACCATCAAAGGGGGGGAAGGGACAAAAGCAGAAGAGCAGGTCAGGACAGGGCACGGTGGCACTGACTGAGGGACTACTGTCACCCCTTCTGTCAACGACTACACCAACCTGCATCGTAACCAGCACTGCCACTTGCACCGCCACCAGCACCACCACCTGCAGAGCCACCTGCACCGCCATCTGCACGTCTGCATCCTTAGCAACAGGCCCCAGCATCTTCCCCAGTGGGCAGCTGTCCGAGGCTGCAGGAGACTTCCTGCTGTGTCCCTCAACAGGTAGTGACACATGCACCACCGCCAGCACCGCCGCCACAGACACCGCCGCAAGCACCGCCACCAGCCCCGCGATGTGCTCGGACAGTGGCACCACAGCTGACATGGCTACCATCCCCAGTGGGTAGCCGTCCGAAGCTGGAGGAGAATTCCTGGACCCTGCCCAGCTTCCAAGAGGCATGACTCTCATCACTGTTTGCACCTGCAGGTGGAAGGCGAAGCCGCAGCAGGGTGGGGTATGTCTGTACCTCCATGGCGTATCATGCTACCTGTTCCAAGGCAATCTCGTGGCAGACTCACCCAGGTGAGGGAATGGGACCTGCCACACTGCATGTAGCGCACTCTGGGCACAAGCCCCCTCCAGAACCAGTGGAGATTCACATCCACTACCTCAGTCCTGAACCAGTGGAGAATGACATCCACTACCTCAGTCATTGGCAGGATGAAGCAGTCTGGGCACAAGGCCCCCTCCAGAACCAGTGGAGATTCAAATCCACTAAATCAGTCCTTGGCAGGATGAAGCACTCTGGGCACAAGGCCCTCTCCAGAACCAGTGGAAACTGTTATCCACTTGAGAGACTGTGGCTTTGCACTCCCAGGATAAAGCAGTGGGTAAACCACCCACTGGAAAGACTTGAGAGACTGTGGCTTTGCACTCCCCAGGATAAAGCAGTGGGAAAACCACCCACTGGAAAGACTTGAGAGACTGTGGCTTTGCACTCCCCAGGATAAAGCAGTGGGCAAACCACCCACTGGAAAGACTTGAGAGACTGTGGCTTTGCACTCCCCAGGATACAGCAATCAGCATGGAGCCCCGTCGAGGAGCAGTTGTGTTGTGCGTTCATCCAGCTGAGGTGCCCCCGCTCCCCTTCCCCCTGAGGTGCCTGTTTATTTTCGATCAGATGCCCCTGCAGTGTTCTCTCCGTTTCGAGTCAGGTATCTTGTGTGGGCTTAGCCCATGCATTTTGGGACCACTGATCCACGGACAATGATTGGTACACTATCCGGACTTGTGCAGTTGGTGTACATATTTGTATATACTGATTTTTGAACTTTCACTATCTGATTTTTCATGATTACAATTGTTACAATCATTTAATTTTGTCCTAGCGTTCTTCCAGGGGGTGGGGGTGTATATGTAATGTTGCTGCATGTATTTGTGTGTATGTTGTTGTGGGTGAGGGTGGGGGTATTGCGTGTTACGTGTGTGTGTCACTCTCTTTTCCCTCCCCCCTCCCCTGTGTTGTAGGTGAAGTACTCACCGTGGTCGCCGACGGCGTCTGTCCTGCTCCTGATACAGCAGGAGGAAGGCCAGCATGAGCAGTACGTGTAACTCAGGCTCCATGGCTTCCTGGTTCCTTATTGGGTGTCGAGAGGTGAGTCGTTTCCCTTCTGTGTACTGTTTCCGTCGTGCTTTTTATAGCGTTGGTTCCGCCCCGGGAAAGGTGGCGGAGAGGCCTCTTCTAATATAGTGGGCGGTACTTTGTCCTCCGCCTGTCTGTTGGTGGTTAATGCCGCGGTGTTTGTTTCCACTGCCGTGGCGGTCGGAGTGTTAATGTGACTGTCTATGTTGGCGGTTTCCGCCATGGTCGTGATTCCATTTTTCTTTTCGCCGGCCTGTTGGCGGTATTACCGCTGCTTTAACAAAGACCTCCAGGGTTGTAATGAGGGCCTTGGGCAAGTAACTACAATAATAATGTGGAATGTTCAGAAATGCATTGTCTCTTCAGGATAAGCACTCTGCAAAAATATGAGGTCTGAAATACACCAGCTGTTCTAGGAAAGCGCGGCGCTCAAAGAACAAACTCACTGGAGAACACTAGTCACTTAGCTGCAGTCTTTTCAGGAGTGCTGGAGGAATGCCTGGTGTCTGCTGGTACAGGAACGAAGAAAATAATTGCCTCAAAAGACCTGAGTACGAGGATGACAGCAGGGGCTGGACTGCCAAATCAGGAAGCAAAACAAAGCCAAGCAGGGAGGCATGCTTCACTTTGCTATTGATAGCCAATCAGGAAAGCAGTTGAGTTTCCACATGTGGACGAGTCACCACACCCAATTAGAAGCACATGTCTACACCACACCCAATTAGAAGCACATGTCTACACCTGCTCACATTAGCAAACAAGCATTGGTAAAACAAGCATTTATTAAACCAGCTGTGTAACACAACACATTATGTTTACTTAGAAACATGAAGGTTTAAACAAGAACTGAGATATGATTTAACCCTAATACCTGGGAATGCTGACAGATAACGCACGAGGCACCTTGGGGATTCCTGACAGTTGTAAAGAGACTGGCTTTGGAAGAAATTATCACTTCTCTACGCAAGCAGGCCTTAATCAAAGTACCAACTCAAGAGAAAGGTTATGGGCATTATTCTCATGTGCTTCTGGTCATAAAGGAGATAATTGGATGGTCATAGACCTGCGTTTCCTGAACAGCTTCATTCATACAATACACTTCAAGCTGAACACTTCGCAGCAAGTAATTCCTCAGATTTCTCCGGGAGATTTCCTGTTGAAGATCAATCTCAGGATGCATATCTCCATATTCCTTTGGCTCTTGCCTCACAGTTGTTTATCAGGTTTTCCCTGGAGTCCTAGCACTAGCAGTTCCAGGTACTCCCATTCGGACTGAAGACCAAACCCCCTTGATTTTTACAAAGGGTTTGGCTCCAGTGATAGGCCGTGATGCTATTTAGAAATGAAACCATAATTTGACCATCAACTCCGTTTTGGGTGAGTGACTCCATTATGTACACAGCTGCAGTTGCAGGGCAGTGCAGGTATTTTTCCTTACAAACCATGTTTTTCTCTTCAACTGGGATGAGCCGGCCAGTGCTGGAACATATTATGTGGGATGCAGTCTAGATACGAGTTCACAAGGCTGAGACGTTTTTATCAGAGGAATGTACAAGTCTGTTTCAGAACAATCATTGGAAGCCTATCCAGCTCCTTTGGGTGTTTTTGATACAGACGAAGTACAGCCATCATTTAATTCCATAACAGGTTGGGGGCGGTCCTAGAACCCTCCTTCTTGAGGTGGTTTAAGGTATAAAAGATGGAGAGACTTAGCGCTAAGACAGGAACTTGCCTGTGGAACGGACGTGCTGCCCAGATCCGGGGTCTCCTGCCTTGGCTGATCAAGGGTTCCCCAGTCTCGCTTGCGAGGATGATGTCAACCCCCATGGTGATGTATTTTAAATCTTATTTTTTTAGCTTATACATACATGGTCTGTTAACACTTTGCACATTTCTTTGTTTTGAGTCTTGACCACTTGATATATGCATTCATCTTTGTATTTACACATGTTCTGTTGCATTTCAGTTATATTCTTATTATCATATATTTGTATGACTTGTGTTTGATATTTGGGAAGTGCCTTAATAAATTCATTATTTAAACTAAGAGAGCTGAATTTTTTTGCCATTGTGTCCTCTTAGTTTAAGTGAAAACAATACATAGGCCTTCTGCATTGTAGGTGAATCATCGTCCATCCCTATCTGGATGATCTGCTTATTTGGGACCCTTTGCAGCAGAAAGCTGTGGCAGAGATGGCCATTACTGTTTCAACACAGGAGGAGTTTGCTTTTTTGATCAATCTCTCAAAGTCTCTCCGACCCCCATATCAGAGACTGCAGTTTTTTACCTGATCCAGGACACAATTTCCCTTCCCAAATCCAGGCGTATCAAGCTGAGACGGTTCCTTCAGAACCTGTTGGGAGTACAGAAGGCATCTGCAAGAGTTTGGTTGCAACTTCAGGGACAGATAATAAGCAGCGGCTTTTACATAGCCCTTTTAGACAGGACATTCTGTCACAGTGATAAAACATTGTTAGTGTTCTCTGCCTCTCCTTCTGTCTTTCTGGCAGCGACTTTGGAGGTCATACCTTATGCCCGTCTTCCCCTGGGCCAGGTGGTCCATCATATTCTGCTCCGGTGGACCCCAGCCAGAGTCAACTACGATGCTCAGATCCCTGTGTCAGCATCAATCAGACAGAAACTCTCTTGGTGATTGCACCCTCCTTCTCTGGAGAGGGGTTCCCCGCTTTGATAGTCGGACCCAGTAATTCTTACAACCAATGCCAGCAGTGTTGGTTGGAGGTCAGTGTTGTGGGATTTCACAGCTCAGGGTCTGTCGACTGCAGGGAAGAGTGCAAGATCATCAAACTCAAAAGAAATCAGCGGGGTCTGGAATGCCCTGCTTCCCTTCACGATTGCCCAGAGAGGTCACAGTGTGGTAGTCCATGTCGACAACCGGGTGGTGATGTCATACATCAATCGCCAGTTTGGCACTGGCTCTTCTTCCCTCAACAACCTTGCTCGCCTCATTGTCTCCTGGGCAGAAATCAACATTTTGGGATTGAAAGCCATCCACATTTAGGGGGGATGAACTGTCAGGCAGATGAGTTGAGTAAGGAATTCCTGTCCTCTCAGGACTTTGTTCTGGCTCCTCAAGTATTGTGTCAGATTTGCAGTCATTGAGGGGGGTCCCATGGTGGAAATTGTTTCTTTTCCGCTAAATGCTAAGCTTCCTCTCTTTTTCTACAGGTTCCTCTTTCCGAATGCCTTGGTCACCGATGCTCTAATGAGTCCTTGGCCGCCTGGTCTTCTCTACACATTTCTTCCAATTTCTATGATTCAGCATTTTCTAGCATGCCTGCTCAGGGAAGAAACGGAGGTGGTTGTGATCATTCATTTTTGGGTTCGGAAACTTTGGTTCCCTCTTCTCAGGCTTCTGGCTCTGGAACAGGAGTGGCTCTTTTCTCGAGATCTGTCTCCCATGTCTGACCTTCTTCTTCCACTGCAGACTCTGGCCAAGTTAAGGAGACTGAGAGGGAGGGTCTCATAAATAAGGGTCTTTCTTTGATGGCATCATGTTCTCTTCAGTCTTCTAGGCAAGTTTCCATGAAATAAGGCTTATGAGCATTACTAGGGTTACTTGGATAAGTGGGGCTGGGAAAGGTCTGTGTCTGCTGTTTCTACTCCCACCACTAAAATGTTTCAATTCCTTCAGGAGGGGTTTGATAAGTGCCTCTTGCTTGATACCCTTAAGCTTTAGCGGTTCTTCACTAAGGGGCAGATTTAAGAGCCCCCAGCTCCTCCATGCACCACATTAGCATATTTTTTTAACGTTAATGTGGCCTAATGAAGCAAAAATCGCTGCGCCAAATTTACAAAGCATTGCATGCAATGCGCCACTTTGTAACTCTTTGCGCTACATTATGCCTGTGCCAGGCATAATGTATACAAAGACGGCATTCCACCATTCTGGGAGCTGAAATAATGGTGCAAAGAAATCTAAGAGGTTTCTTTGCATCATTTTTTCAGCGCTTGTAACGCCTGCTCTGAGCAGGCATTAAAAGAGACACTCCATTGTTTACAATGGGCCTCAATGGGCTTTATTCATTTATTTTATTTTATTTAGAGTTTTCTATAGCGCTGGCAAGACCCAAGGGTATCAGAGTGCTTTACAACAGTACAGGCAGTCAAAAGAACATATTCATCATTATACAGGAAGGTTTCACATGGGCATGGAAGATGGAGTGTAGGCAGTGGTGGGGGGTGGGAATTAGAGTGAACAGTGACTCTTTTCTGAGATGTATAAAATCTTTTAGGCTAGTCCGTCAAAGCTCTGAACTAGCATCAAAAATTGTGAGACTAGTTCCCTAACTACCAACATGGTGCACCGTATCGTAGATATGGTGCACATATAGTGGCATTAGGGGGGCGCTAAGGGACACAAGAAAAGTGGAGTTGCACTGACTGCAGGGCCACTTTTCTTAAATCTGGCCCTTAGTGCTCCCTGGGACAATCTATATCTATTGAAGTCATGGCCTTAAAGCCCTCTAAGGGTTTCACCTCCTAAAACGTAGGTTCCATAACCCTTTTCATCTGTGGGATCTTCCTCTGATTCTTTATCACTTGCAGATCCTTACCTTGGTGGCCATTAACACAGCCAGGCGTTTGAGAGAACTGAATAACCTAGTTTGTCGCTACCCCTATTTGTGAATCCTTGATGAAAAGGTCATTATTTCTCTTGATCCTAAGTTTCTGCAAAAGATAAATTCCTCTTTTCACTGTGAACAGGAGCTTGTCCTTCAGAAATTACAGCAGGAAGCTTCTGACCCTTCTTTTGAATGTCTTTAGTGCTCTGAAGATTAATCTCTCGAGATCTTCGAAGTTTAGACAGTCTGATCGTCTTTTTCTCAATTTTGGTCAAGTGAGGAAAGACAAGAAGCCATCTTCCTCTACCTTGTCCCTTTGGGTGAAGTCAGTGACTTCTTCAGCTTATCTGCCTCAAAGCAGAGAGATCCCAGGATGGATTAAAGCTCATTCTACTAGAGGTATAGCAGTTTCTTGGGCAGATTCGTCTATGCATTCCCCTTAAAGATATCTACAGGGCCGCCACTTGTTCTTCTCCATCCACCTTCATTTCTCATTATAGGTTGTGTATGGTTTGGGGGTCAGTGTTATCCTTTGGTTCAGGGATCTTGAATTCTGCAAAATCTTCCCCATAGGTGTTTTTTGTTGTTATCACCTTTTCCTTGTTTCACTCTCTTTTTATCCTAGAGATGTTTTCTCGAGGAGCTGATACATTTTCCTGCTCAGTTGTATTGAAGAAAGAGCTTTCTTTTTGCAGTTTCTGTGTCCTTGGTGGTTCCTTGGGGGCTGCTGAAAGAGGTTTTTGCTTTGGCATTCCTCCCCCTAGTTCTGGGACGTGGAAAGGAAGCAGAGTTAATGCTTTGATTACTTACTAGTAATCTTCATTACTCTGATTCTTCCTTACTCATCCCATTCCTTACGTTTCTCCCTTCCCCCCGTTTCTTTCACCAGTCCATGTTTTGGGTCTTGGTAGTAAACAGGAAGCTCAGGAGGAAGAGGAGGGACTTTTTGTTCTGTGACTTTTACCCTTTCATAGAAAGGGAAGAAACAGCTTTGCATATAGTAATACTGGGAGTGAATGAGCACACTCACTCCACCTAGTCAGGAATGGGACAACGAAGAAAGAATCAGAGTAATGAAGATTACCAGTAAATAATCGACCATTTTCAATTAGTAGATTTCCATGCCCTTGGAAATCATGAAGTAAGTCAGCAATAGACGTTTCTGCTCACAGAACATTTTTGTGATCTACGGCACAAACAGGTCATGCGGTAACTGGAAACTGAGGCTCAAACCAGCCCTGGCAGTGAACTCACATAGGTCAAAATACATTGTTCATGTGTAAATTCTGTGTTTATGGTTTAAAATCTACCTACAAATGACTTAGCAAGATAAGAAAAAGCTACTGTTTATCAAAAGCAATTGTATCTCAGGAAAGCTGCAGATTCAGCCAGAATAAATATTGATATGTACACGGCTACAGAATAATATAGCAATTGTCTGAGCTGACGATCCTGTAAACTAATTACTGCTTTGCCAATTATAGTTTTGCTCATGCCTCTAGCTCATTTCAATTATTATTAAAAAAATTCTATACCTGGACATTTAGAAATGTTCGGCTACAAATTAAAAATACTTGTAACTACAGACAGACTAAGCACATATTACTTTCCAATGTTCCAGTGATTGCACACATAAAAAAGAAAATATTCAGTTGTTTAAAACATTAGGGGCCAGATGTAGGAAGGAAGCAATTTGCGAGTTGCAAATTGCGAGTCCTTCCGACTCGCAATTTGCAACTCGCAAATTGCTATGCAGTACGGTGTCTCAGACACCGACTGCAACTCGCTATGGGGTCGCAATGACCCACCTCATGAATATTCATGAGGTGGGTCGCAAATTGCGCCCCCATAGCGAGTATAGGCACTCGCTAACATGGAGGCCTGCTGTAGTCAGCAGGCCTCCATGTTAGCGACCTGCTTTTCAATAAAGCAGTTTTTTTTTTTTTTTTAAATGTAGCCCGTTTTCCCTAAGGGAAAACGAGCTGCATTTCAAAAAATCCGAAACCTTTTGTTTCGTTTTTTTCAGGGCAGGGAGTGGTCCCTTGGACCACTCCCTGCCCTGAAAAAATATTTTGGGGTCCATTCACAAAGGGGAAGGGGTCCCATGGGGACCCCTTCCCGTTTGCGAATGGGTTACCATCCACTTCAAGTGGATGGTAACTGCGACTCCATTTGCAACCGCATAAGCGGTCACAAATGGAATTGCATACCATTGCGAATCGCAAATAGGAAGGGAACACCCCTTCCTATTTGCGATTCGGAAATGCATTTTGCGAGTCGGTAACTACTCGCAAAATGCATTTCTGCATAGGAAACACGCATTTGCGAGTCGCAAACGGCAAATTTTGCCGTTTGCGACTCGCAAAGTGCTTCCTACATCTGGCCCTAAGGGTTCAATTCGCAAGGACGCTACTATGAGGACATCTGACTTACGCTTGTAGTACTCCGGGTTTATATTTCGGTCAAATATGTATGCAGATGTGCAGTGTAAAATGCTATGTATTACAATGGATAAGTGTGAGGACTGCCTATGATTCATGGTGAGGAAAAACCTCAAGTGATTCATGATACCCCTTCACCCTCCCTCAATAGTGGTGATAATTTGCATATTTCACTCATCTCTGCGTGTATAGTTTGTGCAATTCAGTATTTTTATGAGCAGCAGTTATAGAGCATAGCGTCTTAATTAAGTGCAATGAAATATAACTACAATTACTAGGCAATAGTTAGGAGGGGTGATTTGTGAGCACTAGGCGCTCCTGCTCTAAACATATAAAATTAAACCTAAATGTAATACACGGTGCAAAGGACTAGGGTTACACCCTCTATAACCCCCAAAACGACAACACAAAGTTATCTAAATTGCAAAATTTGACATATGCACACGTGAAAAATATAAAGCATAACAAATTTCATAAAGTATTATAATTATACATATATTTGTACAGAGTGAAGTCAAATAAACAAATTAAGAAATTTCAATAGTATAGTTCGCTCTCTAAATAATATCCTCCTGAGTTATAAGTTCCAAAGTATTCAGTCCATTATTAAACAAAATCAACGTTCATTGTATATTCTCCTCTACAGTCCAAAAATTGTATCCACAGATCCAATCATATCCTACGTAATCGATCCCAAAAGTTATCAATTCAGTCCAGCGTCTTCGTCAACACGTGTTTCATCCGGAGAGTACCCCTAGGATTTCATCAGGACCTCCTATAACAACATCTCCATGAGCAATATTACAAAAATGTAATTGTTAAATAACAAAAGCACTTCCACATTTGTTAAATTCTAATATAAAAAGATACTCGGCCGTGGGAACCTATATAATATCTATCAACATTAGTTGTGAGACACATTACAACTGACAATCCAAAATTCCCAATAGAATTACTATATGTGACATAAACAAATAATCCCTTCAAAAATGCATGCACATCCCCTATATAAACCACCGTGCTCAAAATGTGATTTAAAAAGACACTACTCATGAAAATCCAGAATGTGAAATCTATGGGCAGACTAATCATACCTTCCAAATATACTAGAATTTAACAAATGTGGAAGTGCTTTTGATATTTAACAATTACATTTTTGTAATATTGCTCATGGAAATGTTGTTATAGGAGGTACTGATGAAATCCTAGGGGTACTCCCCGGATGAAACACGCGTTGACGAAGACGCTGGACTGAATTGATTACTTTTGGGATCGGTTACGTAGGATATGATTGGATCTGTGGATACAATTTTTGGACTGTAGAGGAGAATATACAATGAACGTTGATTTTGTTTAATAATGGACTGAATACTTTGGAACTTATAACTCAGGAGGATATTATTTAGAGAGCAAACTATACTATTGAAATTTCTTAATTTGTTTATTTGACTTCACTCTGTACAAATATATGTATAATTATAATACTTTATGAAATTTGTTATGCTTTATATTTTTCACGTGTGCATATGTCAAATTTTACAATTACTAGGCCTTGTAAATTGTACTTCTCAAAGGTGAGTCTAGGATTATGCATTTTATAGTAATAAATGGTCGGTCTATGTTTGTTAGTACACGTGTACTTAATAACACGTGCTACTGGACCACACACATTTTCACCTACATGGCATAAGTATATATATATATTCATTGAAAAAACTGAAGTTACAGTTTGCTTTGATTATAATATCTTAACATATGTTTCAAAAACTCAGAAATTTACTGAAAAACACAGTTATGATTACTAAACAAAGTCTATACCACTGGAACACTAATCATAACTTGCACTCTGTCATGTACTGCTTATGATCTTCCATATGACGTTAAACATGACATGGCAAATTACAATATTCATGATATCGCTGATAACATTTCATATGGCATCACTGATGACATCACTGATTCTCATAGTCCTGTTGACATTCAATGAATGGTAAAAAAAATACTGAAAAAAGAAGGGTATAGGGCCATATGCAGAAGGAGTTGACTGTTTGCGGAGGAAGGTGTACAGTGTCTAGAATATGGCCTAGCCCTGTGGCCAACTGTCACTGATCATTGCTGGTGGCCGTATGGAGTGGGGATCAGCTACTTGCAAAGGGCTGTGTGCAGGGCCTTGCAGTGCGCCAGGCCTTAAGTCTAGCCCCTGCCCTGCAGGCCTGAGGGCTGTGTACAGCAGAATCTGGCCACTCATGAACGTTTTGATGCAGGTACAGGTTGGAGGCCAGGTCCTGCGGCCAACCTCTACAGCAATAGTTTAAGGTGTTGCTCAGCAGTAATTGGCCATCCGTGGGGGATTGAGTGCATGGCTTATCCGTAGGTCAGGGCTGCAGCAACTGTTTACTGTGTTTAACTAAAAGTAGTTATAGTGTGGTTTGCCACCTGCAGAGAGAATAGAAATCTGTTTTTGTTCCAAGCACCGCATTACTACTTCTAACCCGGAGAGGGCCCTCTGTGGAACAGTGGTCCTAATGCAGTATTGATAGTCCAGCAGTATCAGTCACCAATTAAAAAGGTTTGCCCTCTGACAAATGCCACGCACATTGGGATTGGTTGCCCCGTTGCACTTTGAACACAGGTTTCCCATGAGCAGCAAGGGTTGGCTGCCCCACAGCGGGTTGTGCGCAAGATCTGGCCACATGCCAAACCTTTATACCAACAGGTACTGCACACAGCTAAAGGCCAGGTTTGGGGTTGACCAAACACTGCACAGGTTTGGTGCAGTGCCTGAAAGAAAATACCAACTGTAAAAGTAAGTGATGTGATCATAAACATAGTGGTCTAATGATCCATCTGTGTGATGGCAGAAAATCATAATAGGTTGCAATATGCAAACTATCTCATGAGTGATGAAGAGGGAGGTAAGATTGCAGGTGATTAAGCTTCAGTATTTTGTGAACCAAACTGTGAGTGCATATAATGGTTCACAAAGTACTGTAAAAAGTAATTGCCAATATTCACTACTACTAGACGCAGGCCGTGTCATGTCTGCCTCTAACTTTAAAATATGAATAATTTTAAATCAATAAAGTTGGTTCTGCAAAGCTCTCTTTTTTGATTATTTTAAATGTGTATGGAATCGGAGTGTTAATTGATGGAGGTGAGAACCCAGTTCAAATAATAATCACAATCCTTGAGATAGAGAAAAACAGAAGTGACTAAATAAACCTGGGCTTAACCTCCTGATAGTTGCACAAGACAGTCAGGCTTAACGTAGAGGCAAAGTATTTTTATGCTGAACTCAAACAGCAATAAAGTGAAAATACAACACAAGAAGCATCCTAAACCAACTTAGAGGAATAGGTTAAATTTAAATAAATACAACTATACCATAATGCTAAAAATCCAATATGTAGAACAGGAGGTATCATTTTGGTTTCTAAATAGTGCCAAATAGCACATAGTGCCAACCACTGTTATATGGTTACGCTAGACCAGTTCAAGAGTTAAGGCTAACGGAATTGGATCGCTGGTTGGATACAGAGACCTGGTTCTTCCTAATGGAAGATTTACCTTCAGACTTCTAAATTGTTATGGAGAAAAAGTGGTCATCATCAAATCATCGGGGGGCGAGCTGCGAGCTGATCTGACATAGGGCTTGATGACAGCAGGTTGTTTAAGAGCAGGCTCCCCGGGCAGTCATCGATGAAGGTGGGAACACTCTGAATGGGAGAAGTCTGAAGTCCGTGCCCAGAAAGGCCTCAACATTGCTCAGATGCTGTTTGGCATTGATCTCAATACAATCCCCCATGTTCCGACTTAGTAACCTTTCTGGAAACAGTGCCAAGAATAAATATCCCCTGCACCTCCTGCCTTTGTCATTTTCCACTATTGAACTGATAGGAATGCCATGCATTTAGATGTGTATGCATTCAGGAAGTCCATTCTTTTGCTGAACTCCTTGTCACATGTTTTGCATGTAACTTTCTTGGCAGAGGAATTCTTGCTGGGAGGAATTTGAATAACTCCAAAAGTAGCAGCGATTCAAGAGGACATCTGCTTTCCTTTTCTACCTCTTCTAGGTCCTGAAGTTCAAGCTGGTCACCTCCTGATGCCATTTTTAACAATATTTTTTGCATAACCCTCCCAAAAAAAGAGGAAGTCAAAATAAATAATAAAGTAAATTGTGTAAGGTGTAAACCAAGTGATCTCCAAATCCCTACTGCAGGAAATGGGGCAGGAACTACTTCAAATTGCATGAATACAATCACACCAGTCAATCACATGTGGTTTTACTAGGAATCATTGATACCAAAATGCCATTTTGTGGTACTGTGTTATTGCAATACCTAACAATGCAGACATCTTGATAAAAACTGAAACATTCCTCATTGATTTAGAGCTATCAAGACATCTCTAAGCTAAAACATAAAAACAATGACCTCCAAAGTTAACTTTGCTACTTAATGTTTTTTTGGTACTTTGGAACCCAGGAAAAGAAGTTAAGACCTCACAAGTGTCTTGCAGCACTTTATCATTGTCTCGATGGGTCCTGCAGCAGTTCCACAAGACCAATAGGACATAAATAAAATGACAGCTGACCTCTGCTTGGCCACACAGGGTAAACTATTAAAAAAACATAGGCCCACAAGCTTAAAAAAAGCCAACGCAATTTCTCGAGCAATATTTGTGCACTGCTGTTTTGTAGAGTGAGAGTGTTGTCCAGAGACTCCTTGTCAATCAGTTGTCTTTAAATACTTTACACTTCCAGCCGGGCATAAAAAAGTGAATGCCCAAAGAGGTACTTGCACCTTGTACAATCAGGTGCTGCCACCATGGCCAATACTCTATGGGTACAAATGTTATATGAACACCCCAAACACATTGCTCAGGCAGAGATGGAAAGATGACATCAGAGAGATGAAGGAATTGAAACTGCAGCAGTTGAAGTGCTTCAGCAAGAACAGGAAGAAGGTGACAAACATATGCAGTATTTTGGAAAATACTGCAAAAAGTGTATGCAAGTTGTGTCTTCAGGGAAGATGAGTAACAATTTGACTTGTCATCAGAGATGTCATCATTGATGTCATTAAACATGTTATGAGTGATGCACAATTCAGGTCACAGCGCCTCAGCCCTTGAGTACTAAAAACTTAAATTGATGTCATTTGCATAATACTGGTGAATTTGTTCATTTTTTGACATTAAAATTGTATGTTTTTTTAAACAACCCTACATATAACACCATTTTAAGTTTTGTTTTTTCAGTGAATTTCCAAGCTTTTTTTAAACAGAAGTTAAAATCTTATTACCTTAAGTATGTATAACTTCACTTTAACATTTGTTCTTTTCGTGAATATATATTCAATAATTCTGGTGACACCACCAACAATCTACTTTGCACTTAAAAATCACAAAGATGTAACACAGCCACTGGTTTTCACATCAATAAGATCTTGGTTTAACAAAAAATCAATCTTATTAGATCAGTTCAGGCTCCTATGGCAAAAGGTTTGAAGTCATAACCATGGGACACCACAGACTTTATAACACACCTTAAACATATACAATCAGTTTAGTGTAGAAATGTTATAATGATTGATGTGGTATCCTTAAATACAAGCATACACTCCTTAGTTGGTCACCATGGGCAAAGCTCAAATGTTTGCAGTCACCAAATAAATCTACCTCAACAGATCAATAATCTCATTTAAACATATGCTATTTCACTTTGCACAGTATATTCCAATATTTGCAACCATTAGAAAACAAACACAAATTATAAATAATTTAAACACTGAATTTATTTTAAGCAAAATTAGTGGTCCAGGTGGACCTTGGGAAACTAGGGTACCAAGACAAAGATGGACTACAAAGGGAGGACTAACACTGTCTCCTTAACTCACTGTCACTCCTGGTGGGACATATTAGAAGATGGTGGAAAATGGTATTCCATCATTCATTGGCATCTGAAGCACCCAACCACAGAAGAAGACTCTCCACACTGACTCACCATTTGTGCAGTTGAAGTTGGAACGAGCAACAAAAGTTCCACCTCTAGCATTTATAGCAATCTTTTGCAAACTGCACAAAATCACAGCATTACAATGTCAGTATGATGGACACAATCAAAGGTGAACAAATCCGGATTGCATTTAATTACACTGTTGTGGTAACTATTGTCTAATTGGCAGTTCTGAACAGAATTAGGAACACATTTTGATAATGGAAAAGGCAGAAAAAAGTACAGTACAGATCCAGATATATGGAAATAACAAAGCAAAATCTTACTTCATTCCAAACTAAAACAAAGATGGGAGTGTGACATGCATATAAGATTATTTTCTCCTACAAGCACAAACATTATAGTAGGATGGCCAAGAATGCCCACATCATGTTGCTATAAATTGGGTTACTGGTTGACTGGAGTGTGAGCCCTGGTCAGGTAGCAACCATAATCCTTGTGAGCGTAAGGCACAAGCAAACCCCAAATTAACCTATGCTCCCCCGGTAGCTTGGCACAGAGCAGTCGGGTTTAACTTGGAGGCAATTTGTAAAACATGTGTGCAATATTGCAAACGGTTCAGTAGTGAAAACACCACGCAAAAGATCCCACACCAGGTTAGAAAAAGAGAGCTCAAATTAATGAATAAAACAAGACCAAAACAATAAAAATCAAAACAGTTTAAGCAGAGTTATGAATTTTTATAGTATAAACTGTAAAATAGCATCTAAAAGCAGAAAGCGTCAATCGCGGTTATCTAGTTACGCACAACTGGGTCAAAGCCAAAAGTTCAGCAGACCGTGATAGTGAGCACATCATATACTATCCCTGATTAGTCCTGCTGAAGCTTTACCTTCTCAAGGTTTGTGTCAAGAGTTGTGTTCACATTGGATAGGGTCACTGGGAGCATGGAGAGCATCTTGGGTTGTGGTCGGCATGGTGCGAACAGCAGGCTGGGTGTCAAGGACAGGCAGGCTGGAGCTTTGTGTTGGCAGTCTTCATTGGGCTTTCAATGCTGCGATGCAAACAGATGGACTGGTGGTGGCTCGCTCTGATGTTCAGGGCAAGTGGTATGATTCCAGTGCGAATAGGTCCATTTGCGGTTGCAAAGAGCCAAAAATTTCAAGAGCTCAAGAGCCACACCAAGGGTGCACGACCTAGGAGGCGCCACTAGGGGGTCAGAAACTCACTGAAAACAGGTCTGTGAGCTGCTAGGGAGCCCTCTATGTCCCTAAGGCTCAGATCAGGAGCTCAGTAGACTAGCCCTTTGAGTCATGCTGGGGTATTGGGTTCAAAGGGAAGCTGCAGGTCCAATTCTTCTTCTGCAGGCAAGAGGACAACAGGAGCAGGTCATCATAGCAGGGCCACAGTTCCTTTAGAGCAGCAGTCCAGCAGAATGAGAGTCCTTGTAGCAGTACAGTTGTCCTTTTTCCTGTCAGAATATCTACAGGTCCAGATGTGTACTGAAGAGCTGGTGTCTGGGGTCCTTCTTTTATGCACTTGTGCTCTGTCTGAAAGGTGGGAGAAGCTTCTAGACAGTGTATTTGAAGTGCATTGAATACCCTGCCTCCCCTGCCCTGGCTCCAGGCTGGCTAAAGTGAAAATGCAGGGACTTTCGCCCCTTTGTGTGGAGGTAGGACACAGCTTATTCAGGGGTCTGTGAGACTGTGTTCAGCTCCTCCCTTCCATCCTGCCAGTGATGGCCCATCCAGTCACACCTAAGCTCCCATTGTGTATGGCTGTGTAGTACAAATACCCAAAGTCCAATTGCCAACTACACTCAGTCATGTGACGAGGGACAGGCTGCAGGGGCCAACTGGCTAAGGCAAGAAAAGCTAGCTTTGTAAAAGTGCAATTTTCAGGATTTTAATTTAAAATCTGACTTCACCATAAGTTATGATTTTAAATTTGGATTCCAGAGACATCAAACATGAAATAATTATCTTTCCCCATTTGGCAATTACACTTATTAAAATATAATAAGGCAGCTCCAATGTTATCCTGTGGGCGAGATAGGCCTTTCAGTAGTGAAAAATGAATTTAAGAATTTTTCAATGTTAGGACATGTAAACATAAAAGTGCATGTCCTACTTTTTAAGTACATTACTCCAGGGCTTACCCTAGGGGTTATATATGTATTGAAAAAGGTAGGTTTGGGCCTGGCAAAAAGTTTATTTTGCTGAATCGAGATGGCAGTTGAAACTGCACACATGGGCTCTGTAATGGCAAGCCTGAGACAGGTTTACAGGCTACTTAAGTGGGTAGCACAGTCAGTGCTGCAGGCCCAATAGCAGCATTTAATTTACTCTACAAGGGACTTATAACTAAATTAAATATGCCAATTAGAGATCAGCCTAGAACAAACTGAAAAGCAATCCTCCTCCAGAAAAAGGTTCCTAAAAAGAAATCCCACAAAAGAGAAAAAAAGAAAAAGGGCAAAGCACAACAAAGACCAACAAACAAAAAAAACATAGAAACTAATACATAATAAAATAGAGCATATATATCTGATACAAGACAAGAAAAGCCAACAAACCAAATAGTTACTGACCTCAACAATACTCTAAACAAATAAATATTTATTTCAAAATTCCTTCATGTATATCTACCTATTAGTTTATAAAGAAAATATATAACTTATTTGTGTATATCCTGGGAAAAACACATAAAAACAATGTACACTCACACTCATCAATCATACAAGTTAAAAGAATGACCCAAACACCTAAATTACAACACAAAGAACAAGGAAATGCCATCCCTCTAGATGTCCCTTAGCAACCGATTTAACAACCTCAAGGAGACCTGTCATCCATTGTTAGAATCACAAAGGGAATTCTAAGGCAATATAATAATATTCATGCACTGTATATTGAAAATGTCTTTACAGTCTTAATTCACTAAATAATATCTGAATAGCAGGAATGCGAATTATTCACATCTAGAGAAATTGTTAAAGATTGATCATCCTTATTTGCAACAGGGTGGCAAAAGCAAAAGTAACCATAGCGTCTATTGTCTCAAGTGTGTCAGAATATCTGGTATCTGTGTTTGGATCCAAGCGTGCCGACGTGCATTTCGGTGACACATGACCCAAGACTAGATCACCTCCTTCCTCAGCGCACAACCTTTTCACATAAATGTAGTTTTCCCAGGTACATAATAATACATCTTCACATTCGTACCTACAAATTTAAAATCAAATGTGTTTGTTGGCTGAGACAGTAATAGAAAATAAGAACCAATAACTATAAGACTGAAAGATAAAGACAAGAAAAACAGAACCATCATAGAGCAAGGAGACAAAGAAACAAGATACATGTAACATATACTGTGATGCATACCTCTAATTTTGATTTATATTAGGGTTTATACAGACCATTTAGCCCACTCACCAAAAATAAGTGAGGTGTTCATTTAAATTATTTTTTATTTTCATGCACCTTTCTAGGTTATATTATAATTGATCTTCTTACTCTCATATATACAACAGGGTTAGTGTGTGTGTATATATGTGGAATAAGTTATAGATAAAAGTGAAGTTGGCTAACATGCATCATGTGCAAATGTTCCCAAGAAAGCATGTACTACTCGCCTACCAATCTATGGCCGCTTCCCTTTAGCGAAGTATCGAAGGATCCTTTAATAGTTCATTCAAGCGAGAATCGCCTAAATAGCAAACCCCAAAATAATACAATATATTATTAAATATTCGATTCATTCCTGCAAGGTCCAAGTTAGATTACATAAAAGCTATTCTGCTAGTGCCCTGCCAAATAGTTTATAATCCATACCTCATGAGCGCTTGTCAGAGACGCATTGCAGTCAGGACGCCGTCCCTTCTTATAAACTTTCTCGTTTGTTTTAGCAACTCTCATAGAGAGTCTGATTGATGCTGCAAAGATGTCCTCTGTAGCTGGAATAATCCAGGAGATACCGTGCATTCAAATCTGCCTCCCAAAACCAGCTGTGAGCTTTGAATATAAATTTGCTCTGGGCGTTAACCCTATTAGAACTCCCAGAATATCTCTCAAACGCGAGTTATTGCTGGGAAGCCAGCAAAACGAGAACATAAAGGACGGACTAATCCGACTATTCCGTACTTTATACATGCAATATCGTCAATAGCTCGAAAAATAAGGTCCAAAAAATATATACACTTTCAAGAAGATTCAGAATTAAAAGATGAATTTTAAAAAGGTTAATGACAAACTATTACCATAAATGTTTCTATGAAGACAAGAAGAGAGTGTTTCTTTCCTTGTCTTTTTTCCCACTAAAGGCATGGGGAAGTACCTACGTTCTCCGACATACTCCCTATTGTTCACATGTCGTATTCCATGATATACTTGGATGTAGAACTACTTTCCCATCACCATTCTTTGGAGATTTAAGACCCTCTAAATTCAGCTAGTATATTCAAACATTATGCTCTCACTGGTGCTCCTACAGCTACTGTATGGAGAATTTGAAAATGTTGCCTACTGAGTAGTTCATAGGTACTCTAACTCAAAGCATTTTCCCAGGGTATCCTGTCATTCAGTCCCTGATGGACCATATCTAGAAATAATATCCAGAATACTTCTCTTTTTTTCCTATCTTGTTCAGTATTTGCCTGTGATTCTTTGATTTTTTCTAGTATCGTCCATCTAAGATGTTCATACTTGTGACCCATTTCCAGACAGTGATCAACTAAAGGAGCTTGGAGTCAACTGTTCTTAATTGCTGACTTTTGCTCACTAAAGCGTATTCTAAATTGTCTCCCTGTCTCACCTACATAACCTAGGTGGCAGGGGCACACAATACAATAAATTACATTGGAGCTTTGGCAGTTAGTCATAGTCTTCTACTGCACCGTTCTTTTATTGTATTGGAATATATTGGAGACCATGGCTTGAGCACACGCATGGCATGTCCCACATTGGTGATTGCCTAATACAGAATTGCTACCTGTGATGCTTTTCTGTATAAACATGTTGTAATTTTTTTATCTTGCTTGTACCAATTTGTCTCGGAGATTATGATTTATTTTATAGGCAAACATCAGCCTAGGGAAAGGCATCGACTCCTCTTTCATATTTAAAATATTCCAATATCGATTAATGATTCCTTGTATTTTGTGATTGATCTTAGAATGTCTAATGACACACACCATCTTAGCTTGTGTGTTTTTTAAATTTTCTGAGATGGTCCAAGCAGAGCATCACGGTCATAATATTTAGCTCTTTTATACGCATCTCGGTTTACCCGATATGGGTAACCTCTCTGAAGAAACTTCTCTTTCATTGTTTTAGCATTCCTATCATATTCCTACACACTGCTACAGTTCCTATGAATCCTCAGGAACTGACTGAACGGAATACTCTGTCTTTGACAACTAGGATGATAACTGTCAAAATGCAGTAGTGTGTTTCTAGCAGTCGGTTTTGTATATTCAGTCCCTTGTAAGTGTCTTTCTAGTTAAAAAATGAGGATATCTAAAAATTCTACTTTGTGATTGTCTATCTGTGCAGTAAATTTCAGATTGTTGTAGCAAACATTAAGCCATTCAATAGATTCATGCAGACAATCCAATTCACCTTCACAGACTAAAAAAATGTCATCAATATATTGTCTCCATTGGGTGATGTTTTATAAAAATGGGGCAATTTATTATAAATGTATCTGGTCTCAAACAGGCCCATATAGAAGTTGGCTACACTCGGGGTACAGGCAGCTCCCATGCTAACACCCTTGATCTGTTGAGAAATCTCCCCGTCAAATTCAAAATAGTTTTCTTCCAACACTATTGTGAGACAATTCAAGACAAAGGGGGTTATTACAACTTTGGAGGAGGTGTTAATCCATCACAAAAGTGACGGTAAAGTGACGGATATACCACCAGCCGTATTACAAGTTCCATAGGATATAATGGACTCGTAATACGGCTGGTGGTATATCTGTCACTTTACCGTCACTTTTAGGACGGATTAACACCTCCTCCAAAGTTGTAAGAACCCCCAAAGTCTACCGGGACACTAGTAGATTTTTCCTGGAGCACTTGTTGTACTGCCATGCAGGCTTCATTTTGAGGAATATTATTATACAGTGCTTCTATATCCAATGTAACTAAAAATGCACTATCTGGGTTGAACTCTATTCCTTCCAATTTAGTTATCATGTGCCCTGTGTCTTTTATATAAGAGGGGAACTCCACAACCAATGGTTTAAGGAAAAAGTCAATATACTTAGACAGAGGTTCAATGGCAGACCTTATAGTAGAAACAATCGGTCTCAGGGGAGGGTTGACTATCTGTTTGTGAGTTTTTGGAACGCCATAGATCAGAGGAAATTTTGACTTGTTGGTCATGAGAAAATCAGCCTCCATTTTAGTAATAACACCATTCAAAAAAAACCTATTGCATAACTCCTTAATCTAAGAAGTGATGAAAATGTTGGGGTTGTTTTTTTTATTTTTTGATAGTGTTCTGGGATAGCAAGCTAGCAAGCATAGATTTCAATCTTTGTTTGTATTGTGTAATGTCCATTAATACAATCCCACCTCCTTTGTCGCAGGGTTTTACTGTCACAGTTCTATGCTGCTGCAGTTCTTTCATAGCTTTCCTCTGTTGTGGTGCCAAATTTGGGATAGGTACAAATTTCAGTACCTGTTTGATCTTGTCTGTCACTATCTGTTCAAAGACCCCTACTTCAGGTCCAACCTGATCTAAATTAGACGTAAACGTAGATTGGGGTCTACAAATGCTTACACTCTGACATCAACATTTGTTCTATTCCGGAAGAATTTTTTAAGTCAAATATTCCGAAAGAAGACTTGTATGACCTTCATCATTTCAAATTTATTTTATCATTTGACTAGGTATAAAAGTGAGGCCTTTCCCCAAAAGGGTTGCAGTTGCCTGATCTAAATTAGATCCAGTAAGATTGAAAATTGGAGGAGCTTTCGCTGAATCTATGTTTTCCAGTATTGATGTCTCCTGGTTTGTAGAAAATGATGTGCTTGCTCCCCCTGAAATTGGGAACCCCCTCTCTGCCTGGTCTGTGATCGTCCTCGAGGGCTGCTCCCTCAATTGTCTAAAAATACATTTGTCCTTTTCACTGGTGAGATCGTGTCTATTAGATCCTCCCTCCCCATCAGACTCCGAGGTGTCCGAAAACGTGACCCTCTGTTTAATATATGGTGTGCTGTTAGTGGATCCATTGTTTACCTTTTCCGTATAGAAATTCACTCTTAGGTAGGGATAATCTCTCTCCTGTGAAACAAATCATAAGTCCTTTCTAAGTTTATCTGTTTTTCTTTTGATCAGGTATTCATGATACGTATCTATTTTTTTGTCTGTCTTCTCCAAAATTCTCTTGACTTCTTCTACTGTGCCCTTTTGTTTGATCCTTGTTTCTAGGGAAGTAATTTCATTTTCAAGGGTAGAGATCATTTCTCTTGCTGTCTCAATAATCAACATCATCCAATCTCTTGAACATCTGTTCGCTATCAGTGACCATATCTGTAGAAATTTGGCAATATCCACAATTAAACATGGGATGTTTCTAACTCTTAAACCCACTGGGATCACTCCAGCCTTAAAATATTCTAAGATGAAGTTAGCATGTGCCTCAACCCTTTTCATCTTTTTTTTTATATTGACTAAACATAGGCCATCATCATCATATTCTTTTAAGAACATACCTCTACTGTCTCCATTTGGATCCTTGCCTATTAGGGCCAGGAACTGATCTGCAGAAAATCCAAAAGTTTGTAACGAATCCATACTTGTTCAGTATGAGCAAGTAAAGAGGGTAACAAGGTCTCAGTATGGGACAAAGATGAAAGAGACAATCCAACATGAAGAAACAGGTACCAAGGATAAAAGAAAAAGGAAACACACAAACAAGACACAAAAAAGAAAACATACAACGAAAATTACCCTAAGCAGCACGGCTGCGGGAAACTATCCAAAAAATAACAAGGGCTCTCCAAGTGCAAGATACTGAAGTGGGATCAGGGATACAAACCAGAACAAACTGAAAAGCAATCCTCCTCCAGAAAACCATGTTTTAACAAGTGAGTACAAGCACTTTAGCAATGGCTAGCAGTGGTAAAGTGTGCCGAGACCTAAAGGCAGCAAAATGAGATCAGGAAAATGGAGGAGGAAGCCAAAAAATTGAGGGGAAGACCACCCTAAGATGGAGAAGTCTAACACATGTTCCCCCTTCTGAAAGTGGAGAGAACTACCAAACCTTTTGGGAGTTCCCAACACTAAGGCTGAACAACATGGATCGACCAATTGAATAGGCATTGTCTGGCCCAGAATGGTGTTCCATCATAAAGTCCATTCAATATAGGGAGATAGACTACTTCAACAGTTTGGGATTTTTTAGCCCTCATCTGTACAAGCCATCTGAAGGGTCTATGGATTGTCTGAACCCAGGAAAGAGTCTCAAACAGGCATGGTCTCAGCTTCTTCAGTGCCAAGGCTGCAGCAAACACCTCCCTTTCAATCACACTCCACCTCTGTTCCCATGGAAATAAGCTCCTGTTAATGAAGGCCATTTGTTGGTGTAGGCAAACCTCATTTAACTGTGCTAAGGCCTATTCAATGCCATGGCTTGAAACATTTGTCTACACTATGAACTCCTTAGAGAAGTCTGGAGCCTTGAGTATGGATGCAATGCACATGGCCTCCTTATCAAAGGCTTTCTACCAGGCCTATGTCCAGATCACCTGTCTAGGCTGTTTCTGTGAAATCAGCCCTGTTAAAGGTGCAACAATGGTCCCAAATCCCTTAACAAACCTCCTAAAGTATTCTGTCAGGTCCAGGAAGGCCATAACCTCAGTTTGTGTTTTAGGGGGTCGCCAGGCCAGGATAGTCTCAATTTGGCCTGGAGGGGCTGCATCTATCCCATGCCCACCATGTGTCCCCGAAAAAACATGGGACCTGTGCACTATTTGGCACTCACTGTGATAGTCATGCTTAACTGCTGCAGGGCCTGAAGCACCTCCTGGAGATGGTACAGGTGTTCCACCCAGCTAGAGCTGTATAAAGCTATGCCATCCAGGTAGGTGGCACAGAATGCTTCCATTCCAGGCATGACCCTGTTGACCAAACTTTGAAAGGGGACAGGGGCATTCTTCATGCCAAAGGGTATCACCTTAAACTGGAAGTGGCCCTCTGGGATTGAGAATGCAGACCTCTTTTTTGTCCCCTCAGTGAGAACGATCTGTGATACCCTGATGTGAAAACAAAAATACTGAAAGTTCAAATATGGCAGTGCCCAGCCTGTCTATGAGCTAGGTCTTAGTCCATGCAGAACTCACATTCTAGAATGATGCCCGGTGGGTCAGTTTTAGATAACAGCAACACAGGACTCAACCAGAGACTGTTGAAGGGCTCAATCTCCTACAACATCTTGGAGACCTCCTATGTGACACTGTCCCTCACCTTGTCTGAAAACCTGAGCATTTTATTTTTAACAGGTGGACTGTGTCCAGTGTCTATGTCATGGATGCACAGGTGTGTGAGTCCAGGGTGTGAAAGAGAACAGAGAAGTCAAATTCCGCAGCAACTGCTAACAGTCACTGTGTTGTTCTGGGGTCAAAATAGGAGAGAGGTTGACACCCTCCACTAGCAATCATGTTCCTGGGCAGACAGAAAGTTAGGTTGTGGCTTATTTTACTCTTCCACTCCCTCATCTGTTGCCAGGAGTATGATTTTTTCGAACTTCTCAAATGACAGGTTGAGGCAGTTCACATATATCACTCTTCAGGGTTTCTAGGGGCTAAATATCTACAAAGTAAGTGGACTCCTCCTTCCACTCCTTCACCTTATATAGGCATGTCCAGCAATCCTGGACAGCTCTGGGCTCCTCAGGTCCAGAACCCACACATTCTGACCAGGTTAAAACTCTACCAGATTGGCCTTCTGGTCAGACCAGAGTTTCATAACTTCTTGACTGGCCTCAAAATTACTTCTCACCTTGTTCACGAAGCAGTGCATCTGGTTGTGGAGGGCCAGCATGCAGCAGACCACGCCCTGAGGAGGTTTTCTTGGAGCTTACACCCACCCTTCTCTCACAAGGCAAAGAGGTCCCCTAACAGGGTAGCAATAGAGGACTTCCAAGGGGCTAAACCCCACTCCCTTATGTGGTACCTACATGTAGGCAAAGAGAAGGCATGGAAGGAGGACATCCCACGTACACCTCACCGCTCAGGTAGGCTCATTGTCATGCCCTTTGAGATCTTATTGAATCTTGCTGCAGGACCATTTGTGTGGGTGTTATAGGGTGTGGGGAACTGATAGGTTACCCCACACACTCCACATAGACATCATATACACTAATATGAACTCTACCACTTTGTGGAATCCCACATGGGTGAAAAGTGAACCTTTTGCCAAGCCCAAACAGTACTTTTTAATACATATGTCACACTCAGGGTAGGTCCTGGACAGCCCAGAGGGTAGATCACAATGTATTTAAAAGTATGACATGTATTTTTACATTTAACCTGTCGTGGTAGTCAATAACCTCCAAAGCAGTGTTCTACTACTGCAAGGCATACCACTCCCATAGGCGTTACCTTATTACCAAAGCCAGATCTACTAAATTACCACTAGGTTCCAAATTTGGGGCTATATTTATGAGAAGAGTTGCATTACTCAACATGGTGCATGCATGACGCAAGCCCAAAATGTGATTTATCAAGCCATGCAAAACCACCTTACTTGACCCAAAGTGGCTTGATAAATCCAGAGTAATGCAACACAGTGCAAATCCATGCATTGCAGTACACTGCCACTAGGCAGGCATTCCATGGGTGTTGCGTGGTTGTTACCAAGCAACACCTATGGATTTTGATGCATTTCCAGACTTACCAAAAGTGGTAGACCTGGGAATGAGCCAAAACGCTACGCCTCCCCAGGTGATGTGTAATGAGGAGAAATATCTTTATTTCTCATTTTTTCCTCTTTCTATGTGTGCTACATTCTGCAGCACACATAGAAGGAGGAAAATGTCTCAATGAATTGTTTTTTGTGCAGGAATGTACCCCTTTCTGCATTAAAACAATCCTCCTTACAACACATGCACCCTTGCCCCATGGTGCAAGGCTGCCTGTGTTGGCACTAGGTGGCCAAAACAGCACTGGTTCAGGGACAAAGGCAGAAATGTGCCACATTCTTTTAAACACAGCACATTCTTTCCCTTTCCATGTCACATAGAACAACAAGGTGACATGCTGCGCTGCATCACTTTCTTGAAAATAGAGCCCTCAGTTTCAAAGTATGACCAGATAGCAGCAGTATATCTTCTGACTTACCTACATGAAGTTACTGCTCAGTTGTTTGCACCATGGAATTTGCACTGAAGTGTGTACTCCAATACAAATCCTTGGCTAGATACTAATTTTATGAAACAGAGTGAGGCTTAGCATCACAGAGTACAAGCAGATTTAGCACAAGCACCGCCAATTATGTCATTGGCAGGAGACTCCTACTAAGCGCCCGCATGTACAAACATCAGGTTTTGCAACAAGCAAATTGTGAGATTTAGTGACTCACAATTTGCAAGTAGAAAAATCTGATGTACAACAGTGTCTCAGACATGGTTTGCGATTCACAAATGAGATGCAAGGGACCTGCCTCATTAATATTCATCAGGCAGGTCGCAATTTGTGACCCATTTGGGAATGGCCACACTCACAGGGATGGTGGCCTGCTGGGTTCATCAGACCACCATGTCTGTGACTGCTTTTTAAATAACGCTGTTTTTTTAAAAAATGCAGCCCATTTTCCTTAAAGGAAAATGGCATGTAGAACGAAAGAAAATGAAAAGTTTTCTTTTCATTTTTTCAGAGTAGGCAGTGATCCATGGGACCACTACAGGCTCTGAAACAATGTTGGCACCACTATTCACAAAAGCCTTTGGGGCACCCTTCCCGTTCGCTAATGGGTTACCACCAATTTTAAATTGGTGGTAACTGTGATTGCTTTGCAACCACATTCTCGTCGCAAAACAATCACACTTCCTCCCTATTAGGAAGGGACACCCTTGGCACACCCTCTTCCTAATAGCGAGTCACAAACCCATTTTGTGATTCGTTAATAGGTTATTGAATCGCAAAATAGGGTTTTGTCCATAGGAATATGCATTTTTATTGGTTGCAAATGGCCCGCTTCTGAGAATCTAGCCATTTACAACCAAGAAAAAGATACCTACATGTGGTCCTAAATCTGGCATTGCTCTCTGTTCTGCCTTTCGCACAACTCAGTGCTGCAATTTGGCATGCACTAATTCCTAACATGACAATAATTCTGTGCCTTAAATTCATCTTCTATAGTTACATTACGTATGGACACCGTCTTTCAAGTGACCTTCGTGAAAGCTTGTTGGGAACTAAAGGACAACTCTCGTTTAAGAAAATTCTAAAACCCCACATTTTATAAAGGGATGTTACATAGTACTTTTCCAAATCCAAGTACATTTACGCCCTCCTCTTTTTCCAAATAGCTAAAACTGCACCTTCTCATTTATATTTTGATAATCGAGTCTGCCTCAGTGACAACACATATACTATAAAACTTTGATTATAGTCCTGTAGAATACAGCCATTTCTCAGCATATTTTAAGAGCCTGTGTTTTTTCCAATGATAGACTTTTCCTTCGGGACAAAAATGTGTAAGTGGCATCTGCTAGCAAAATATGTTACTAAGCTCACCAGAAATATGTGGCTTTATTGCGCAAGACATCATTGTCAATTTGACCCTGTTCTAAGTGTTTTCAATTTTGATTTGATAGCAGTTCACAATTCCCAGTCTGTTCTTACAAGACCATATTGCTGACATACTAAGAAATTCTTGACATTGACAGAATGGCTCAAATGCACTCAAAGTGGAAATCAATTCTAGCTCTAGAGTACAGTGTGTTTCTGTGACCAGTCATTTTTCTACAAAGGTGACATGTTGCCTTGTTTTTGCAGTTCCTCACTGTCTGCAAACCACTTCTCCTTTAAAGGTTAGTAACTGTGTTCGGAAAGAGTCTATGCTACTGCGGTTCGACCTGCAGAATGGATAACCAGAACTCAAATATGTCCTGATCTACTTCATGTTTGGCCGAAAGTTGAAACCCTTCAACCTTACTCTTTCTTATCCGTGGATGTTTGTCACAAGTGCACGCTTGGAGTGCTGTACAAGATCGAAGCCACAGTCAGTGAGTGATTAGAGAGGAAGTTGGTTCTGAGAGTGGAAGTGGTCTGTTACCTTATAGCGATGTAATTTTAAAAGAGGTGCATCTTTAGCTCTTTTCTAAATGGTAGACGTTTTAGGGGAGCGGGGGAGGCAACAATGATGTTACTCCTGGACCAGGGCACATAAATGTTGCAGGTGTGTCGCCTTTTTTTCTTTCTTGCATTTCTTCTTCATCAGTTAAATGGTATTCTGGCTGTGGGTGTATTGTGAGCCACTGGAGCTGCTGAGTTTGACAGCCAGACAAACAGGAGTGCCAGTCTCGATGGCTTTGTACATAAAGAGTGTGTCATTTTAATGCAAATAATGTTGCTGCCTCTCAAACGGCAGTCATCCGCTGAGTATCTTGTGGTCAGGGCAATAGTGTAAAAGCAGACCTTAAAATTTAGGGCTTCGTTTTCTATTATTCAGGGCCACTGAAATGATGCGGAAGTAGGGGGCCAAATAATGCGCCAGAGTTGAGTAATTTATGTGGCAAGAAAAGCCACATTTTGCAGTGTAATGCGGAACATTTTGTGATGGCATTACTTCATTATTTTGTCCTTTTTAAACTTGTTACCAATGTCTACTCATTGGTTGCACCTCTCTAATACAATTTAAGACCGAAAGGTGACCAGTCAACCTTTGTCAAGGGCCTTCCACTGCACGCAAACAGTTGCTGTGTTTTTAGTAACATTTGAACCGTTTGAACTAGAAACATGTTTAGATTATGCAGCATATGATGGATTATATAGCAAATGCCATGACCACACAATCTCATAATTCAAGTGGCTGTGCTATCTTTTTTACACAATGCAGCACAGCATAGGGCTTGCTTAGGTGCACTGGGTGAAAAGGAACAAGCAAATTTGCTCCATTTTTACAAAGACATGGAACAAAGATATGGAACATTTCCTCTGTCTCCTTCTGCTAGTACACTGGGTGCCCCTAGAGCCAAATCAGGTATCCTTTCCTGTGTTGCTTGCAAGATTATTTTTGCGGAGAAAGGATCACCTTCCTGCACAAAAACAACACTTAGAGGCATATTCCTCCTGTTATGTGTGCTGCAGAATGAGGAAGCAACCAGATGAAATAAAGATATGTCTCCTTGATGTGCCTCTGACGAGTAGATGCACCATTTTGGCACAAACCCACGTTTATAGGTCTTTGTAAATCTGGGTTTGCACAATATACATGGTAACGCTCATGCTCTACCCATGTAACACCGACCCACTACAAAGTAACATAAGGCAGCACTATTTACTAAACCACACAAAGTGGCTTTGCTTGGTTTGGTAACAACTCAAAATAATTTTGTGTCAGGCTTTGCCACAAAAGTGATACAACCCTGATACAACCCTGATGCAAAACTATAATAAATCTGGGCCCTAGTATTTAATACTGGGACGGATAACTTAACAAGGGCCAGATAACCAAGAGAGCAAATTTATTTATCAACATAATGTGCAGATGAAGAGGTTAACTCCTACACTGCCAGGCCTTTTTCCCCTCCTGTGCCAAGCCTTTTTTTTGGCTATTTGGGTTAGTTTGAACCCAGGCCCCGTAGCTTTTTGTTTACATAAGCTATCCACACCAATTTGTGTCCTTTTTTTAAAAAAATCTGGGGATTCTAAGGGTATGCAGAGTTTGTGGGTTCCCGTGGAGGAGACAAAGAAATTATCCAAAATACAGCAAGAATTTGTTTTTTGGGGGAAACTTGGTAAAACAAGTGTGCAGAAGAAAGCCTTTGTTTTTTTCCTTGCAAATGGCATCAACAAAAGATTTGTGGTGCTAGAATCACCATCTTCCCAGCTTTCAGGAACAGGAAGACGTGAACCAGAAAAACACATTTTACAACATAGTTTTGGCATTTCACTGGGACATATTCAATTTTTACTATTTTTTGTGCTTTCAGCCTCCTTCCAGTTAGTGAGAGAAATGGGTATAAAACCAATGGTGGATCTTGGACAGCTGAACATTTCTGGAAAGTAGACACAATTCTGAATTCAACAAGGGGTCACTTGTGTGTAGATCCTTTAAGCTTTTCTTATAGATAGTAACAGTTGAAATAAAAAAAAAAATGAAATGTACGTTTTCTTCTGTATCTTTTTCAAACTTTTGCAGATTTTTTAAAGCAATATATTGTTGTGTCTGCTGGACCCTTCTGGTTGCGAGGACATATAGGGATTGTAGGTTTGCCAAGAACCCAAGGTACCCATAGCCAATAAATGAGCTGTACCATGCCTTGGGTTTTCATTGTATACCGAGTATACAGCAAATCATATGGTAAACTGTAAAAGAGTGAAAAATAGGTATCAAAGAAACCTATGTATTTCCGAAATGGGCACAAGATATGGAGTTTAGAAGGAGTGGTTATTTGCACATCTCTGAATTCAGAGCTCCCCATACTAGCATTTTAATTAAGGTGCATTTCTCAAAATGACGTTTTTCTTACACAATGTCTTACATTTGGAAGGCAAAAACATAGATAAAGACAGTTGGCAATAACACTTGTTCTTCTATTCTGTGTTCCCCCAAGTCTCCCAATAAAAATGGCATCTCAGTTTTGTGGGTAGGCATAGTGCCCATGACAGGAAATGCCCCAAACCACAACATGGACACATCACATTTTTTCCACTGAAAACTGTTGACTTTTTTGCAAAGTGTCTAGCTGTGGATTTTGGGCTGTAGCTAAGCAGAAACGTAGGTAAACCTACCTATCCTATACATTTTGTTAAACTAGATACCAAGGGGAATCCAGGATGTGGTGATTTGTCGGGCTCTCGCTGGGTTCAGTCACCCAGAATCCTTTGCAAATCTCACATTTGGCTAAAAAAACAAATTTTCCTCACATTTCAGTGCTTCAAAGTTCTTGAATCTGAGTGCAGCCACAAACTTCCTTCCTCCCAGCATTTTCCAAAGTCTCCCAATAAAATTGGTACCTCACTTGTGTGGTAGGCCTAGTACCCACGTCAGGAAATGTCCTAAAAGACAACATGGACACATCACATTTTTCCAATAAAATTGGATGCGTTTTTTGCAAAATGCCTGGCTGTGGATTTTGGCCTCTACCTTTGCCGGGACCTAAGGACACCTAACAAGCCTATACACTTGAGGAATTCCAGGGAGGTGTGAGTTGTGTGGATCCCCCAGCATTTTCTTACCCAGAATCCCATGCAAACCTCAAAAAATGTAGCTAAAAAATCACATTTCCTCACATTCTGTGTGGGGTCACCGCATTGGCACAAATGTCCTACCACCCAGCATTTCCCTCAGTCTCCAGATAAAAAGTATACCTCACTGGTGTAGGTGGGCCAGGTTCCTGTGAAAGGGAAGGGCCAAAAACATGTAGAAATTGAGGGGGGAACCAAAGCTCGTCCAAAAGGACAGTTTTTTTCCAAATGTTTTTAGGCTGACAAGTGGGCCAGAATTTCTATCTGTATAGATGCAACAATGCTGAGTGGTAGAAATTTTGTGAATTCTTGTGGATTCCAGAAGGACCCATCATAAAAATGTGGGGAAAATGCATGATTTCAAGCAAGGTTTGCAGGGAATTGTGAGTAAGAAAATGGTGTGGGGTGCATGTAAAGCACACCACCCTTGGCTCACCTAGATGTTTCGTATTCAGATGTGTCTATGTCTGGTAGGTTTTTCTAGGTGGACCAAAGTCCAAAAAGTGCAACCGCTCACCATTCCAAGTGGGATGATATAGGTAATTAGCCAAACTCTCTTGGCCCATATGTAAAATCAAATCCTAAAAGAGTCAAATTTCCTCCTGCCTGGCATTGAGATGTTTTAGTTTGCAGGGTGGGGGGGACTGAAAGACTGTTACCCTTTCATCTGGGGGTAGGTGGCATAAACATGCCCATATTGGTTGGCAGCCCCAACCCCTCTATTTTTGAATTCTCTGGCATCTTGTGGGCTTTCTGCCCCCCCCCAGGGGGATGGATGAGTGGTAATTACCTCATGTGCCCCTTGGTGGGTATAATGACTTTTCCTCATTTATTTGGTTTGGGTGGGAGTATGGCCATACCCCACTCTCTTTAAAACAAAAAAAAAATCTGTGGTGTCTTTGGGGGCAGATAGGCCTCACAAAAATAGGCTGATCTGCCCCCAAGGGGGGCAGAAATGGCCAAAATTAATGCCCCCCAAAGGGGAGCTACCCTTGCCCATGGGGCTGCCCCCCAAACAAAAGATACACACAACAATCTCTAGTGTATAAGTGGTTTCTGCCCCCGTTGGGGGCAGATGGGCTTAATAAAAATAGGCGGATCTGCTCCGGGGGGGTAGAAATGGCCATCAGTAATGTGCCAACATGGGGAGCGACCCTTGCCTAAGGAGCCGACCCCCCCAAACAAAACCCTAACACACACACACACACTCACAAAACAATCCCTAGTTTCTAAGTGGTTCTTGCCCCTCTAGGGTGCAAATGGGCCTCATAAAAATAGGCCGATCTGCCTTCAAGCGGGGGTACAAATGGCCTAACGAATTATGCCCCCATCAACCCTTGCCTAAGGGCCCTCCTCATATAAAAAATCCCTGCCATCTAGTGGTTTCTGCCCCCCTTGGAGGCAGACCGGCCTAACAAAAATAGGCCGATCTGCCCCTGAGGGGGGGCAGAAATGGCCTAAACTATCATGCCCACATGGGGAGCGACTCTTGCCTAAGGGCCGCTCCCTCTTTGTAAAATAAACAAAAAAAATAAAAATATCCCTGGTGTCTAATGGGTTTCTGCACCCCTTGGGGGGCATATCGGCCTAAAAATATGACCGATCTGCCCCCAAGGGGGCAGAAACAGCCTAAGCATATTGTCCCCAAAGGGGAGCGGCCCTTACCCAAGGGGCTGCCCCCCAATCACCAAAATAATTTTTATAAAAAATCCCTGGTGTCTAGTGGGTTTCTGGCCCCCCTGGGGCAGAATGGTCTTAAAAAAATGGCTGATCTGCCCCCAAGGGTGGCTGAAAAGACCAACATAATGCTCCCCAAAGGGGAGCAACCCTTCCCCAAGGGGTCACTCTTCAAATAATCATACATTTAAAAAGAAAAAAGCTCCTGGTGTCTTGTGGGAATTCCTGCTGCACGATCGCATCTCTATGCAATCGTGCAGCAGGAATGCTCAAAAAGACATTAAAGGAAAGGAAAAGCCTTTCCTTTCCTTTGATGCCTCTCTGGCCGCCCCCTTCCCGAGGAGAGACTAATCAGTTTCTCCTTGGAACGCGCTGGAAGCTATGCGTGTGGGGGTGACCTCTGATGACCTCAGCGTGTGGTGCGTGATGACATCATCAGATGTCACCGGGGGGCGGGAGTGCTTCGCGGTTGGCCCACGGGATAGCGCTAGCTCTGCCTTTGCAGGTCACAGCCAGGACTCAACAGTTACGTTCAGTGGCACGGACGTAACCGTTACGTTCACGGCATAGAAGCGGTTAAGGCTGCTTTTAACAACAAATAGAACATAATTCAGAGCAAGAAGAAATATAAGACAGTATCTCTAGCAATAATTAGACTTGAACCATGATAGCCATGTGCTATATCTGGTTACAAAGTGGAGGTTACTTAGGCTGTGATTACTCTTAATTGGCAATTTACATATTAGGCTGCTCCACATGCCATTCGATTGATTGATTCATTCATTCAGGATTCATTTGTTTATTAGAATGCCAGAGACAACCATAAAAGATAACATAACACATACATTGAATATTGAAATACATACAATTCATAGAATAGTAACCATAATAATTCTAATATCTCCCACTCTCAAAGCCTAAACTCTTAGGTTATGATACTGCTGATTTAACAAAAAGACCAAACTGAAAAATACATCAGTACTAGCTCGTAATTGTACAAAATGAAGAGCAACTTTCCACTGCTTAATACTGTATGCCCCAAAAGAAAGGTAATAAGTACAAAGTTCTAAAAGGTTTATAAAACTTACAAAGCAAAGTACAGTGCAGTAAGGTTTCCAATGAAGTGTTATCACAGGCACGTTTAGGCCCTCATCATGACATTGGTGGTGAGTGATAAATTGGCGGAAATACCGCCAACAGGCCGGAGGTAAATACCGCCAAATTATGACCATGGCAGTGAGAACTACCTTAGATAGCAAATGTACTACACCATCCGCCAGGGCTTTAACACTACGCACGCCGGCAGTCGCCATCAACAGCCAGGCGGGAGACAAAGTACCGCCCACCATATCATGACACAGTACATTGCCACGATTTCTGGGGCGGAACCAACGCCATCAAAAGCCTGGCAGAAACACTGTACAGGACACAGAGAAGACCAACGCCGCCATAGAACCAGAACTGCACATCTTCCAGATGCTCTTCTACGCCATGCTCCACCTGGAACACCAACGCCGACGAAGACGACGATGGTGAGTACAGCCGCCTAGCACACAAAGGAGGGGGGGAGGAAAAGGAGAGTGACACACACACGCACAACACGCCATTCACACACACACATCATACACACAACCAGCTGCAGACAAAAAACAATGGTACACGACACACAGCAGAATAATGCAAGGACAACAAGAAGGCAGTAATGAGAATGTATTGAATGGGTAGAGCCACCAAATTAACCAATTGGATAAAAAAGAGATGTGTACAAACATCCATAAAGGGCCAATGCCCAGTCCAAAGTACAAAGGGTCCACATGGCCACAGGGCACAGTCCAAGGCCCAACTTGTTTTCTGACAACATCTGCACAGAACCCTGCAGGGGCATTATTTTGCAAGTAGGCAGGCACCTCAGAGGAATGGGGGGGTCAGGGGCACCTCAGCCGAAGTTGGGAACTTGCCCACTGGTTCTGGAGGGGGCTCCATGCCCATTTCTCTGTGCTGGGGACTGCAAGGTCACAGTCTCTCAGGTGGGTCACTTGCCCACTGGTTCCGGAGAGGGCTCCATGCCCATTACTTTGTACTGGGGAGTGCAAGGTCACAGTCTTTTCGGTGAGTGGCTTGCCCACTGGTTCTGTAGGGAGCTCCATGCCCATTACTCTGTTCTGGGGAGTGCAAGGTCACAGTCTCTCAGGTGGGTGGCTTGCCCACTGGTTCTGAAGGGGGCTCCTTGTACAGCAGTCCCAGGAGGGTGCCCTACATGCCCTCTGCTGGAGGTGAGGGCGGCACTGTCTTAGCAGGTGAAGGTGCAGCCTCTACAGGAGGAGTGGGCTGAACTGCCTCAGCTGGAGGTGAGGGCTCCGTGACCACTGGTGGTGGTGATGGTGTCACCCTGCCAGCCTTTGCTGGAGTCAAGGGCTTCTTCCCCTTCATGGCAGGTGTCGAAGGCTCCTCCTCCAGTCTCCGCCGTAGTGCTCCCCTCGCCCTCCGTACCACTGGTTCCCTCCGTGTCTGTGGACTCTGCCTCCTGTGGGATGCAGCTCCCTCTGTCGCCGGTGCCCCTGCTCCTCCGCCAGATGATGCTAATGCACATATGGACAAGATGACAGAAGAAAAAAGAGGGAGAGAGAGAAAGGGACCACTAGGTCAATTACTGCACCAACACCACAGAAGGCATACACAGTATTGTCACACTTTTGCCACAGCAATATGAGGGCCAACCACCACCAAGTGCCCCCCTCCTGAGACCCACTAAGCCCTGTCTGACATGGAATGCAACCTTGCTAGGTTACCTTGTTTTCCTATAAACCATTACCCTTGAGCTAGATCACTCTGCAATGTCTGGCCTGGCATTAAGGGGCACCCACTAACTTACACCCACCACCCGGATCTAATGGCACCTATAAATTATTGTTGTAACGGCCACTGTACTCACCCCCTTGTGGCTGCTGTGATGCCCTCAAGGGCCCATCCAGCTCTGGGTAGGCCACCGCCAGTATGCGGGACATCAGAGGGGTCAGATTTGGACGGGCACCCCTTCCTCGTTGGGAGGCCAACCCCAGCTGGTCCCCCGCGGTCTTCCGTGCATAGCAACTCAGGTCCTCCCACCGTTTCCAAC
This sequence comes from Pleurodeles waltl, assembly GCF_031143425.1. NCBI lineage: Eukaryota > Metazoa > Chordata > Amphibia > Caudata > Salamandridae > Pleurodeles > Pleurodeles waltl. Next base: position 132,334,074 of record NC_090447.1, on the reverse strand, counting down.
AGTGGGTGCTCCATCTGCCATGGAACCCCAGGGTCCACACGTCCTTGGCAATGACACATCCTAATCCCTTCTTTTAATGGGCACTGACCTGCAGAGGCGATACAGACGGGAAGACACCATTACACATACAATCCAATCTGTCACACATATGGCCCACTAATCCCGTTTCCATCACCATTGGCACACACATCACCCAGCACACCCCATGTACACCACCCCATGATATTCCCCCCGATGACACGATTCTTGCACACACATCTCCATGCATCCTTCCCACATGCATTGTTCCCAAGGTGCACTTACCTTTTGATCTGGAGGCCCATACAGCAGTTCGTACTGGGGTAACCCCCCATCCAGCAATCGCTCCAATTCCTTTGCAGTGAAGGCAGGGGCCCTTTTCCCGGTCACACGGGCCATGGTAGGTTCCAGACACAGGTCACAGCAGCACATGCAGTGTAGGTCTTCTCCTGTTGAATGTCAGGAAACAAGTGATGAATCAGATAGAAAATGGTGTTCACGTCTGTGGCGGTGTACACCGCCATCGCTGGTGCAGATCCCCATTGGCCACTGTACTCCATAGAGCCCAATATTATCCAATGAGGAATTGCACGGCTGTGCAAGACCGCCTTCCACCACGATGCCCAACATCGGCGGAGTTACTTCACTTCCACCTGTCCCTTCATACAGGACAAGTGGTCGCCATTTCATGGTGGTGGACAGCAATCAGATTAAACTTGATTGTGTCACTGCCTAGATTTGCACAACCTTGCCATTCCCACTGTCCCATCACATGAATGCACCAGGTGCACTGAGGTGGTGGTTCCATCGTTCAAATTGTGACAGCCTACTCACTCTTGCGTCCCTTCGATACCTACGTCTGAGGATGAATGGAAGGAGAAGAAAAACCCCCATGTACCGACCCCTTGTGGACTTGGCTACACTGGAGGACAGGCACATTATACTGACTTATAGACTGGACGGGACCACAATCACAGAGCAGTGTGCCCAATAGGAGCCTGACCTTCTACCAGCTATCTGTCATCCGATTGAGATCCCCCCTCTTGTGCAAGTGCTATCAGTGCTCCATTTCCTGGCAACTGGTTCTTTCCAAGTGACAGTGAGCTTGGCAGCTGGAATGCCACAGCCAATGTATTCATTCATGCTGGCAAGGGTTTTGTCTGCCCTGGTGGAACACATGTGCAGCTACATTGCTTTCCACCAGGTGGAAGATTTAGCTACTGTGAAGGCAGGATACTATGCAATGGGGCATATCCCCAATATTATTGGGGCGATTGATGGCGAGTGTTTGTCCCCCCGCCAGAATGAACAGGTGTTCAGGAATCGTAAGAGTTTCCATTCACTGAATGTGCAAATGGTGTGCCTTGCGGACCAGTACATCTCCCATGTCACTGCCACGTCTCCTGGGTCGGTGCATGATGCCTTTGTCCTGAGGAATAGCAGCATCCCAAATGTGATGGTCCAACTACAGAAGCACAGGGTGTGGCTAATAGGTAAACCAGAGTCCCCACCCACTGTATGTCAGTGTATGCCTTCAGGTATTTTCTCCATAAGATGGCGTAAGGCTAAGTGTTGTCCCTCAATACTTGCAGGTGACTCTGGCTACCCAAAACTATCGTGGCTCCTGACCCCTGTGAGGAATGCCAGGACAGGGGCTAAGGACCGTTACAATGAGGCACATGGGAGAACCAGGTTCATCGAGAGGACCTTCGGGCTCCTGAAGGCCATGTTCAGGTGCCTCCACCTGACAGGTGAATCCCTGTGCTACTCACCAGAGAAGGTCTGCCAGATAGTAGTGGAGTCATATCACCAACATCTGGAAAATGAGAAGCCATAGGTGAAGATCATCTGCTGGAACGCTGCCCCTCTGCAAATGTGAGCATGTGATGGCACACTAAATATGGCTACCTACCTTTCAAACAGGCTTTAACAGGATCTAATCACAGCCTCCATCAAGTCCCCACCAAATCCTAACTAATCTCAGAACAGAAATAAAAACACAGAAACAATTGAAAACAAAAGGAGGTCTGCATGCAAAAACAGACCCGTGTCACTGTTGTATAGCTATTTTAACCATGTTTTAGACACGTTGTTTAATGCTAACTAGGCCTGCCGCTGTGCACTTTAACCCTGTTACATTTTATTCAGCATTGCTTTATTTTTCTAGCAATAGCAATATTTGCGGTGCTGTTTTAATTTCTTTATCTTTATTCTTTTGTTCTTTGTAGGACATTTATTTCACTCTGTGCTTTCTCCGGGGCTACAGTCAGATAGGGTTGCCGTCAAACGTGGTATGCTGTGTCTCCAAAATTCACAGAAAACACATACTCATATGTGGGGACCATTTCTTAGAATGTCAGCTCTTTTTATTATAAAAACTCCTCTTTGTCCCAGACACGTTAGAGGGAGATTCCAGCCAGATGACCATGACTGTATGCTGATTACTGATTGCTTTGCTGCTGCTACTTGCCTAGACGTCTGGACCCCTTATCCACACGGTGACAGTGTCTCTCTAGACTATAGGCTTCTTCCTCCAAGTATGAGGGATGGTGTACCCCCAGGGGGAAAACCCAAAGGGCATATTGGGCTTATTAAAATGTGCTCAGACATAGTGCAGGTAGGAGAAAAATATATCTATATTATCCTTAGTGACAGTATGGTAGGACTATTCTTGTGTTTTACTGTTAGTCACTTGCTTGCTTTTATTGTGTTTTATCATCCTAGTTATTGCAATACATGCCTTTTTTACATAAGATGCAGATACTTCAATAAATCCTTACTGAACTATATTCTGCGTCTGTTATCTTTGTCTCGATAAGACAGGATCTGATTGACCACGATTCCCCTGACGCGTCTTTGTGTCAGGCACCCGGTTGCCACAATCATCTCAGCCGGAGATGAGGCGAAGCTTGTTAGCTGGAGAACTCGATTAGGCCGACAGGTGCCATGTGATGTGGAATTCTACTTAGTAGCCACAATCCATGTGATCCTGTCTCCCAAATCCAGTAGCCTCATTAGGATAATGAGAACCTACGTGACATGGCGCCACCAACGTTTCGTCAGACACTAATATTCGGATTCTCCTAAGTATCTCTGTCTAATTTAAGGCTAAAGAAACCTCGATACTATACATGGAGACGTCCGTACTATTGAGGATTTCCTCCTCAACTACATAGGTAGTACCAATTTTGAGCTGTAGGTTTTTCAAGCTTGAACCTTAAAAGGACAAATCCTCACTAGGTGTCCTTATCTCTGAACATACATCTACCATTAAAATGGCGAACCCTCAACAGGTAGCAATTGCAGTAAATACGCGACCACCTCTTACTGCACATTTATTGGCAAATGGCCTAATGGCTCAGGGGGGTCCAGTTACATTTGTTGTTGAGACTCATCTAACCTATAGAACAGAATTGTTTTATTCTTGGGTCACCTTTCCAGCAGTAGTTGGGAGCACAAATACATTTTGATCACTATACACCTGCAAACATACCTGCACAATACAGAGCATGCATATTTAGAAATACCTTTATCTTATCAAGACCATAAGAACTGGTTTGATGGCCCTCTACCACATATAACATTACATGTTAGGTTAGGTCCTATGTGCAATGAGGACCTGACCTGGCCTTTGTGGGCCACATATACACCACACCCTAATGCAGCAACCTTAGCGTAGCTGAGGTTCACCATCTATATATAGAGCTCACGACAATATACAGATTATTAGTATATTCTGTAATGCAAACATTAAATACTAACCCAGCATGTGCTTCCCCAGTGCAACAACATGCAGTCACGCTAGGCATTATCCCTGCAATTGTACAATCAATTATGGGTAAGGTACCCACCAAGCGGGAGGAAATTCCGTTTTGGTAAGCTAAAAAAATAAGTGCACTGGACGCCGTTTTTCCTCATACAGGACCCCAGGATAAACAAAAACGTCTCACTGTGTGCTTGCCATTTGGGATGGTTCCTACATTTGATAACTGCAATACATGGTGCACGGTATTTGCCACGCTCTATACTACTGCTCACAGTACATCAACACTTGCCAATCTTCCGGAGGTGTTAAAACAAATTCAAGATGAATATGGGCCTGCCCTGGCCCTGGATTTGGGGATGCAATTAATGGGCAATTTCGCCACAGTATGTTCAATTATATGAAGTAATCCAAAAGGGGAAGCAGTTGCACTAGCAGTGTGCATGCGGCTCCATGATGTTCCTCCACAGGAACAAGAACAGGAGCTACCAAAGATTATCGTGAAGACCTATTCTAGTATTGGTGGAGATAGTCTGGGTACCAGACCGATTAAACCACAATTTGAAGGCACATCTAATAAAGATGCTACCAAGCAAGCACCTGAAGGTTCCAAAGAACGCTGGGATAAAAAACAACAAACAAAAACTTCTGGTTAAAAAGAAAAAAGTGGCAGGACTTACAATTCGACATGCCACTCAAGAAGAGGGCTTTTCTGAAGAAGAAGGAGTGGGCACTGGCACTGCTCAACAGCGCAGCAGAGGTCACAATAGTTCACCATGATCTTCAAGAGCATCTGGAGGTGAAAGCAACTGATTACTTCTTACAAGTTGAGACTGCGGGTATAAGTGTCTCTCCACTCCATAGGGTGCATAAAGTAACTATTCAGTTAGAAGGGGACATTAAACTCATAATTGATCTTTTGGGACCGCATTGTCTCTATTTATTATATTTTTCTGGCTGCAAAAGATTGGCCACCAGAATTCATCCACAATCTCCCTTATGGAGAGGATGTGATTGAAAAATCTTTTTCGCCCCTTGTTCCCAGAAAGCTTGTTGAAATGCATGCCATTGATTGGGCATTGGCACAGGCACCTGCGTTATATCACAATCCCGTAGGATGGGACTAAGAATCCCCCTACCACGTAATACCATTAAAATCCCAACCCCATCATCAATATCCGATAAAATATGATGCTAAAGCACCTGTGAGGGAAATCCTCAACCAATTGGAGTACCAGGGTCTTATTGAACCCTCAGACTCACCCATGAATAATCCATAATTTCTAGTCACTAAACCTGACCATTTATATATAATAGTCTTGGACCACAGACACATTGTAGTAGGATTTGCTGAAATCGACTACAAATTCAACTTAGAAAAAACAAAAATGGCTTTCTTAGTGTCCTGTTTCTGGGATACTAATTGTCGGATGAATGCAGGAGCCTGGTACCCCAATTGTTAGAAAAATACTCACAACTACAACCACCAAACAAAATAAAAAAGCTCCAGTCAGTGTTGGCAGAACATACATTCCAGATTCCACAGATGAACAACGCTTTGCTCCCACTGAGAAAATTCTTACCACTGTCCAGATGGCGGTCCTTAAAGAGAGACCTCTGGCCTAAGGGAAGCTCAATATTGTTGTCTCCCCCTTCCACCCCTAGAGGCTATTGCCAAAGCAAGCGTTCCTAACGCTAAAGCACTACATTCAGGTTGGATCCAATGGGCAACGTCTCTGACAGCCACTGATGTTGATTATGTTTTTGACTCCAAATTACTTCAAATTACAGACCCAAGAATTCTTACAAAATGAACTTGAGTATCCAGTTCCAGCAAACATATTGCCTATCGAACGATATCATAAGATTTTGTATACTGATGGTTCAGCCCAACCAGCGAGAGGAACAAAACATCAATACTACGTTGCTTGCGCAGTCGTGAGTGGTTACATGAAGGATGGCAGCACCAATCCATAAAATTCTTACACAGAGACTTTAGGAGAATTCACTGCACAACTTGCAGAGCTCAAGGGCCTGGTGATAACACTGGAACATAGGGATCCTGAGCAGATGAGGATGATTGTCTGTGAATCGCACTATTGTGTCCAGTCCTTCAATGAATATCTGCAGTTCTGGTGCCAAAATAGGTTCAAATATTCAAAAGGCAACACCGTTAAACACAGACTTCCTTGGGAGAAAGTAGCGGATCTGAAGGAAACGCAACCCAATCTCCATGTTGTACATACACTAGGACATCAGCGTGTTGGAATACGCGTTGAAGGCAATAATCTGGCTGATCAAGCAGCCAAATCAGCAGTAGCTATGGCTTCTGTTGCTGCAGTAACTTGTTCTAACCTAAATGTGGATGATGAAACACTTGCAGTCGTGGCAGCTTCGGCTGATGGCACACCTTTTCCTAAAGCATATTCTGCTCAATATTCCTACCGGATGGCAGCCCTGTTTGATGCACAAGTAATGATACCAAGTGTTGGAGTTTGAATAATTCCCAACAAAGAACGAAGACCTGAGTTAGTAAAAGCAGCACATGAGGGAGTTGCTTCTGCCCATGTTGGTGTGGCGGCTGCAATTTCAATATTACAATAATGGTATTGGTGGCCAAGTCTATACAAATAGACCAAGCAGTATGTCCTTTGATGTGACATCTGCCAGCAAAAAAAAGGGTCCACTGTGAAATTCCCACCGCAGACACCCCTCTTAATTTCCAGTTACACCGTGTGTACTTGGACCATTGTGGTCCCCCGACACCAGATAGTGCATACAAAAACATTCTAGTCGCTATCGACTCATGCTCCAGATTTATGTGGGTTTGGCAACAATGCTCAGCTGATGCTTGAACTGTAATTAAAGATTTACAAGGCTTTATCGGTACATATGCTTTTGCGGCTTTCCACTCGGACTGGGGTCTTGCTTTAGCCTCAAGGGCTTACAGGGACCCCATGGCTATGTTAGGGGTCTAACTGCATTACTCGTCTCCATTTCATCCCGAGGGAAATAGTGTCATGGAGCGACGAAACCAAGATTTAATGCAATCCTTCACAGCTATAGTATTAGGCATGGGTCGTAGTTGGCTTACACACCTATATGGAGTCTAGAGAGCACGTAACAATCTGCCTAGAAGCTCCTTGGGAGGCGTACATCATACAAATACCTTTTTGGAACTCAAATATATGTTCCAGATCTTGGTGGTCCTGGCAAAGAGGCGGCAGATACACCCTTTGACATAAATAAACGTGTCACTGTCTTGCAGGACTTACAGCAGTTCTGTGATGACAATGCATCTGCCAATGCTGCCTACTTTGGAATCAGGGATGTACCAGTAACATCTACCGGCTGGATCCTTGAACTTGGGGATCTAGTGCATGAAAAGATTGCTTTGAGAAAGGATTTCAGTCCTTTTTTATCATGCACGGTTCCAGTCCTGGGAATACATGGTACCAGAACTGTGATTCTTCCACCACTGCCAGGCTCTAAAGAAAATCACTTTGGGGGTTATTCTAACTTTGGAGGAGGTGTTAATCCGTCCCAAAAGTGACGGAAAAGTGACGGATTTACCACCAGCCGTATTACGAGTCCATTATATCCTATGGAACTCGTAATACGGCTGGTGGTATATCCGTCACTTTACCGTCACTTTTGGGACGGATTAACACTCCTCCAAAGTTAGAATAACCCCCTTTGTCTCCATCAACAATGTCAAGCTACACTATGTGGCCGATCCTGCACAGCAGACCTAGAGGACTCCTGAGTAGTGCCCGGATCCCTCCCACTAGCTCGGGGAGAGTGGAAAATGAGCTTTCATTGGTTCCACTGACAAATACTTCTACAATGATTCCTGCTAACATGGAGCACTGTTCTATAAATTCTAAACAAACGGATGTAGTAACCTTCTGTACACTGTTCAAAATATACCTCCAGAATTTGTTTGTACAGATGATGGTTATTTCAGCGATCCTGATGACTTTATTCAGACTCATCTGCCTCTACTACAACAAAATTGTTAAGAGCACGTAAGCTGATACATTGGCTAAAAATTAACTATTTTATTCGTCCGTGGATTTATCTATGGCTTTTATTGACTGTACTTGCCTTTCTCCTATGGATTGGGTTTGTTATTGTCTCCTTTCTACTTATGCATGGTCATTTTCTTCCCGAATGCTCTACAGTTGAACTGGTGGATGAGGTCCTAAAACCAATTTTTTCATTACAAAGAATTTGCTTGTCCCTAGTGAACATTACAGCCATACCAATTCCCGATAGGATTGTTTGGGACAAAGTATTATTATTCAATATATATGGACCTACTGAGGTCATTCAAATACCATATGTCTTCAAACTTTTCATGACAGATGTTATCACACCCGGCGTGGTTTCTGATGATTGGGATGTGAAAACTGTTGATGCAATGATGTCTGATCTAAAGTATTATTCAGTATTTGAAAATGAAGATGAGTACCAGTTTGAAGGAAATTATGGTGATATGTTCTGTTATAATTAATATGGACATTACTACATTCATAGAGCAAGTACCCCAAAGACTATTTTTAAATACACACAATAGGAACACTGCCAGACTCCACCAGTAGGCAGTTCTAAAACGTATACTAAACAATTTGCATATTTTTCTGGGCACAATGTTAAGAATGCTGAGTCATATTATTTTAAATTGCCAGAAATGGAAAGTCAAAATGTTTTATTGACTGACATGAAATTGATTTACTATGATTTCTTTATTTCCTGATTGGCTATAGAAGGCTTTGAGTACGCGTATTATGACTCACCCATAGAACTCTGCCACTATACAGACACACACACAAGTCCTCCCGCCCAAAGGTCAGTGATAAACTGGGGGTACCAAAACCACACCGTTACACCAACAGAAATACGCCCACAGCATTATGACCCACGAATCACCGTGGAGGACATTCAACCGCAGTAAACCTTTGGCGGTACACACCTGACACACATACACACAACACTCTCATAAACCACTATAAAACACCCACCCACATTACTCACAACCTCTTACCAGTACAAACAATTTACAACAGAGAGAGCGACACCCCAGGAACACCCACAGAACCAGAGCCACAGAACACCATCACCCATACACCATCCACACACCTCACAGCACACATCCCAATACATCACCCTACACACACTCACACACACCACACACACTACACCCATGGCACCACAAAGACACCCCAGGTTCTCAGAGGAGGAGCTAAGGGTTATGGTTGAGGAAATCATCCGGGTAGAGCTACAGCTATTCAGATCACAGGTGCAGCAGATGTCCATTGCTAGGAAGATGGAGCTATGGCGGAGAGTCGTGAACAGGGTCAACGCCGTGGGACAGCGCCCAAGAACAAGGGATGACATCAGGAAGAGGTGGAATGACCTACAGGGGAAGGTGCATTCCGTGGTTGGAAGACACCAGATAGTTGTACAGAGGACTGGCGGTGGACCCCCACCTCCTCCCACACAACTAACAACATAGGACGAACATGTCTTGGCAATCATGCATCCTGAGGGCCTGGCAGGAGTAGCAGGAGGACTGGACTTTCCCCCCCTACCTGCATGCCATCACATACCCTCACCATACACTCACCCCATCACCCACCACCTCACTTATACCCCCACTGCATGCACCAGCAATGCATGGACACCACTCACAGCCCTGCATGGACACCCATCACCACAGCATGCACAATAGAGACAATCACTTAGTCAACCAATTCACAACTCACACAAGCCAAAGCTGTCATGGTAATAACAACCATAGGGGGAAACATATCCATGCACAAGATGTCACAAGCAGTAACTATAACACTGCTTTCACATACCCACAGGACCCCCACACAACATCACCGGAGAGGAGGTGCCAGCAACATCCAGCCCACACCCGAAGTGGCCCACAGTGATGACAGAAGCTCTGGAGGCCTGGATTTGGATGACCAACCTGGCCCATCAGGGACCTCTGGACAGTCGGTGACCCAGGCACAGTCCCGTACCACCACAGAGCCTCCCCCCTCAGGAAACACCACCACAGCACCCACCCAGTGGGCCCATCCCTCTGTCCCCAGGACACGTCAATCAGCAGTTTGGTCCACCACTACAGGGACCCCAGGCAACCCCACAAACACAGGACGATCAGGGACCTGGAGTCAGTGGCAGTGGGCAGACGTTTCAGGGGACAGAGGCACAGGACAACAGGGAAGCTGGGAGGGCTGCTCTGCGACAGGGGGAGGACAGGCCCAGGGAACCGACTCTCCACGAGGCACTCACCAACATCCTGGGAGCATAACACCATTCCCAGGAGACCATGGGCCAGATACTGGCCAAGTTGCAGGAGACCCAGCGGCTGTAGGTGGGACAGTACCTGGGGATCAGGGAGGACCTGAGGGACATCCAAACCACCCTGGTCACCATTGCAAGGGTGCTGGCAGACATGGCTAACACCATGAGGGAGGCAGTGGCCCACCAATGGGCCCCTGACACTAGCCACACCGATGAACAGCCCTCCACCTCCGCTGACGCTAGAGGACAGGAGGGGGAGAGGTGCTGATTGCCATCAGCACCCCTCCCCCTGCAGAAGGAGAACCACCACGTAAAATGCCCCTGCGATCCAGGAAGAAGCCAGAGAACATTGCCAAGACCCCCACCAGGAAAAAGACTTCCCTGAATGTCACCCTTGTGTCCCACTATGTCACCCTGTCCACCTTGAACTGCCATTGCTCCACTTCCTATGCCCCCCTTGGACAATGCACCTGTGATACCAATAGACTGGACTCTATCCTGGACTTTCCTCCATCAGCAACCCAGCCCATTGCAATACCCCCTCCACTTATTAGCACTTAAATAAACACCCTTGGAACAAATACAAGTATGGAGTGTGTCTATTAAATGAAATATGTATTCGTTTAACAAGCTGTAAACATTGCAATTCATCTGTACAGTTATGTATACATAGGTATGACCCGTAGTGGGCAGCAGTAAACACACCATGAGCCAGAGTGGGGCACAGATATCTGAAAATAGAGATGCCAAAAGGTACAGTAACTGGCCATAGAATTTGGAAAATCAGGCTGCCATGTACAATGTCCAACACAAAAAATGCAATGGAAGATGAAGTTACAGTGTCTTACCTGTGTGTCACTGGAAGTATAGTTGATCTGTTGTGCAAATCCTCTTCCTCCTCTTCGTCACTGTCCACAGGCTCCACCGCTGCCACACGACCATCTCCAGCTTCATCCTCCTGCAGAAAAGGCACCTGGTGTCTCAAGGCAACATGCAACGATGATCTGGCACACCTTCATGGGTGAGTAGCACAGGGATCCACCTGTCAGATGGAGGCACTGGAATCTGGCTTTCAGGAGGCCAAAGGTGCGCTCAATGATCCTCCTTGTTCGCCCATGTGCCTCATTGTAACGTTCCTCTGCCCTTGTCCTGGCATTCCTCACTGGGGTCAATAGCAATGAGCGGTTGGGGTAACCAGAGTCACCTGTAAATATCGAGTGGTACCTGTTAGCCAGACCCTCACCCTTAGGGCCAACCCCACACCCATATATCAAGAGACACTGGGTGGGTACCATGGGCTCACCTATTAGCCACACCCGGTGCCTCTGGAGTTGAGACATCACATATGGAATGCTGCTATTCCTCAAGATAAAGGCATCACACACAGACTCATGATACTTTGCATTGACATGGGAGATGTACTGGTCCGCCAGGCACACCATCTGCACATTCAGAGAGTGAAAGCTCTTTCGATTTCTGAACACCTGTTCATTTCTCCAGGAGGTGGGGACAAAGGCAATATGTGTACCATCAATAGCACCAATGATGTTGGGGATATGTCCCAGTGCATAAAAGTCAGCCTTCACTGTGGCCAAATCCTCCACCTGGGGGAATACGATGTAGCTGTGCATGTGTTTCATCAGGGCTGACAACACTCTGGTCAGCACGTTTGAGAACATAGGCTGTGACATCCCTACTGCCATGGCCACTGTCGCTTGGAAGGACCCACTTATCAAGAAATGGAGCACTGACAGGACCTACACAAGAGGGGGGAACCAGTGGGGTGGCAGATAGCTGAGATCAGGTCTGGCTCCAATTGGGCACACAGCTCTTGGATTGTGGCCCTATGAAGTCTGTAGGTCAGGATAATGTGCCTGTCCTCCATTGTCACCAGGTCCACCAGGGGTCTGTACATGGGAGTATGTCTCCATCTCCTATTTATCCTCAGCAGTTGAATTCTAGGGTGAAAAAGGGTGAGCAGGTGGTCATATTCAAAGATATCCACTGAGTAAAATGCCTTGCATTTTGTTCCAGAAACAGTATGTGAACGTGTAGGTCTGTTGATGTGCCTATGCCTGCGGTGACGCAGTCAGGTGCCATGGCCTGTTCCCCCCTGAAATGGTGGCCACCTGACCTGTGAGGATGTACAAGTCCTCTGACGTCATGCGCAGTTGCAGTAGGCGGTCGACGACTGCCGTGCAACACCTCATTGGTTACCATTGGGGCCTACGGTATCCAGGAACCAATGGTGATGTATTCCAGCAGTGAAGGTACGCACCGCTGCAGACATGACCGCCATTTCCTATCTGTTCACTCACTTGCTACCTGACCTTCAACAGGAGAGGACCTACACTGCAAGTGCTGCTGCGACCTGTGTCTGGAACCTACCAAGCCCAGTGTGACTAGGGAAAAGGCCCCTGCCTTCACTTCAGAGGAGTTGGAACGTTTGGTGGATATATGACCTGTGTCTGGAACCTACCAGCAGCCACTTGCACCACGGCCAGAACTGGCAGCATCTCCGCCGCAGACACCGGCACCTGCACCACCATCAGCACCGCCACGTGCACAGCCGATGACACTCTGTCGGCCATCAGCCCCATCCCCAGTGTGCAGCCGTCAGAGTCTGCAGGTGACGTCCTGAACCCTGGACATGCCACTTGAGACACCACCTCCAGCACTGACACAAACTGGCAATTGGCAGCCTAAGTCACCACAGGATGGCATGTGGCTCTGCCTCCATGGAGTATCATGCTACCTGTTCCAGGTACATTGACTGGCTAAGTCACCCAGGTGAGACGAAGTCAACTGCCACACCCCAGGTGCAGCATCCTTGGGCACAAAGCCCCCTCCAGAACCAGTGGAGAAAGGCATCCACTCACCCAGTCCTTGGCATGATGAAGCACTCTGGGCACAAAGCCCCCTCCAGAACCAGTGGAGAAAGGCATCCACTCACCCAGTCCTTGGCAGGATGAAGCACTCTGGGCACAAAGCCCCCTCCAGAACCAGTGGAGAAAGGCATCCACTCACCCAGTCCTTGGCAGGATGAAGTACTCTGGGCACAAAGCTCCGTCCAGAACGAGTGGAGAAAAGCATCCACTCTCCCAGTCCTTGGCAGGATGAAGCACTCTGGGCTCAAAGACCCCTCCAGAACCAGTGGAGAAAGGCATCCACTCCCCCAATCCGTGGCAGGTTGAAGCACCCTGGGCACAAAGCCCCCTCCAGAACCAGTGGAGAAAGGCATCCACTCCCCCATTCCTTGGCAGGATGAAGCACTCTGGGCACAAAGCCCCCTCCAGAACCAGTGGAGAAATTCATACACTCACTTAGTCCTTGGCAGGATGAAGCACTTTGGGCACAAATCCCCCTCCAGTACCAGTAGTGAAAGGCATCCACTTCTCCAATCCTTGGCAGGGTGAAGCACTCTGGGCACAAAGCCCACTCCCGAACCATTGGAGAAAGGCATCCACTCACCCAGTCCTTGGCAGGATGAAGCTCTCTGGGCACAAAGCCCCCTCCAGAACCAGTGGAGAAAGGCATCCATTTGAGAGACTGTGGGTTTGCATTCCCCAGGGCCAACCGGACGGCAGTGAACCTACTTGAGAGACTGTTGCTTTGCACTCCCAGAGACCAAGCATTGGGCAGTGAACCCACTTGAGAGACTTGAGAGACTGTGGCTTTGTGCTCCCCAGGACCAAGCAGTGGGCAGTGAACCCACTTGAGAGACTTGAGAGACTGTGGCTTTGCACTCCCCAGGACCAAGCAGTGGGCAGTGAACCCACTTGAGACTTGTGAGACTGTGGCTGTGCACTCCCCAGGACCAGGCAGTGGGCAGTGAACCCACTTGAGAGACTTGTGAGACTGTGGCTTTGCACTCCCCAGGACCAGGCAGTGGGCATGGAGCCCCCTCAAGGAGCAGTGGTGTTTTCCCATCATCCGGCTGAGGTGCTCCCCTCCCCTTCCCCCTGAGGTGCCTGATTTTTTTCTCGACCTGATGCCCCTGCAGTGTTCTCTCCATTTTGAGGCAGGTGTCATGTGTGAGCTTCGCCCATGCTTTTTGGGACCACTGGTCCACGGACATTTCATGGGACAGTGTACTGACTTGTGTACTTGCTGTAAATATTTGTGTATACTGATTATTTGCTGTTCTCTTGATCTATCTGATTGTTCCAATATTACACTAGTTAAACTCATTGCATTTGGTCCTTGCGTTCGTCCAGGGGTTGACGGAGTGCATCTGTGATATTATTGGATATGTGTGTGTGTATGTCATTGGGGGTGGGGGGTGGGGTGTTGTGTGTCACATGTGTGTCACTCTCTTTTCCCTCCTCCCCTCCCCTGTGTGCTAGGGGCAGTACTCACCTTCGTCATCACCGCCACCGCCTTCTTTCCACTTTGTGGTGTATTAATAGATACAGCCACATGGATACGATCTACAATTCGGGCTCCATGGCGTCCTAGTTCTTCCTTGGGTGTCGAGAGGTGAGTGGTTTGCCTTCCAAGTACTGTTTCCGCCGTGCTTTTGATGGCGTTGGTACTGCCCTGTAAAAGCTGGCGGATTGGTGCCTTGTAATAGAGTGGGAGGTACATTGTACCCTGCCTGGCTGTTGGCGGTTACCGCTGCTGTGTTTGTTGCTACCGCCCTGGCGGGAGAATTGTTAAAGTGGCTGTCTGTGTTGGCGGTTTCCGCCAGGGTCGTGATCCCATTTTTTTTACCACCGGCCTGTTAGCGGTATTACCGCCGCTTTAACACCGACCGCCAGGGTTGTAATGAGGGCCTTAATCTCTTCAAGAAGGACTCCTTGTGCGGCAAAATTTGACGCACAGCCTGCCAGAAATGACACACAGCCTGCACCGCGGTGAAAATTTCACCGCACGCTGAACTGGAACAACGCAGCCTGACATCACAATGAGAAGATCGACGCAGTGCCAGTGTAACGACCGGAAATTCGACGCACGGCCTACCGGATCGACGAACAGCTGACCCGGAACAGCTCAGCTCGTCTTCCAGGGAGGAATCAATGCAACACCTGCCGTGCGGTAGAAAAGTCGATGCAGCACCCACCGGATCGACGCAGCTTCTGTGACTTCATCCTGCCAGCGCAGGAAATCCACGCACCGTCCCTGGGGCGTCTGAAAACCCCGCAACCCAGAGAGGATCCACTACCGAGCACCGGAAATCGACGCATCGCCGTGTGCGGCCTAAGAAATCGACGCACACCCCTTTGTTTCGACGCTTCTCCTCCTCTGTGGCACCCCTGCAGAGATTTTTCACATGAACCAGGTACTTTGTGCTTGAAGGAGAAGAGGTGGAATGATCTACAGGGGAAGGTACGTTCTGTGGCAGCAAGGCACCAGCTCGCCATACAGAGTACTGACGGTGGACCCCCACCTCCTCCCTCACAGCTCACAGCATGGGAGGAGCAAGTCTGTGCATTACTGCATCCTGAGGTACTTGCTGGAGTAGCTGGAAGACCGGACACTGGTAAGTCAACATTTACCACTTATCACCCCCCCTGCATGCCATCACACCCGCTCACCCTCACTCCCATCACTCCACTCCACTCTACTCCATCCCACACACTGCACCTACACATATGACTTACCCCAATGCTTAGCCCTGCATGCAATACCAGTGTATGGACAGCCCCCTCAGCCCTGCATGGACACCAATCACTAAAGCATGCACAGCACAGGGAAACTAACAACCACTCAATACATCACCATACACAAGCAAAGGTGTCAGGGCAACAGCAATGATAGACGGGAAGCCAGGGATGTACAATATGTCAAAGACAAGAAGCATTATACATCAATTACATCCCCACAGGTGCCCCAGCCAATGTCAGTGGAGAGGGGGTGCAACAACTAGCCAGTCCCCGAACAGAAGATGCCCCCAGTGATGACAGTAGCTCTGGACTTCAGGATCTGGACCAACAACCTGGGCCATCAGGGGCCACTGGACTGTCGGTCACCCAAGCCCACTCACAGTCCACCACAGAGCCTCCCCCATCAGCATCAAACACCACAGCACCCACCCAGCATACCCACACCTCTGTCCCCAGGACATGTCAATCAGCAATGTGCCCACCTGCACAGGGATCCCAGTCCACACCTCATACCCAAGACAATCAGTGACCTGGGGTCAGTGGCAGTGGGCACACCATTCATGGGACAGAGGCACAGGCCAACAGGGACACTGGGAGGACCACTGTGCGCCAGGGGGAGGACAGGCCCAGGGAACCGACTCTCCAGGAGGCACTCATCGAGATCCTGGGAGCCTACCAACATTCCCAGGACACGATGGGCCAGATCCTTGACAAGGTGCAGGAGAACAGGCGGCTAGAGGAGGAACAGTATCGGCGGATCAAGGAGGACTTGCAGGCCATCAGCACCACCTTGATCTCCATAGCAGGGGTGCTAGCAGATATGGCCAACATCACGGGAAAAGCAATAGCACACCAGTGGGCCCCTACCACTAGCCAGTCCATTGACCAGCCCTCCACTTCTGCTGCAGCTAGTGGGCAGGAGGCCCTGTCACAGGACCCACTGGCCACCAGCACCCCTCCCCCTGCAGAAGGTGAACCACCCCCAAATGTTTGCTGTGACCCAGACAGAAGCCAGAGACACTTGCCAAGACCACCGCCAAGAAATAAGACTCTCCTTATTGTCCCCCTTGTGTCCCACACTGTCACCTTGTCCACTTTGAACTGCCTTTGCTCCCCTTGGACACTGCACCTGTGCTACCAACAGACTGGAACAATACCCTGGACTTTCCTCCATCATCACCCCATTCCATTGCACTTTTCCCTTCATTTTATAGCACTACAATAAACACCCTTGAACACAACTTGACTACAAGTATTTTATGTGTTGAAAATGTGCATTTATAGAAACAGTCACATCTGGTGCAAATGATCTGAACACGGTGAGAGCATAGAAATAATGACCTGTAGCTGTCTGTACTCATCACATCAGTACACAGTTGTGATCTCACAAACATCTGTAAAATGACAGGCCATAGGTGACAATACATTGAGATGCAATGGAAGTTAATGCCATCATGCTACAGCTACATAGAAAACATCAATAGTCAGAGGAATGGACAGTCTCATTTGTGTGTCATTGGAAGTATTGACGTATACCTGATGTTCTGTTGTCCTCATCCTCTGGCTCCTCATCCTCACTGTCCTCATGGTCCACTGCTGCCACAGGGGCATCTCCAGTCTTCTCCTCCTGCAGAAAAGGTACATGCCATCTGAGGGCCACGTTGTGCAACATGCAGCATGCCACTACTATCTGGCAGACCTTCCTGGGTGAGTAGCTCAGGAATCCACCTGTCAGATGGAGACACCTGAACCTGGCCTTCAGGAGGCCAAAGGTCCTTTCGATGATCCTTCTGGTTCGTCCTTGTGCCTCATTATAACATTCCTTAGCCCCTGTCCTGGCATTCACAGGGGTCAGCAGCCACAATAGGTTTGGGTAGCCAGAGTCACCTGCAATTATTGAGGACAACATTTAGGCTCACACAGTGATTTGGGGATGACACCTGAAGGCATGTACTAACATACAGTGGGTGGGGACTGTGGCTCACCTATTAGCCACACCCTGTGCCTCTGTAGTTGGGCCATTACATTTGGGATGCTGCTATTCCTCAGAATAAAGGCGTCATGCATCCGACCCGTGATACTTATCATTGATGTGGGAAGTGTACTTGTCCGCCAGGCATATCATTTGCACATTCAGTGAGTGGAAACTCTTCCAATTCAGGAACATCTGTTCATTCTGGCAGGGGTGGAATAACACAGTATGTGTCCCGTCAATGGCCCCAACAATATTGGGTATATGTCCCATTGCATAAAATCCAGCCTTCAGAGTGGCCAGATCTTCCACATGGGGGAAAGCTATGTAGCTGCACATGTGTTCCACCAGGGCAGACAAAACTCTTGCCAGCACTATTGAGAACATTGGCTGTGACATTCCTGCTGCCAAGCCCACTGTCACTTGGAAAGAACCAGTTGCCAAGAGGGGGGATCCCAGTCGGGCCCTGTCCAGTCTATAGATGAGTATAATGTGCCTGTGCTCCAGTGCAGCCAAGTCCACAATGGGCCTGTACACAGGGGTATGTCTCCTTCTCCTATTTATCCGCAGCAGTAGGTATCTAAGGGACACAAGAATGAGTAGGCTGTCACAATTTGAACAATGGAACCCTAAACTAAGTATACATAGTGCATTTATGTGATTGGACAGTGGGAATGGTGAGGTATGTGCTAATCTAGGCTGTGACGCAGCTAAGGTTCATATGACAGTAGTCCGCCAACATGAAACTGGGCATCATGGTGAAAGGCGGTCTTGCACCACAGTGCAATTCCCCATCGGATAATATGGGGCTCTATGGAGTACAGTGGCCAATAGGGATCTGCGCCGGCAGTGATGGTTTACATAGCCGCGGACGTGACCGCCATTTTCTATCTCATTCCTCATGTGTTTCCTGACCTTCAACAGGAGAACACCTACACTGCATGTGCTGCTGCAACCTGTGTCTGGAACCTACCATGGCGAGTGTGACTTTGGAAAAGGCCCCTGCCTTCACTTCGGAGGAGTTGGAACGTTTGGTGGATGGGGTCCTACCCCAGTACGGACTGCTGTGTGGGCCTCCAGACCAACAGGTAAGTACACCTTGGGCACGATGCATGTGGGAAGGATGCATGGAGATCTGTGTGCAAGCATCGTGTCATCGGGGGAATGTTTTGTGGTGGTGTACATGGTGTGCGCTGGCCGATGTGTGTGCCAATGGTGACAGAAACGGGATTGGTGAGCCATATGTGTGACAGGCTGGATTGTGTGTGTATTGGTGTCCTCCTGTCTGTATTACCTTTGCAGGTCAGCGCCCATCAAAAGAAGGGATATGGCGTGAAGGACGTGAGGATCATGGGGGTCCATGGCAGGCAGAGCACCCACTGTCAGAAACTGTGGGAGGACCTGAGACACTGGGCACGGAACACGAAAGAGTGAGGAGGCCCAGCTGGGGATGGCCTCTCAATGAGGATGGGGTGCCTGTCAGAACCTGACCCCCGAATGGCCCGCATACTGGTGGTGGCCGACCCAGAGCTGGATGGGCGCTTGAGGGCATCACAACAGCCACAAGGGGGTGAGTACAGTGGGCATTACTACAATAATTGGCAGGTGGCAGGGGATCTGGGTGGTGGGTGGTAGGTGTGACTTAGTGGGTTCCCCTAAGGCCAAAACAGACACTGCAGCATAATCCAGCTCAAGGGTAATGGGTGAATGGCAAATGAAGGTAAGCTAGCTTGTTAGCATTCCATGTCAATCAGGGCTTTCTGGGTACCAGGAGGGGTGCAGTTGGTGGTGTGTAGCCCTTATCTTGCCATGGCATCTAGCCAAATCACTGGCAGTGCAAAGCCTACTGCTCAAGCCTGATCTCTGTGTGTGACGGTGCTGTGTATGGCAACTGCGGTGTTGGTGCAGTAATTGACCCAGTGTTTCCTTTCTCTCTCTCCCCCCGTTTTTTCTTATGTCATCCTGTCCATGTGTGCAACAGCATCATCTGGTGGAGGAGCAGGGGGCCCAGTGACAGAGGGACCTGCATCCCACAGGACCCTGGAGGAACCAGTGGGGCGGAGGGCGAGGGGAGCACCACGGCAGAGACAGGAGGTGACAGCACAGTCTCAGATACCTCCTCCAATTGAAGCTCCCTGGTGGTGGTGGACTCCTCTGTGACCACCCCAGCTACAGGTACAGCCCCCCACCCTCCGTATCAGCACCGCCCTCTCAGCAGCCCCTCAAGGAGTTGACTGTGCTCGCTCACCCAGGAGGGTGGCCTCTCCTTCTCCCCAGGCACCTCAGGCCCTGCGCCAGTCAGCCCGGATGCCCTGAGTGAGGAGGCTATTGACCTCCTGAGATCCATCTCTGTAGGGCAGTCAACAATTGTGAATGACATCCATTGGCTGGCACCCTATATGCCGCAATGCAATCCATTCCTGGAGGGCATTCACAGTGGATTGGTGGCCCAACAGAGATCGATTCAGGCTCTGGCTTCCTCTCTGATGGCAGCCATTGTCCCTGTTCCTACCATCCCCCCTCCAACTACCACTTCCCAGTCTCCTCAACCCCAACCCATCCCACGCACACATACAGACGAGCATGCACACAAGACAACACACAAGAGTGTCACAGTCAAACACAGGCACTACACTTCATCCTACAAGCACTCACGAAAACACCAGACAGTTGCAGACACGACCACATCCACTGCCTCCACTGTCTCATCCTCTTCCTCCTCCTCCACCTCCCTCACAGTCTCATCCACCCTCACACCTGCATGCCATTTGCCACAATCATCTCTGCCAGAAATGAGGTGCTGCTAGTTAGCCAGTGAACTCGGATTAGTCCAACAGGCATCATGTGGTATGGAATTCTACTTAGTAGCTACAATCCATGTGATCCTATCTCCCAAATCCAGTAGCCTCATAAGCACAATGTGTACACAACATCCCCACTGGTTCTCCAAAAGCTTTGTACTGACTACAAAGATTCCTTCCCTGAGGGTTCTTAGATAAACAAGACAGAAAAATGTCTAAATTAGAATTTAAAAAAACAATATAAAAATTGGTCGGCTTTGGTAGATGCTAAGCTAACCTGAGTTAATTGCGCTGGGTCGGGGGTAACCCACAGTTTGTACTTGTTTTGTAACAACATCTAGCAGTAAAGTGAGATTAACTATCAAAGGATTATGGTCACTAAAGCTAGACTGTGCATGTCACACTTAACCCCAAATTGTGACAATCCTGGATTGTAAAAACATGATCAATATTTTACACACATTCCAAACTATGATATATTGGGATCAAGGGCTTAGTTTCATTAAAAATGCATGTATGTGAACAAGATCCTGTGCCAAGAGACAGTGGCCTAATTCATCACCTCTGCTATCTGATGGGCCAGAAATAAAGGCCTTTATTATGAGTTTGGTGGGCAGCGGAGGCCACCCGCCAGGCCCATACCGCCACATGAACGCCAGTGCGGCCAGAATACCACCTGCCCTATTTTGAGTCTCCCGCTGGGCCGGTGGGTGGAAACGTCGGCCCAGCGGGACACCGGACCTTAACATTGACCCTGGCTCGTAATCGAGCTGGCGGCAATGTGGCGGTACAGTGGGTGCAGTAGCACCCACTGTGCTTTCCACTGCCGGTAATTTGGGAAGTGGAAAGTGCAGTGCGGCTGTCCATGGGGTGCCCTGCACTGCCCACATCAAGTACATGAGCAGTGCAGGGGCCACAAGGGGCCCCCAAGATCCCCATTCCGATAGCTTTTCCTTGGTGGTCCAACTACCATGAAAAGGCTGGCAATTAGGGAGTTGTAATCCCCAGGGCGGCGCTGCAACCCATGTGGATTACAACCGCCGAGACCGGTGTCTGGTGAGACCGGTGTCTGCAGTCGGACTGTGGCAGCTCCGCTACGGTTGTATTGTGGCGGTTGGACTGCCAGCGCGAATCTGTCGGTCTTAAGACCGCCACACTCGCAATAAGGGCCATAGTATTTCTCTCAATCAGTGAGTGAATCAGCGCGAGTCTGTCGGTCTTAAGACCGCCACACTCGCAATAAGGGCCATAGTATTTCTCTCAATCAGTGAGAGTAAGCCAGCAACAATCACCATAAGATTAAGGGTCTAATTATGAGTTTGGCAGAAAGTGTCCCACATCGAAAAAGCATCAATTTCCCTGACTACCAACACAGTGGTCTACCCGTCCACTTACGAAGCAAGTGGGTGCATAAATGAAAGACCACTGCAGCACCATCGTCACCACCAGGAAATCCCAACCTTGGAGGTGGAAGCCAATACGACTTCGGTGTGCAGACTGACAGTTTTCCCACCGGTCCAATCATGATGCAACTGACCGTCGACCTGACTAGATCAAAACCTCCACACCTGATCTGGCAGAAAGGTAAGGAGATAAGGCAGAAACTCATCTTTACTCACCTCCACATGTCCGCTGCCACCATGGATCTGATCTTACACATTTAATCTAATTTGTCCCAAAACAAACAGATTTTTATTTTTCATTTCAACAAAATGTTTTGAAAATGCAAAGGCCAATGGCAAGTCCAACTATAGCTGTTGGGAGCATACTGCTGTGCTGTAGGAGGCTGGCCTGGTGTGTGGTGGGTACATATGTTACTTACACCTTATACCAGTATCCCTTATTAGTGAAATGTAGGCAGTGTCTAGAAGCCAGGCTCTACCACTGTAGTCACACAGTACTCACTCTCATGAAAGAAAACACTCTGGGGGTCATTACAACATTGGCGGTATAAGGCGCTTACCGCCGTGCAGAAGACCGCCAATACACCGCCGCGACCGCGGTAGACCGCCACAGCTATTATGACACACATCAAGGAATCCGCCGAAATTCAGACACCCACACAACACCGCCACACCAAAGGTCTACGATAAACTGGTGGTAACAAATCCTCCACCTCCACGCCAACAGAAACACGCCCATGCAATTACGACACACGAATCCACGTGGCGGTCTTTCAACCGCGGTATTCCATTGGCGGTACACACCGCCGCGCTCAAAATACACACACATCTCCAAAACACCGCCACATTGGACAATTCGAAATACACACACCAGATACACATACACACACCACTCCCACACACCCAATACTATCTAAAACACACACCCACATCACCCACAAACCCCTACAACCAGAAATTCTGAGAGAAGGCCACAGAGACAGCACGGCTATTGACAACCCCAACACACAGAGGCACACAACACCATCACCCACACAACATCCATGCACAAAACACCACATACCACTACACTCATCCACACTCATCAACACATACACCACCCCACACATCACACATAACACCCCATGTCACGCCAAAGACACCCCCGCTTCTCCAAGGAGGAGCTCAGGGTCATGGTGGAGGAAATCCTACAGGTAGAGCCACAGCTATTTGGCTCACAGGTACAGCACACATCAATAGCCAGGAAGATAGAGCTATGGCGCAGAATAGTCGACAGGGTCAACGCAGTGGGACAGCATCCAAGAAATAGGGAGGACATCAGGAAGAGGTGGAACGACCTACGGGAGAAGGTGCGTTCAGCGGTCTCCAGGTACAACATCGCGGTGCAGCGGACTGGCGGCGGACCCCCACCTCCTCCCCCACAACTAACATCATGGGAGGAGCAAGTCCTGACCATCTTGCATCATGAGGGCCTCGGAGGAGTCGGTGGAGGATGGGACACTGGTAAGTCAAATCTTAACCATCACATCCCCCACCCTACCTGCATGCTATCACACACCCCCACCCTCACACCCTCCCCTGTCACCCCAAATCCTCACCAATCTACCCATGACACCAAGCACCCATCCCAACACCAAGCCCTGCATGACACAACTAAGCATGGGCACCCCTCACTAAAGCATGCCCACTGCACATACCCAGAACACCCCCCCAACCATCACCACAAAAGCCCCCACACAGGAATGCCTGCACTGGGGATCACGCACACCCAACTATTGCACACCATTACACACACACATGCAATAATCATGTGCCTATACCCCTGCAGGAACCCGAAGGAACGTCACCACACCAGAGGGTCCAGACAACACCACTCCACCCCCAGAAGAGGCCCACAGTGACGATAGCAGCTCTGCCCCACTGGATCCTGATGACCAGCCCCGACCATCGTGGGCCTCAGGACAGTCAGTTCCCCTTGCCCAGCCACAGCCCAACACCGAGCTGCCACCCTCTGGTAACACCAGCACAGCCCCCACCTAGCGGGCCCAAACCTCCCTACCCAGGACAGGTCAATCAGCGGTGTGTCCACCACTACAGGGCACCCAGGCTAACCCACCACCCCAACAACAACAGGGACCTGGGGGCAGTGGTAGTGGGCACACGGACCAGGGGACGGAGGCACAGGAACACCGGGGAACTGGGAGGGCTGCTGTGCGACAGAGGGAGGACAGGCCAAGTGAACCAACTCTCCACTAGGCCCTATGGTCCATCATGGGAGCATACCACCACTCCCAGGAGACGATGGCCACGGTCCTGCACAAGTTGCAGGAGACCCTGCGTCTGCAGGACGAACTGTATTTGGGGTTCAGGGAGGAGCTCAGGACCATCAGCTCCGCCCTGGGCACCATCGTAGGGGTGCTGACGGACATTCAAAAGACCTTGAGGGACACCGTGGCACTCCAAGAGGCCCCTGACACTAGCCAGGACGACGAATTGCCCACCACCTCCGCCGGCGCTAGTGGACAGGACGCCCGCCACAAGACCAACACACCAGCACCCCATCCCCTGCAGACGGAAAACCACCACGCAAGCGGTCTATGAGATCCAGGAACAGGACAGAGCAAGATGGCAAGACCCCCGCCAGGAAATAAGACCACCCTGATTGTCCCCCCACTGTCCCACTTTGTCACCCTGTCCAGATAGGAACTGCCCCAGCTCCACTTCCAATGCCCAGATGGGCAGTGCACCTGTGAGACGAATAGACTGGACTCTGCCATGGACATTCCTCCACCATCACCCATCACCATTTTACAACCTTCCTTGATTTTTTTAGCACTTAAATAAACACCCTTGAAAGCCAAATAAACTTGAGTCAGTCTATGATTTGGAACTTTGAATTATCAATTACAGTGTCATAATGGGTTACCCATTGAAAGGCTAACATACCAATGTCACACATCACAAGCCCTTGATGGATGCAAGCAGTTGACACGTAGGTTACCACACTTGTGAAACTGAAATGGAAGGGTACAACTCAATTAACAAATAGTGAGTGAAATGTAGGTACAGGATAGGGGTAGACGTGTGAAAGTTAATGTAATGTTAAACCTGAAAATGTTCTCACCTGTGTGTCACTGGAAATATTGCTGTATGACTGACTCCCTGTTGTCGTTTCCTTCATCCTCAGCTTCATCTTCATCACTGTCCACTGGATCCACAGGCTCCACAGCTTCCACAACACCGTCATCTGGATCATCCTCCTGCAGAAAAGGCACCTGGCGTCGCAATGCCAAATTATGGAGCATGGAGCATGCGATGATGATGTCGCACACCTTCTTCGGTGAGTAGTATAGGGATCCACCTGTCATATGGAGGCACCTGAACCTGGCCTTAAGAAGGCCGAAGGTGCGTTCGATTACCCTCCTAGTCCGCCCATGGGCATCAGTGTACCGTTCCTCTGCCCTGGTTCTGGGATTCCTCACTGGGGTCAATAGCCAAGAAAGGTTGGGGTAACCAGAGTCCCCCAATAGCCATAACCGGTGCCTCTGGAGTTGACCCATCATATCAGGGATGCTGCTATTCCGCAGGATGTAGGCGTCATGCACAGAGCCAGGGAACATTGCATTTACCTGCGAGATGTACTGGTCTGCCAAACAGACCATCTGGACATTCATCGAATGAAAACTCTTCTGGTTTCTGTACACCTGTTCACTCCTGCGGAGGGGACCAGAGCTACATGAGTCCCATCAATGGCACCTATGACATTGGGGATATGTCCAAGGGCATAGAAGTCACCTTTCACTGTAGGCAAATCCTCAACCTCAGGGAAAATGATGTATCTCCTTACGTGTTTCAGCAGGGCAGACAACACTCTGGACAGCACGTTGGAAAACATAGGCTGGGACATCCCTGATGCCATGGCCACTGTTGTCTGAAATGACCCACTTGCAAGGAAATGGAGCACTGACAGCACCTGCACGTCAGGGGGGATTCCAATCGGATGGCGGATTGGTGACATCAGGTCTGGCTCCAACTGGGTACATAGTTCCTGGATTGTGGCACGGTCAAACCGGTAGGTGACGATGATATGTCTTTCTTCCATTGTCAACAGGTCCACCAGCGGTCGGTACACCGGAGGATTCCGCCATCTTCTCATATGTCCCAGCTGACGGTGCCTAAGAAGGACAACAGCGAAGAACCTGCCAATATTCCTCCAGGTATGTACCCACAGTTACACACAAGACTACACCAGACAAAAAAGCCTTCCTGTATGTGTGTTGAGTATAGGCCTAGCTATGCGTGACACAGTAGTAAATGAAGGCATGTGGGCCCCTGAAATGGCGGCTGCCTGACCTCACAACTGGGACAATGGGATTGTGGGTTAACTGCGCTGGCGTTGCACACCATCGCGGTAGGCGGTCGTAGACCGCTGCGCAATGCTGCATTGGTTAACATTGGACCCTATGGGTCCCAGGAGCCAATGAACAGGTGCGCCGGCGATGATGATGCGCACCGCCGCGGACGTCACCGCCGCGGACGTCAACGCCATTTTCTATCTGTTCACTCACTAGATACCTGACCTTCAACAGGAGAGGACCTACACTGCTAGTGCTGCTGTGACCTCGGTCTGGAAGCGACGATGGCTGCTGCGTCTGGGGAAAGGGCCCCTGCCTTCACTGCACAGGAGTTGGAGAAACTTGTGGATGGGGTCCTCACCCAGTATACGCTACTCTACGGTCTTCCAGACCAACAGGTTAGTACACAGGGAGCACAATGTATGGGCTAGACCTGGGTGGAGAGGGCTGGGTGGAAGAGGGAAGGGTGCAGAGTACATAGAACACTTATGCATGGGAATGAATGGGCCACATGGCCAGAGTAGGGAGGGGGCCACTCACATTGACTGTGCAGTTGGTAATGACTGTTCCTCTTTCCTTGTGCATGTCATGTAGGTCAGCGCCCACCAGAAGAGGGACATTTGGTGTGCCATCGCCAAGGAGGTCCGGACCCTGGGGGCCCACCAGAGACGGGGCACCCACTGCCGTAAGAGATGGGAGGACATCCGCCGCTGCAGCAAGAAGACGGCGGAGGTTCAGCTGGGGATGGCCTCCCAACGTCAGAGGGGTGCCCGTCGCACCATGACCCCCCTGATGTTCCGTACCCTGGCGGTGGCCTTCCCGGAGTTGGATGGGCGCTTGAGGTCATCACAGCAGACACAAGGGGGTGAGTACAACCTCATTCAGCGGAGTTAGCGTGCAGTGGAGGGGTCTGGGTGGGGGAGGTGGGCTGTGGGTGTCCCTAGGCCAGGGCGAGTTAGGTAGGCAAGGCCCCTCCGTTATGTAGGCCATGTGGCACTCAACCCCACCTCAGCAGAGTGCCAAGTTGAGGTATAGTTGCCCCTGTGGCATCCATGTGCGCAGATTCCCACCATTGCCATGTAGGCCATGTCCCAGAAATTGCATGTGCAGAGGTCAGGAGAACGGCGTAATGCAGGGGGCTGCTGCGTCTGTCTTGTCCGCTAACGGTAGCGGCATGCCATGCACTAAAACTCTCTTTCTTCTGTCTCCCCCCCCCTTTTTCTGCTCTCCCTGTCCTTTTGTACATCAGCATCATCAGGCGGAGGTACAGTGGCACCGGAGCACGAGGGAGCTGCATCCCACATGGCCATGGAGGGCCACCCCACAGACTCTGAATGCACCAGTGGGACGGAGGGCGAGGGGAGCTTCACGTCGGCCACCGGATCACCAACCAGCGACACGGACTCGTCTGCCGATGGGAGCTCCCCTGTGGTGGCGGCACCACCTGTGCGCCCAACTTCTACAGGTACTGCCGCCACCCCCCCCTAGCAGCACCGCCCTCCCAGCAGCCCCTCAGCCTTCGCCCCATGCCCGTTCACCCAGGAGGGTGAGCATCACCTCCGCCCCAGGCACCTCAGGCCCTGCCCCTGTCACCCCAGCTGCCCTCAGTGAGGAGGCCATTGACCTCTTCAGGTCACTCACTGTTGGGCAGTCTACCATTGTGAATGCCATCCAGTGTGTAGAGAGGGAGTTGCAACACGGTAATGCATTCCTGGAGGGCATTCATTCTGGTAAGGCTGTCCTTCAGCGAACCCTGCAATCTCTGGCCTCAGCACTGATGGCAGCCATTGTCCCTGTGTCTAGCCTCCCCCCTCCAACTTCCTCCACCCAGACCCAATCTCCTGTACCCTAGCCCTTCCCAAACACACCTACAGACCAGCATGCAGACAAGTCAACACACACAAGTAGCTCAAGCAAACATAGGCACCACACACACCACAGGCACTCACGCAAGCCTCACCCACTTACAGACACAGCAACATCCACTGTCTCCACTGTGTCCCCCTCCTCCTCTTCTCCCTCCTCCCTCCCAGTCTCGTCTACACACACACCTGCATGCACCACATCTACAGGCACTAGGACTCGCACCAGGACACCCAGCACCACAAGCCGCTCACCTGCACTCACCACCTCCACTGCCATTTACACGTCCCCTGTGTCCTCTCCCAATGTGTCTGTGACGCCCCCTCCCAAAGTACCCAAACGTCGCCAATCACTCACCCAACATCCATCCACCTCACGACAGCCTCCAGTACCTGCACCTGCACCCAAAACAGCTAAAGTGACACCTCCTACAACCACCTCCTCTTCCTCCACTCCCAGACCCCCTCCAGCCACCCATCCCAGTGTTCGTCAGAAACTGTCCCTCTGTCAAATTGACCTTTTTGCCCCCCCCCCTTCAATTCATCAGTCCCGTCGTAGCACCTCAGCCAAAAAGCCTCCAGTACCAGTGGTGCGTGTTCCGGGTTTTTGGAGTGCACCGTCCACCAGGGCAGGCAGTAGGACCCGGAGCCAAGGCAGTGGCAGCCCACCCCCTGTAAAGGCTCTGAAAATGGAGAGTGGACGACGGGACCGATCTTAAGACTTCTGGTGGGACAACAAGTGACATGGGATCGAAGGCGATTGGTGAGTCAGCTGTAACTCCAACAAAGGTGGGGAACGTCCAGAGGAAGTCTGCCCAGCCTGTTGTGAGGTTTACGGCGGAGAAGTGCGCCATCGTATCCGGCGGTCCAGACACAACCGCCAGCACCGTCGTCACTGGTCAGGAGACCACCGCCAGAGTCACAGGCCAGGAGAGCCCAAGTATCATCACTGGTCAAGAGACAACCGCCAGAGTCACAGGCCAGGAGAGCCCAAGTATCGTCACTGGTCAGGAGACCACCGCCAGAGTCACAGGCCAGGAGGGCCCAGGTATCATCACTGGTCCAGAGACCACCGCCAGAGTCACAGGCCAGGAGGGCCCAAGTATCGTCACTGGTCAGGAGACCACCGCCAGAGTCACAGGCCAGGAGAGCCCAAGTATCGTCACTGGTCCAGAGACCACCGCCAGAGTCACAGGCCAGGAGGGCCCAAGTATCGTCACTGGTCAGGAGACCCCCGCCAGAGTCGCAGGCCAGGAGAGCCCAAGTATCGTCACTGGTCAGGAGACCACCGCCAGAGTCACAGCCCATGAGGGGCCAGGATGCCACAGCCCCGCTGGTCAATGATGAAACGTCATGCCACACACCAATGTCCGCATCAGAACCGCCATGGCAAAGTACCGCTGAACAGTCCTGAAACGCCATGGCAAAGCACCGCTGAACAGGGCAAAGACCGCCATGGCAAAGGACCGCTGAACAGGGCAGAGACCGCCATGGCAAAGCACCGCTGAACAGGGCAAAGACCGCCATGGCAAAGCACCGCTGAACAGGGCAAAGACCGCCATGGCAAAGCACCGCTGAACAGGGCAAAGACCGCCATGGCAAAGCACCGCTGAACAGGGCATGCACCGTCTAGAAATGAATGGACCGCCACATCAGGCATCCTTATCCCATGTGCAGCTGGGACAGTGACAGGACAGGTACTTTCACGTGGAGATTCATACAGTCTGGGCACCAGTCCCCCTCCAGAACCAGTGGAGACCTGCATCTACTTGATAGACTGTGGCTTTGCACTCCCCAGGATGGCACAGTGGGCAAACCACCCACTGGAAAGACTTGAGAGACTGTGGCTTTGCACTCCCCAGCAGGGTACAGTGGGCAAACCACCCACTGTAGTGACTTGAGAAACTGTGGCTTTGCACTCCCCAGGATGGCACAGTGGGCAAACCACCCACTGTAGTGACTTGAGAGACTGTGGCTTTGCACTCCCCAGGATGGCACAGTGGGCAAACCACCCACTGTAGTGACTTGAGAGACTGTGGCTTTGCACTCCCCAGAATACATCAATGGGCATGGAGCCCCGTTGTGGATCTGGCTTTGCATTCATCTGGCTGAGGTGCCCCCCTTCCGTTCCCCCTGAGGTGCCTGTAGTGTTTCTATCTGATGCCCCGGCAGTGTTCTCTCCGATTTTGGTCAGGTATCTATTGTGGGCCACGCCCATGCTTTTTTGGACTGTTGGTGCACGGACATTGTTGTGTACATATCTGCACTACTTCTCGGATTGTATGTGTAAATAAGAGTGATTTTGAGATAGGTATATCTGTATATTTTTTTATGACATGTATATTGGCACATTACAAGGTTTGCCCGAATTTCGCATTGTGTTTTCATTCTTCTGGGGGGATTGTGGGTTGTTCTTGTGATTTTTGTGACTGCATTGGTGTGCATGTTGTGATATGCGAGGGTGGGGGTGTTTGGTGGGTGTCCCCCTAACTTTTGCCTCCCCCCTCCCCGTGTCGTAGGTGCAGTACTCACCAGTATCTTCTGCACCTACGTAGCTGTTGATCGTAAAGGAGCAGAAAGACATGGGCAGGTAGGATTTGTAATTCGGGCTCCATGGTGTCCTCCTTCCTCGTGGGATGTGTTGAGGTGAGCGTTTTCCCATAGCAAAAGCTGTTTCCGCCGTGTTTTTATCCGCGGTGCATCCGCCCCGGAAAAGGTGGCGGATTGGCGGGTTGTAATAGTGTGGGCGGTACATTGTGTCCCGCCTGTCTGTTGGTGGTAACTGCCGTGCTGCTTGTCTGTACCACCGTGGCGGTCGGAGTGTTAAAGTGGCTGTCTTTGTTGGCGGTTTCCGCCAGGGTGATGATTCCCTTTTTTTGTCTGCCGGCCTGTTTGCGGTATTTCCGCAGCTTTAACACCGTCCGCCAGGGTTGTAATGACCACCTCAGTCTTCCAAAAGTAAAGGTATTTTATTTTGCTGACACAAATATCAAAAATACCAGAGACTACAATCCCTTTATAGATAAATACAACACAAATTATATACACTAGTATGCAGAAACAGGTGTAAAAACAGTCAGAAAACAGTGCAATTAATGAAAATCAAAATTTTTAGAAATGGGCCTAGGGGGAGCACAAACCATATACTAAGTGGAATGCGAAAATCAATCTCCGACCTAGGCCAGTGTAGTGTGTAGAGGGGAGCTGGGAGTACTAGAAAAACCCAAAGGTAAGTACTAGAACCCACCCCAGTGACCAGGAAAGCAGGAGTAAATCACAGTAACTTTCCCAGGACACACACAGAAATGAAAAGAAGAATTATGTAAGAACCAGAAGAGACTGCAGGACACCAACAGTGGATTCCTTGACAAAAGGACTTGTGGAAGAAGGGGACCAAGTCCAAGAAGCACAGAAGAGTCCAGGAAGAACAGGAGCCCCTGCTAACCAGCATGAAGGTGCAAAGGGCGAACCACCGATAAAGGCAGAGTTGGGTTCCTGGAAGATGCAAGTGATGTCCCACGCTGAATGAAGGATAGCAGTCTGGTTTGCATCGCTGGAGTCTGCCAACAAACCTTGGCACTAGCAAAGCTCATGGTAAGTGGAAAATGGAGCTCCCCGGGACCAAGGAGGCCCATGCAGCACAACGACAAGGCTCTCACGCTGCTAGAGAACCACTCAGGAAGCTGTGAGTCACAGGATAGAGTGCTGGGGGCCAGAGCTACAACATGCAAGAAGAACTTGGAGGAAGGATGCCAACAAGCCTTCGCAGCTTCAAAAAATGTGGTGCACCAGGGCTAAATTGACATTATATTGAATTCGGCTTCATTGTCACATGTTTTCCAAATTTATGACTCTGTTGTCTTCTGACCTTGTCGAAATATGTATATAATTTTAGGTATTGTTTATATCTGGGGCATATTTTTATATAATTGGAACCACTTGCTACCGACAAGGGGAGGGTGTAATGTGGTTGGTTTTACATATCCTTTGCGCGTTAGCTTTAGGGTTTAGGCCTTTGTGCACTTTGCCCTGGATGTATTTTATTCATTTGCTGGCAGCATAGAGCCTCTGCGCACTTTGCTCTACATGCTTTTTATTAGGCTTCATACTGTTATTTTTCAAATAGCCAGTTCTACGGTGTTGTTTTTTATTCATATCACACTATTTTGCCTACTTCAGCACTGGAGTTCTTCGTAACATATTCACTCTGTGCTTCAGTCAAGGATACAGTCTGGTACATTGCCGATAGACGTGGTAGGAGTTTAGACTTGGCATTCCTGCGTGGGGACATTTTGTGATCACGATGACATGTTAGTTATAAAATCACTTCCTTGTCCCAATACACGCAAGAGGGAGATTCCGACCAGGGAACCACAACTAGACGCTGACTGCCTTGTTGCAGATGCTGAACCAAGATCACAGGCCTTTGCTCAGGTATGAGGGCTGATGTCTCCCCAGTGATACAGACAGGCAAGCTAGAATCTTAACATGCTGTGCTCGAAATAGAACAAGCAGAGGGAGAGTAGAAACTATTATACATGATGATCGCTTTGTTCTTATTTTTTACTCTCCTGGTAACTATTTCAATCCTACTGTGTTGTATGGTTCTGGTTATTGCGGCTCATGCCTTATTATCTAAAATACAGTCGTTTTATTAAATCATTATATAAAACTTATACTGTCTTTGTCATTTGTATATGAGATCATATTGTAAATGAAAGAGTTGGTTTGGATCTGAGTGACCACGACTTCCCTGAGAAGTTCCAAAGATGTCATGCGCTCGGCTGCCCAATCATCTCTTCCCCGTGGGAGAAATGAGGCACTGCTAGTTAGCCGGAGCAAAAACCGGACTTAGGGTGACAGAGTTCCTTACACGTGGGTCAGACTCAGTCCCCCACACCGTTATCGATCCTGCTGCCTAGAAATCCAGTAGTCTCATTTAGGATAATGAGAGCCCACGCCACACACCCCTCTCCCAAAGGAAATCCTTTGTTCTGCCATCCTGGGCTCGAGCTTTTCAAGCAACAGGAGGGCAGAAAACTGTCTGTGAGGTGGCAGCAGCTAGGGGTGCCTGGAAAACCTCAGAAGGCTGTAATGGCAACACTGAGGGCCCTCTAAGGAGCCCTCAGAGTGCATGGAATCATACAACCAATGCTTGCAAAAGCCTTCAGGTATGATTTGAACATGTTTGATACCAAACATGCCTATTTTCGGAGTTACCATTATGTAGCTGGACCTAGGTAGTGACCTATGTCCAGTATACATGTAAAATAGCGTCCCCGCACTCACAAAGTCTGGAAAAATGGTCCTGGATGTTGTGGGGGCACCTCTGCTAATGCAGGGGTGACCTCACACACAGGTACTTTGCACCCGGCCCTCAGGACTGGAGGGCCTGCTATACTGGTGACTTATAAGTTACCTGGTGCAGTGTAAATGGCAGTGAAAGGGTGCTTGCACCTTTTCATGCAGGCTGCAATGGCAGTCCTGCTGAAGCCTTTGCATAGGCTCCCTATGGGTGGCAAAATATATGCTGCAGCTGATAGTGATCCCATGGACCCCCCCATGCCCTGGGAACCAAGGTACTATATACTAGGGCCCGTATTTATACTTTTTTGCGCCGCATTTGCGTCGTTTTTTGACGCAAAAACGACGCAAACTTGCAAAATACCATTGTATTTTGTCGGTTTGCGCCGTTTTGCGCCAAAAATCGGCGCAAATGCGGCGCTAAAAAAAGTATAAATACGGGCCTAGGTACTTATAAAGGGGCACCTGTGTGCCAAAAGTGGGTGAAATACTGTATAAACAGTAACCAACAACCACATTTAAGCGAGAGAGCATAACTACTGGGGTCCTGGTTAGCAGGATCTCAGTAGACACAGTCAAACACACTGACAATCAGGCCAAAAGTGGGGGTAACCAAGCTAGAAAGAGGCTACTTTCCTACATGTGCCACCAAACTTGCCTCAGAAGACACTGACAGGGTAACCTCCTCACAAAGGGACATCCATTGGGCAGGGCAGGCACCTCAAAACGTTTATTTGGGAGCGGTATGTTTGGGCTTGGGAAGGGTGTCCTTGGTATGGGAAGGGGTGTTTTGGGTAGAGGAAGGGGTGGACCTACATTTAGGAAGGTGGGTTGGTAAGTGGAAGGTGTGAAAATACTTTTTCCAGGGGTTCCTTGGGACCTGAAAGGGACGGATGAGTGGATAGCTATTATCTTATTGGAGGTGGGAGAGGTGGTTTGGGGTGTGGGAAGGGGAGGAATCTTCTTGGGAGTGGTGGTATGTTTAGGAGGGTTTAGGGCCAGGGAAAAGGAAGGATCATCAATAGGCTACTTAGGAGTGGGAATGGGAAGAGAAAGGGCCTTGGAGGGAGAGGGAGTGACTGTGTCTGACGTTCTGGGGGCTGTGAGGGTGCAGGTGCTTGTGTGTCAGGTGTATGTGCTTTAATTATGGGTGTGACTTGTATATGTGGTATCTGTTGGGTGCTTGATAATGTGTGTCTATGTTTCTTAGGTGTGCAGAATGTGAACGTTGGATCTGTGGATGTTGCTGCAGTAGAAGTGGTGGGTGTGGGTGTTGTGGATGTTGATGTGGTGTAAACAGTGGGTGTGTTTGTGAATGAATGGATGTGATGGTGGGTGGGGGGGTCCATGTGGGTGTCAGGTTGTTTGTGTCGGATGTGGTGGTGGGGGTGTGGTGTGTGCATGTGTGTGTACTGTCAGCTGTGCTATGTGGAGATGTGATGGGGAGTGGTGTGAGTATGTGGATGTGGTGTTGTCATTGGTGGTTGTGGATGTGATGGCAGGGCGGGTGTCTGTGGGGGTGGTGGTGGGTACAGTGCCTATGTTTGGATGCCTCTTTTTTGTGTGTTTGTGCTTATGTGTGGATATGCTGATTGGGTCTGTATGAGTGTGTGTGTGTGTGTGTGTGTAAGTGTTTGTGTGTGCTTTGACAGGTGTGGAGTAGGGTATTGGAATGGGGAAGGGCCAGGGGAGGGACAGAAGGTTGGAGGGGGGTGGGAAACTGCACTGAGGGAAGAGACCAGAGCCTGAAAAGCTCTCTGTAGGCCACACATTACAATGTGAATGCCCTCCAACTAGGCCAGGATCAGCTGCAGATGGCCACCTTGTCCCTGGATGGCATTCAGAATGGCAGTCTGACCCACAGAGATGGTTCTCAGGAGGTTAATAGCCTCTTTACTTTGGGCAGCAGGGGGGGCAGGGGCTGAAGTGTCTGGAGCAAATGAGTCATCTGCCCTCGTAGAAGAGTGGGCCCAGCCAACTGGGTGGGGAGCAACAGGGAGGGTGAAGATGGAACTGGGAGTAGGAGACATGGATGAAGTAGGAACAGATCCTGTGCAGTTCGCCCTAACACTGGAGTGTCCACTGGACGATGACTTGGATGATGAATACATCAAGCTTGAATCCTCCATGGCACTCCCCATACCCTCTCATTCACTGGATCAAGCTGTTTCCCCACCTGCTTTGGTCCTGTCTCCTTCACTTGCTGTGGATGATTCTGAAATGAAACATAAACAATGGTTGATTTCATCTGCTTGAACACACCTGACCATCATATTTAAACACAAAACTTTGTAGGAGGGCACAGATTATTCCAGCTACATAATTCAATAGATGGCCTTCAGCCTTCACATGAGCACTTGCATGTATGCTACATTAGGTGAAAACAGTTGGTCACAGTGTGGTCACAACCCCCAAAAGATCTTACACCATGAATTAACTTGTTTAGACTCTATCCTCATGTATATACTAGGCAATCGATCACCTTGAATACTTTGGCCGTTGTAGCACACCATACTGAACTGATGACACAAGAAATGATGGCTACCAAAAATACATTTCCACAGTGTCCACACAAGCCCCTCAATTCAGCAAATGTTCATTTACCTCAAACAACTTCATGATGTGATGATGGGCAAGTCGTTTAGCAACGCAGGTGCACTAAGTGCTGTAGCAAAAATCATGTCACATGTAAAGGCTCAGTTCACACTGATGTGATACTTCCTCATATGTCCATTTTCAAGATACTAAAATGAAAGCTATACTGAGGTAGCTCCACTATATAACACATGTAGCATAGAAAAGTAGGCTGGAGAAAATCAGGGCTTAAGCATTGTGAGATATCTACTACAAATGCACACATCATAATAGTCCATATTGCCCTATGAACATCCCCAATCCTGCTTGGTGCTGGTGACAACACCATTCTTAGATTGCTTTGCCAAAAGCCAATACACCTTAGATATTTGTTGGGTGTCAGTGAATATCAATGACATAAAGAGGCAGACACACTCCAGCCCTAATGGTATGGCACATCACAAAACATTTTAGTATTGAAAACACAAATAGCCTTGTAAAACTGAGCGTACACTCTCACATATGATCCCTACATTGCTACATCTTACTCCCTGATGCATGTCACTAGTCAATGAATGAATCTTGAAACAGTATTTCAAATGAAACTACAACAGGGACACGGTACACTGGGCAACATGTAGGCACTAATGCTGAGGCCACCAGTGATGATTGCCCACTCATGTTACTGATGAATCCCAAGTTACCAATGGAACGTGTTGTCCTGTCACTGCACCAAAAGTGCACTGTATGCTATTACACATGCAATATGGCTACCATCACAAGAGTCACAGTAGACATGTGGCCTGTTTGTTACACCTCCCACCCAAAACATCATATAACATCAGCCGATCATGGCTTTAATCAGCCATGTGTGCCCTCAAAACAGCAAATTGCCAATAGACTGGACTCTGCTGACTTACAGGTCATGAAGACATTATACAAAGCACATCATTAAGCACCTACTACCAGACCTGATTAATCCTGAACTCTTCCTGTGTGTCAAACATGGCATGCCCCTTATGTTGATTGGAAAATGGCTGCCAGTAACAAAAAAAGTTGGCAATGTAACATGGACAACTCTAGCCAGGACACACCCTTGTAGATTATGTTGGGTCCCAAACTGTCCATTAAGCTCCGAATATGCCACCACTAGTATGTAGGCCTTTAGGGGGGTCAGCGTGTGGCATGGGTCCCATCCACGTTGGGAGGACTTCCCCAGCTGGACCTCTGTGCTCTTCCGGTCCATTGCCTCAGGTACTTCCACCTTTTTCTGCAATGAATGCTGCCCTGACGATGGACCTCCAGGTCCGCCAAGGTCCGAACCTTCCAGCAATGGTCTACAAATGGTAAGCTTCTGATGGGCGTTGACCTGTAAGGATCCAAAACGGTATATCACTGCAATTAACTGGATTTCTGTTTTGTTGTTACACAATTTGTATACAAATAGCACACACATATATCTAAAGTTGAGCACTATAAAGACACGAATATACACTTAGGAAGTTATCTTCTCTCCATCCTCATCCCTGCTCACGTCCTACACTGACCAAGCCAGAACACTAACATCATGTAACCCTGGCCATCATACATGTACTGTGATGGGAGCCGCTATGAAACATGACACACCATTGTTAGCTTTAGAGGAATACACTATTTGTGCATTATTTTACAGACACCTTTACAGCCAGCCCATTGATTTGATGCATACCGTTCATACATCCTGGAAACATAATACACACTACATCCCAAGTTTTGGAAACACATGGCAGCCCTTCTACTGTGACCTATGATAGCTTCCTCTCTGGTGATGTGTAGACATATAGACAACTTAATGTAATATCTTACTACTTCTGATACATTTTGGGGCTCATTCTGAGCCCGGCGGGCGGCGGGAGCCGCCCGCCTGGAGGGAGCCGCCAAATGACCGCACCGCGGTCAAAAGACCGCGGCGGCCATTCAGACATTTCCTCTGGGCCGGCGAGCGCTCTCCAAAAGAGCGCCCGCCGGCCCAGAGGAAATGCCCCTGCAACGAGGACGCCGGCTCAGAATTGAGCCGGCGTAGTTGCAGGGGTGCGACGGGTGCAGTTTGCACCCGTCGCGTATTTCAGTGTCTGCATTGCAGACACTGAAATACACAGTGGGGCCCTCTTACGGGGGCCCCTGCAGTGCGCATGCCATTGGCATGGGCACTGCAGGGGCCCCCAGGGGCCCCGCGGCACCCCCTACCGCCATCCTGTTCCTGGCGGGCGAACCGCCAGGAACAGGATGGCGGTAGGGGGTGTCAGAATCCCCCATGGCGGCGCAGCAAGCTGCGCCGCCATGGGGGATTCCAAGGGCAGCGGAAAACCGGCGGGAGACCGCCGGTTTTCCTTGTCTGACCGCGGCCGAACCGCCGCGGTCAGAATGCCCTGCGGGGCACCGCCGGTCTGTCGGCGGTGCTCCCGCCGACCCTGGCCCCGGCGGTCTGAGACCGCCGGGGTCAGAATGAGCCCCTTTGTGTTTTATGTACTGACATCACAGGACAAGCATTTTGCCATATGTGGCAGAGTCACAGGGATGACATCAACATACCATTGTAGTTCTTGTTTGGCTGAACGTAAAACACTGGTGATTCATATATCAAAACCTCTTCTAAAGAAAACAGCTATCTGTACTGTTTGTGTCACGTGAAATAGGTGTGTACAGTGCTAGCATTACTAATGGGAAATTGATACCAGACCTGTAGTTGTAAGAGGCCTGTCATTATGAAATGAGACACATTGCCAATGTGGGTCAATGGAATGAAGTATCAGGTCAATGGGGTTACTTCAGTCACCATTTCAAAGGTATTCCATCTAAAAGCAATCAGGGCTACCATTGTTTGTTCAAACTCTTTTAGTGATCATCCAAGGATCCACAGATCTACAGGCATCAATTGTATTGTCACATAACCTTTGCCCCAGCCTGGCCCATGATTATGACTGGGCACAATGCATTGTCAGTCCTTGCTCCCTGCAGTCAGATCATACTAATCCTACCTGAACATCGCATTTCCAACAGTTGAACATATCAGATTGCAGCTTGTGTCCATTCAGTATGTGTGCTCAAGGCTGTGTGGCACTCTGAATGGGTCTGTGAGCTATTGGTAGTTGACAGACAGTCAACATTTCGGTGAGCTCTAAACTAGGGTGAGTGATATGTGGGAATTTACACCTACCTAACATCATGCTCAAGTGCTTTGTCCAGAACACATTCACAGCTCCTGCTGTAAAGGCCATACATGTGTTTACACAGTTTTCATGCTCTGAATACTAAGGGGCAGATTTATGGAAAGTGGCGCTGCACCGATTGCAGCGCCACTATTCCTGCGCTGCTTAGCACCCCCCTACTGCCACCATGTATGCGCCGTATTTAAAACACAGGGAACCATGGTGCAGGGTATGGGCAATAGTGTCATTTTTTATGATGCTATTGATGTAGTCTGCAGGAGTAGCACCAAAATATTGGTGCTACTCCTGCAGAGTACATAGGGGCCCATTCTAAAGAATGGAAGCCCCCTTTAACACCTGCTCTTGAGCAGGCGTTAAAAGTGCCGTAATAAATGGCGCAAGGAAATCTCACAGATGTCCTTAAGCCATTTTTCCAGCTCCCCTAATGGGGGAACACCCCCTTTGCATACATTATCCCTTGTGCAGGCATAATATAGCGCAAAGGGTTACAGGGAGGTGCAATGCATGCATTGTGCCACTCTGTAAATATGGCGTGGGGATATTGGCCTTGTTTGGCCACATTAATGTAAAAATAAATTATGTTAATGTGGTGCAAGGTAGCACTAGGGGCCTATAAATATGCCCCAAAATATATCATAGGTACCATGAAATGTGTACATGCATTAATGTCTACATGCATCACAAATGGAATGTAGGGATTTCCACACTCCACGCATCCCAATGGTGATTTTAAGTACACAATGTATAGTGCTGGACAATCCCTGACATTATTGTCCTATGTAGGGACCACAAAACTTTACACAAGTAATCAGATTAAATATTCGAACTCAGAGGCACGTTGTAGCCTATGGGAATGGAAATGATGGAGTAAAACAAAGTAATATATGTGTGAAAGATAGTTACCTGTTCCTCTGGTGAGCCATAGAACTGGCCATTTAGGGAAAGGACCTCATCAGCCACCACCTCCACCTCTCACGTGCTTGGCCTGCAATGCTTGCTCCCAGAGGTCACAAACAGCAGCTAAAAATGGAGGAGTTATCGATAGCAGCAATGTCAGGTGGCAAGTGATGTATTTTTCAAACCGCGGCATACATGTATGCGATGTACGCGGTCATCAGCGTATACAGACTCAGCCATTGGCCCTCTACCATAACAACTCACCAATTTTAGACTATGGCTCTGTCTGTTGTGGAGTCAACCACCAACTGCGCGTTCCACTACTGCCAGAGGTGTCAGATGCACAATGTTCAATATATGGGGTCAGGCAGCTGGTGACTGTTAACTGCAACACCACCACTCCAAATGAGGGGGTAGATGTATAAACATGTACAAATTAATTCCCATTTACATTTAACTGAAGTTTTCATTTGTTTAGTGTGTTAGTGTGCATATAGGTTAGATTAGCGTAGTGCAGCATACACCACAATAGACAGTGTTTTGTCCAAATGTAAATGTCTATTA
Source organism: Pleurodeles waltl (assembly GCF_031143425.1). NCBI lineage: Eukaryota > Metazoa > Chordata > Amphibia > Caudata > Salamandridae > Pleurodeles > Pleurodeles waltl. Next base: position 132,293,428 of record NC_090447.1, on the reverse strand, counting down.
ATAACTGGTGCAAATGATACCTCCAAGATGTATTATTTGTACAGCAAAGGTCAATGTTGATATCACAATGGGAATTGGTAAGGGATGTTGCACAAAAAAGGCTTTTAAAGTAATATGTGTATATGCTGTTTGGAACATTTGTGAACTGTCAAATGAGTTTTAGCTTACTCTTCACATTTCTTACTGTGGACATTATGAACAATTTTCATATATTGTTTTCAATTCACACATAGGTACCCTGGGAGAAGGAAGAGATGACAGCCTCCAGTGTATTGCCCATTTCCAGACCCTCAGACCATGTGTTGGACTTTTGCTTATGCAGGGTCATCCCCAGACTTTTTGCCTCCTGCCTCCTATATTTTTCTGACATGTTGCTGTTGGCTTTTCAACTCTGAGCACTTTACCACTGCTAACCAGTGCTAAAGTGCATATGCTCTCCTGTTTAAATTGTATGTAAGTGGTTTATCCATGATTGGCATATTTGATTTACTAGTAAGTCCCTAGTAAGGTGCACTAGAGGTGCCAGGGCCTGTAAATCAAATGCTACTAGTGGGCCTGCAGCACTGGTTGTGCCACCCACATAAGTAGCTCTGTAATCATGTCTCAGACCTGCCACTGCAGTGTCTGTGTGTGTATTCTTACACTGTAAATTCGACTTGGCAAGTGTACCCACTTGCCAGGCCTAAACCTTCCCTTTTCTTACATGTAAGGCACCCCTAAGGTAGGCCCTAGGTAGCCCCAAGGGCAGGGTGCAGTGTATGGATAAGGTAGGACATATAGTAATGTGGTTTATATGTCCTGACAGTGAAATACTGCCAATTTCGTTTTCACTGTTGCAAGGTCTGTCTCTCTCTCATAGGATAATATGGGGGCTACCTTTAAATAGGATTAAAGTGTAGATTCCCCTAGAGAGTAGATGGACAGGTGGAGTTTGGGATCCCTGAACTCACAATTTAAAAATACATCTTTTAGTAAAGTTGATTTTAAGATTGTGCGTTTGGAAATGCCACTTTTAGAAAGTGAGCATTTTCTTGCTTAAACCATTCTGTGACTCTGCCTGGTTTGTGGATTCCCTGTCTGGGTCAGTTTGACAGTTGGGTTGTTTTTCACCTCACACCAGACAGTGACACAAAGGGAGCTGGGGTGTGATCTGCATTTCCTGATTAGCCATCTCTGCTAGGAGGGAGGGGTGGAGTGGTCACTCTCATCTGAAAGGACTGTGCCTGCCTCTGACAATGCTGTCTCCAACCCCCTGGTGTGTGTCTGAGGCCTTGCCTGGGCAAGGCAGGATTTCACAAGAAGGTGTGAGTCCCCTTTGAAGGAAGGTGACTTCAAAGACTAAAATGGGTATAAGAAGGGCACCCAAACTTACAAACTTTAGAAACACTTCTGGAATCAAGGGGAACCTCTGCCTGGAGAAGAGCTGATCGCTGAGGAACAAGTGCTGCCCTGCCTGTGACTGTGCTTTGTGGAGCTTTCCTGCAGTGCTGCTTCTGCCAGAGTAAGAGGGCAAAGACTGGACTTTGTGTGCCTTCCATCTTGAAGAAGAAATCTCCAAGGGCTTGATGTAGAGCTTGCCTCCTGTTATTGAAGTCTCAGGGATAGCAAAGACTTCTTCCTGCCAGCACCTGGAGTCTCTGGAGAGACCCCTACTCTGCTCTGTGGTGCCCTTCCAGTTCCTGGGACCCTGAAAGGAGAGGCTGGCAGCCTAAGGACAAAAATACACGCACCGAGCGCCGTGCGGAGAAAAGATCGACGCGAATCCGATCGCGGCTGAGAAAACGACGCAACGCCGGCTCCGCAGCTGAGAAACGACGCCGCAGGAAACGCGACCGAAGAATCGACGCCCGGAGCAGGAGAAACGACGCGCAGCATCGCTGACGAAGGCTGAGAGATCGCAACCTGCGCCGCGGGACTTTCGGACCGTCGCGGGGCTGGCTTTTTCGACGCGCATCGCCGTGCCGAGCTGTTTTCGACGCATATAACCGTGCAGGGTTATTTTCGACGCACACCGCCCGTGCGGGGTTATTTTTGACGCAAACCAGGTACATTTACACGCTAGCAGCGCTAGTGTGTTGTTACAACTACCTAAAGACTCTTTTTATTTTAAACCTTTTAAAAATCATAACTTGACTTGTGTATGTTGGATTTTTGTCGTTTTGGTCTTGTTTTGTCTAGATAAATATTTCCTATTTTTCTAAACTGGTGTTGTGTCATTTTGTAGTGTTTTCATTAAGTTACTGTGTGTGTTGGTACAAATACTTTACGCCCAGCACTCTGAGGTTAAGCCTACTGCTCTGCCAAGCTACCAAGGGGGTAAGCAGGGGTTAGCTGAGGGTGATTCTCTTTTATCCTAACTAGAGTGAGGGTCCTTGCTTGAACAGGGGGTAACCTGACTGTCAACCAAAGACCCCATTTCTAACACCATGGAACAAAGAGATATCGTCCGCAAGTTTTGTTTGACTAGGCAAACCATGCTGGATCTATGTCATCAGTTGGAGCCTGATCTCCTGCCTCAAAACACCAATCCCACATGTATAAAGATTGTGACAGTATTACAGTTTCTGGCAACAGGTTCCTTTCAATACCCAGTGGTAATATGTGGTGGTATGTCACAACCAATGTTCTGTTGTGTACTAAAAGATGCGCTTTCGGCAATGATGACAGACCTGGACAGCTACATCCAGCTATCCAGCTACATCCAGTTCCCCAAGCATGAGGATTTAGTCAAAGTGAAAGCTGGATTCTATGGGTTACCTCAGCTACCACACATAGATGGAGCCATTGATGGCACCCATATTGGCTTAGAACCACCGCAAGTCGGAGAACAAGTGAACTTCCATTCTATCAACATCCAAGTAGCCCAATTTGTATATTTCAAAAGTCTATGCCCGGTTCCCTGGATCAGCCCATGATTCCTTTGTCATGCGGAAAAGAGCATCATACCCCAGTTGATGTCGCAACTACTACGAAAGAGAGCCTGGCTTGCTGGTGCTTGCTGGTAAATATGATCTGACCTAACTTTTTGTGGGTAATGTCAGGTAGTTTAAACAGGAAGTGCATAACTTATTGTTGCACTTATGTCTGTCTTCCAGCTAGGAGACTCTGCCTATCCTAACCGGCAATGGTTGTTGGCCCCTCTGAGGAATCCAACAAAGCCAGGGGAAGTTCACTTCAGTGAGATCAATGGAAGGACAAGACTGCCAGTGGAGCAGGCTTCTGGGCTCCTGAAGACCAGATTTAGATAACTGGTCACAACTGGAGAAGCCCTCCTCTACTCACCCGGGAAGGTATGTCAGCTCAAAGTGGCTTGCTGCATGCTCCACAACCTAGCACTGCCATGGAATATCCTTTATATTACAGATGATGGAGACCCTGAAGTGCCACCATCTGAGGATCCTGAAATGCCAAATGATATAGTGGTGAAGAGGAAGGAGCTGACTTGCATCAAGATCTCATCAACAACTTCTTCTCATGTGTGTAAGTATTTTGATATCATGTCATAACTTGAACTGCAATAACAACTCTTGTTGTAATAACGAGAGAAATATGTTGGGGAAACTATCAGGGAGGGCAAGCTCTGACTAATCCAGGTGAACGGTATTTGTTGAACAAGGTTCTGATACATGGTCAATATGTTTGTGTTGTTTTTTTTGCTCTGATTTTCGTAACGGACTGGGTTCTCCAGGAGTTGACTATCTGAATTGTCTTATTTGTACAGTGATAGGATGGGGTTGTGAGGAATTCATTGGACTTGTTCCTTTTCATGTGGTGGTCAAAATGAAGTATGTGTGCCATCATGTGCTCCATCAAAATGTTTTTGTGGAACCAAATTATGCCATTCACCTTTCAGACTAGCTAAATCCTGATTGTGTGCCATGTGTATGTAGCTGTTGATGTGTCTCATAATTGTAGGGCAAGGTGCTTGTAATATGGCACAGACATTTGTTGGTGACATTCCACCAGATAATGACAACATGGATTGGAATGATCTTGTGACCAGCAAATGAAGTACTGCCATGTGTTTGTCTGTTGTTGTTATTTGTGGGCTGGGCAATATGGCTACAGCTGATGACATAGGAAATTGTCATGTGTATTCCCTCCATCCATGTGTTAAGGTCTGCAAATTGAATTGTGCCCACTGGCACATATTATTGGCATTGTGTATGATTTGCTATGTTCCTGACATAATGCCTGACTATTGTTATTGCAATGGAATAGAGATGGTATATGAGAACACACTTGTATGCATGTTTTGGTGTGACACAGTTGTGATCCTGAGCTAAACATTGAATATATCCATCAAATCCATATTTATACAAGTAGATGTTTATGCCATTGTCAATTTCATATAGAAGTCAATGCATTCATTGCCAGATTGGTGTTATAAAACAGCAATGACTTTCAAACTATTGGATTTATTTTAGTGAACCAGGAGAAAAGAAACATTGTAAAAAACAAACAGGAAAAAAGAAAAGTGAAAAAACCTGTCATGGTAAATGAAACCATAGTTGTAGTTGTCGAAATTATTTGGAGTCCAATGTCCAAAATACTACTGCTGTCAGAATGGTAAATGTGTCTAGAAATAGTCTACAGAGTGAATGTGTTACACACACTGAATGAAATTAGGTTAGAGGTTTGTTGGTGGTGGAGGTCTTGCCATCCTTAATTCCTGGGAATTTGAGGGGGCGTCCCCCTTGCCAGTGGAGAGGGGATCCACAGCTGCAGGAACAGGGGTGTCTTTAGGTATGCCTTCCTCTGGCAGGACCTCCTTTCCTGTGGCTGCAGCAGATGGTGATGGCCCTGATGTAGTTGGACCACAGGCAGAGGCAGATGGTGCTGGGAAAGCCCTGCACAGGTATGTATGAATGTCCCTCAGTACCCCTTTTTGGGACACCATGTTAGAGTTATGGGCCTCCCCCGATGGTGTATGTGCCTCCGCAGCTGCTTAATTTCCCAGATTTTGGTAAGTACCTGGCCCATCACGCCTTGGGGCTCCTGATAGGCTCCCAAGACTTGGCCGATGGTGTCCTGGGTGTAACTGGTCCCAGTGGCCTCTCTCTGCCGGCCCACAGTTACCCTCCCACAACCCCTCCAACCACAAGCCTGTGCCACCAGCCCAGGCAGCCCACTCCCACTGGTTCCTGGCTCCTCTGTAACTGTGGTGGTAATTGTCACATCAAGATCCAGCACAGAGCATCACGCGATCATCAGTACTTTGCTAGGTACACAGGTTGTGGTGGATGATGTTGGCTGAGGGTGGGAGGTGTTGTTGTGGGCCAAGTGACACTCACTGTTGCCATCATCCCAGGCTGACCAGAAGGATCAGCGTCGCCATCCTTATGCAGAACACCAGGAGTGTTGCCATCCCTGAAGGCTTAGCGGGTGCCTCTTGTGTGTCCCAGCTCTGGGCATGTGCTCTGCCAGATCGACCTGTTGGGAAACAGAGAACATTGTTATTGGTGGAAGTGTGTTATGTACATCCTAATCTTTTGTGACACAGTAAAAAGAAACCTAGAAGAAGACAATATAGGTAGAGATTAGTATTGTGATATATTTCAGTAGTATGAAACTTGCCGACAAGACATTTCTAGACGTTAAATACATATACCTAAATTAAGCTGCTCATTAGATGTTATGAGATGTTGTTTTTTGTATTGAGGGGTTTAACATGACATCTCAAATCCATTCAAGCCAAAAAAGTGGAGAGTTAATATGCGTATTTGACCAGTCCAAGTCCTAGCTGTGTACAAAACAGGCAATCACACAAGTTTTTTGTATATTTAGCAATAGTCATCATGTGGGCAGTGCAGAGTCAATGGATCGCCTGCAACTTCTAATCTGATGAGGTAACTACATGCCTTGCAAATATTTGGGCCACACACTTAGGGCCTAGTTACCATCTCAGCAGCATGGCCAATGAGATTGCCAATACGGTGGGGGTGAGGCTGTCATCAAGCCGGTGGTCTCACCCCAGTCGCATTATGCTGTTTCCACCAGTCAGCCAGGTGGAAACAGTGTCGTGGCATTTGCCTCGACTCCCTGAGGAAGCTGAGGCCAATGCTGTTGCACACAAGCACCCTTGGAATGCGCACTGTCCAAGGGTGCCAGAAGGGGGGCCCTTGCACTGCCCACGACATGGTCATGGGCAGTTCAGGGGCCCCTGTGATCCCTAGCACTGCCTTTCTGCCAGCCTTTCTATGACAGTGCAACCACCATGAAAGCCTGGCAGAAAGTGGAGTTGTGATCAGCATGGCAGTGCCGAATTTGACACCAACGTGGCGGACCATGCCTCTGTCCATCACCAACCCACCAGGATCCATGATCCTGGCAGTGGCAGCGGTGTTCTGATGGTCCAAATGCCAGGATCATAATCTGGCAGTCGGTCCACAAGGAGTGCAGTGGTCCAATCACCACCATGAGGTTGGCAATCCTCGGACCACCAAACTCGCAATAGGGCCCTTGGTATGGTGTCACTAATTACATCTATTGTTTCAGTTGAGGAGACCAGGACAACATAAAGCAAAATAGGCAGCAATGTCTCTATGTTGGAGAACTCACTCCAGGATAAAAGGACATCAATTGTGATATGCCAGACAAGTGAGAATGGTCATAAACACAATTTTTTGTATGTTTCAAGTTAATAAAACAGGGTGTCACGATAGTTGTAGTACTTACAATCTCTACTTGCCAAGACTAACAACATGGTTAGTATAAGAACCCTGTTCACAAAATGTAGTTGAGATGGACAATATAGTTACCTATAGACACATATCATGGGCCTGAAATGAGATTTTTGTGGGACACAACACCATTAGAACATGTGGCATCTGATGGTAATTGATACATGTGATCTTACATGCAACAACACAAATTGACACTGAAAAAACAACCTCTCTGATACTTTGGGGATTATATGTTGGAAAACTAGGTAGACAACCTAGACAAGGTAGACCATGGCAAAAAATGGATTGGGATCAAATCAGGACATCGAGGTTTTGTGACAGTTAGCGAGATGTAACTTACCAGACTTTCCTCCCCCAGCTATTCCTGCCAAGCCTTCAACATATAGGATTTGTGAGACCTTCTTTTCTGACAGAAACCATTTGATTGGGGTGCTGGGAGGACTACCACCAGTCCTATTGACTTTCAGGTGTTGCTTGTAGGCCATTGAACGCTTCCCACCCTTCAGGTCGTTCCACCTCTTCCTAATTTCTTCCTGTTTGCGCAAAGTGGAACCTATAGCATTCACTCTATTCTGGACCATGTGCCCCTTTCTTGACTAATGGTGGTATTTTGGACTTCTGCTCCAAACAAGTGTGGCTCTACTCTCCTGATTTCTTCCACCATGACTGACAAGTCTGCCTCTGAAATGTGTGGTTTTTTTTTGTTGCATGTCCCCAAATTAAAGTCAGTGACAGTGCAACAAAAAATACACAAAGCATCATAAAAAATAAATGTTGGCAAAGTCTGTGGTGACCGGTAATAGGGATAGGGTAAAAAAAAGGCCTGCCTTCTCTCACCAAAATGTTGTTTCCAAATAGCTGTGCAGCAGTGGATTTGCAAAGGATCATGGACTAGATTGGGGTGTGTTTTATAATGTGATTTACAGGTGTATCCACTTGGCCAATGAACATCTGTTGTGTTGTATTTGTATCCATCCAATAGCCACTGACCTGGTGCTTTGCTGAGCGTGTACCGTGACGGTCTATCTCCATCAGGGCGATAGAGTACAAACAGCCAGCATTGCAGTCTGCTGCTTCACAAGCTGGGCACATTCTCTTGACACGGTTGACAGTTCAGGCTGTATGCTTTCTAATTGGGTAGGCAAAAGACCGCTGACTCCACGCTGTACTTGGGAGCGCCGCCGCATCGGTATGGCAGTACGACCGCCTAACTCATAATCAGGACTTACGTTTGGCATTAAAATCACCACAAATCATAATATGACTTTGTGAGGAAACAATACATGTCTTAATCTTGCCAACATTTTAAATGGGGACAGAAAGTTACTATTAGGGGAGCTGGAGAAATTGTTATTATTAAAATTAATTATCATCAACCTAAAACTATGAGAACCAATCAACAATAGCACTCATATCCCAGGGCAATTAAAATATAAGAGAACTACTCTTACTTTGATCTGGAGTACAGCAAAAATGGCATAAAAAACCTGGGGATAAACCACAGCTACTAGTCCCTGATATTTTCCAAAGCTAAGGGCCAGATGTACGAAAGGATTTTACCCATGCTGTGTCTATGGGAAAAAGCTTTCGTACATATGGCCCTAAGTCCTTTTCTTTGGGCACTCTCATACATTGAAAGACTTTTTGTTTAGAGAAAGCTTCAAAAGCTGTTTTGGAAGCATTTCTTGGCCCGATAATTTTTAGCCAGCTAAAGAAATACTTTTAAGAAGGCCAAATACATCACCAGAAAACCTGCAACATCATCAAGAAGCTCTGCTTCAGAAAATGCCAATAATAGGACTCCCATTCTAAAGAATATGGTTGGATCTGGTGGGGCTTATACATTTCTTTAGTAAAGGATAGAAATAGATTCTGGTATTAGTTGATTATGATATCCCAAGACCATTAGTCTTAGGGAAACTACCTTCAAAACAATTGCAAACAACATGATTGAGATATTTTCCAGAGTAGGATTCCTAAAGGAAATCCTCACAGACCAAGGCACCCAGTTAGTTTCTAAGTTAATGCAGTAAGTTTGTCAAAATTTAGATATTAAACACCTACATACATTTGTATACAATCCTCAAACAGATGGCTTAGTTGAGAGGTATAACAGAACCCTGAAATTACCACTGAGACAAGTTATGAAAGGGGAAGGAAGCTATTGAGACAAGAAGCATGGGAGGAAACCGCTTGAGATAATCAAACCCTATTAGGCTACACTTCTCAACTTAAAATCCATTTAGAAAAGCTGAGAGAGTTGGTCTGAATCCAATTAGATAAAACTCAACAAAAACAACATTTTTATAGTAAGGGTACAAAGTGGAGAGAACTAAAAGTAGGTGATTAGGGTTTGAAATTGTTACTCATTATTTAAAACAAACTCAGGTCTGAGTGGCAAGGACCATACCCAATAGCTGAACTAATAGGAATACTTACCTATAAACATCATTGTCAAAAACCAAAAGGCAGAATTATCACACAAATCTTCTTAAGGAAGGGTTAGGTCCTCTTCTACATGAGGTGAACCTAACAACCACCCTTTATCTGAAGAAAATATGATAGCAGCTATCTCTATAGAGGATACCCTTAGCGAAGATCAGAAAAAAGTCTTGAATCGAAATTAGTAACCTTTTTTCAAAATTAGTTTCAAATTAGCGAGGAAGAACTAATTTAACATTCCATTCTAATATAACTGAACAAGTGACCTTACCCAATACTTGAAGCCCATACAGAGGCCATTCAAAGTGCGGTCACCCAAATGTTTGAAAATGGGAGATAAGCAGCCCTCATCTAATGAATGGTCCTCCCCATAGTGCTTGTCACCAAACCTGATTAGAGCATCTGCTTATGTATTGGCTTTAGAGCAGTCAGGAAGGTGTGAACATTTAATAATCATCCTTTTCAGAGGATTAAAGAAATGACAGAACAACTGCGTGAGGCACAATGTAAATATACATCCACAATAGACCTTCAAAGGGAAGCTGGCAGATTCCCATAAGATCAAAGGGTAGGGGGAAAACAGTTATTGTCACACCCAACAGACTCTACCATTGTGTTGCCTTTTAGACTTAACGGTGCTCCGGGCACTTTCCAGTGACTAATGAACCTGGTTCTAGAACCACATGGGGCTCATACTTCCGCCTATCTAAATGACATTGTCCTTTTCAGTAAATCTTGACACGATCATTTAAAACATTTAATAGTAACCCTTAACATCCTTCAAATGGCAGGTTTTCATAACAATGCAAACAAATCTAAAATGGCCCATAGCAAGTTTGATTACTTTTGATATCTTCTAGGAAATGTCTTAATCGAGTCACAGGAAGAGAAAGTGAAAGCTATAATGGAAGTTCCCTTTCTTAAAGGTAAACAAGAGTTGATGGCTTTTCTAGGCTTTTTGTATACTAGTTTAGGTGTATTCCTAATCATTCCACCTGTCAGCCCCTCTAAGTGACATGTTAAATATAATTGGTGGTCAGCGGTGTTTGCTTTCTCCAAGGAAGATGACTTAGCGCTTCTGATGACTTGAAAAATATAATCTCCTTCAAACCAGTTCTCCAGTCCTCTACTTTTAGGAATTCTTTCATTTTGAAAACACACATTTCCAACATAGGGTTGGGTGCTGTCCTTTCAGAATTGAATGATAATCAAGAAGAAACTCCCATTCTATTCAAACGTAGAAATGTGTTCCCTAGGGAGATGTTTGACAATTTAATGGTCCATTAAAAAATGTATTATTACCTTGAAGGGTGCCTCTTTTTACTCTACACTGACCAAGTTCCTCTCACATGGATGGGCAGGAATAAAGGGAATAACCAAAGGGCCTTTTGCTGGTTTCTATTCTTATAACCCTATCGTTTTGAGAGTAGGCATAAGAATGGTAGGGATCAAGCCCATGCTGATTTGGTGTTTGGACAAAATCTCAGAAAAAAATATTGTAATATCAGGATGTCAAAAATATGATCCACGGGAATATCAAAGGTCCAAATATCGCTTTTAGTGTTGTTTTTCATATTGTTGAAAAACATATTGATGTAGAAAATATAGTTGTATGTAATATTGCTTGTGAGCGTTAATTAGTATGTAATTTATTATAGTGTGTTTGATTCTATGTTTAATATGTTTTTTATATTTTTAGTACGATAAGTTATTAGTTATGAAATTGTTAAAATGTATATTTTTTGTTGTGTTAATGTATATAAACAATAGTTTTATACTTTAAGGATAAGGATGGAGAAACATTTAAAAAGTGTATATTTTAAAGTATATTTTATGTCAATTATTAATTAATATGCCAATTAATATTTTATAATTGTTACATTTATTTTGTTACAATATTAAATTTAACACATTTTAATTTAAAAATAAATTAAAATATATATTTGATGATATTAAATTGTTTAAAAATGTACATATGAAAAAATTAAAATATAAACATAAGTAAAAATGTATTTTACTAGAGTAAAATAATTAAAATAATGGTACTTTTACGAAGTACATTTTATGTCAATTATTTAATGATATGCAAGTTAATATTTAACAATTGTTCATTTTATTTTGTTACATTAATGATTTTAATACATTCTAATTTAAAATTAATTAAAATATGTATTCATGACATGAAATTGTTTAAAAATAACATACCTATTTCCCTGCTCCCCTTCCTGGTCAAAGTACTTGAGAAAGCCATCAACCAACAGCTCATCGAATACCTGGAATTCAACCAACTACTAAACACCTCACAATGTCAAAGTGTCATTGTTAAATGTTCATGTATTTCTATGTATTGTTATATTCTAGGGGCAGGAGGATTACCGCTAAGGATTTTTAAGTTTGTGCAATTAAATGTCTTAAAGCATATATCAGTGGTAGTTGGCATGTAATGTATATTTTTAAGGATTATGGTTTTTGGTTCCTGAGAGCTAGTGCTTGCCACTCTTATGTACTGCAATACATCCCAGGTTTTTGTTTCTGTTATATTGAGGGGTTGGTGTGCTCTCTTACATGAATTACAGCATCATCTTTTATAGCTGACCTCTCATAGCATGCATTAGAATCATATTTAATTTTTAAATTATGGTTCTGGTTGATGCCTTTTCTTGGTTGTAGGATTAGCCTATGTGATTTAGTAATTGCTTTCCTTTCTACGATGTTATGTATTTTGCAGCCTCTGTCAAGAGTTTAATAGTATACATATATACAGTATTCTAAAGATTGTATGTTTGTTATTTACATATAAAATTATGGAGCTACTATTTTGCACACTTACATAAATGTTCTTTTTAGATATTTCACACTGTTTTGCAGCTTTTCAGTTGGAATCTTCAAATGTGGAGCAAGTATCTTCTTTTTGTTGGGTAAAAACAATGTCAGTTTCATTTTAAATGTTAATTAGTTGGTAGTTTGTAGAGGCTGAGGTCATTAGGTTTACTTTTACTCACTATTTGGGTGATTAATATGTTTTCAAAATTGATATATGCCCACTTTGTTATATATATTTGCTGATTTATGATAGTTGTGCTTTTCTAACAGTTTCTTCTTTAATGGTCTGGTCAGACAAGCCATCTTTCATCATCTTTCATTTCTGACATGTTTAGTTGTTTGAATTACTGTGTCTTTTATATTGTTGATTTAATTATTTGACTGAATTAAAGTGTTAAAGTTGTTTATACTTTGATTTTATTGGTTGGTCTAATTTTAGTTTGAATTTTTGTTTTTAACCAGCTATGTCCTTCTATAGCAAACACTAATTTAGGTTATATTTATAATGTATAGTATATAGATTTGAATATAAATGTATTATTATATATACAATTATTAATCTTTAGGTTGTTGTCGAAATGTTTGTAGTCACTGCTATTTTGTTTTGGGTTGTATTGTTATGATTTTAGTTATTTGATTTATTGGGATGAATGGTAAATATTTTGGCGATGCAATATATTAATATTTAGCTTAAACATGTGTATAAAACTTTGTAGGGTTAGTTCAAATAATTGTTTTACATAATAAGCCATTTTTAATATTTATTTATGATATTCTGGCACTATTAATGTAGTCAATATTGCGTGAGTCAATATTTTTGACATATCATATGTTTATTTAAAGGTGACAATATTTTTGTTTCCAATATTTGTGTTTTCATTATAAGCAAAACTTGATATTTTTAACAACAATATTTATGTTCTTAATATTTGTGGTTTTACTAGTTAAGTATGAGAAGCCAATATTTTTGTTATCAATATTTAATTTCCGATATGTTTGTGTTTAGATATGGTATGCAACGTTATTACGTCAGTGATCCACTACTTTTGTATCTTGGATCCCTATATTTCCTTATTGGCAAAAATCTAACGAAGGGGATTTGTGAGGAGAAGGAGGAAGATTCAGGATCCTGCCTGCCTTGGTTGCACTCTATTAGTCTGAAAACTAAAAAATAATCAAAACATTAGAAAGAAAGGGAGGACTAACAGAAATGCAAAAAAGAAAACTTAGGAAGAGAAATATGAATTCTGTCTTCTCCACAGGAGACAGAGCAGGAAGGAGGGTATAAAGCAAGATGGAAGTAAGGCAACAAGTAGAGAAGGAAGAAAGATTTCAGGAAGCAAGGAGGGTTGGTCTCTACTGGGAAGCCCCAGGGGCAGGAGTGAAAAAAGGACAAACCTCATCAGGAGGCAATCCACTGAGCCGCAGTGCCTCACAGTGGAAAAGCAAATCTGAGGGGCACCCGACTTCAGCAACGCTCAGTAGGGAGGGTGGCTCACGTAGGTCAGTGCTCGCCTACATAAGTGGAGGAGGTGACCAGACAGAAGTGGGGAGAGGGTGGGAAAGAAACTTTGAATACTTCTAAAAAAGATTGGGAAGTCATCCAAGGCAGAATGAGGAAACTCAGGTTTATTTTAATTTTAATCCTGATTATGACTTTGGTGGTCAGAATAAGCCGACCACCAAGGCCACGGAAAGGGGTCTGCCCTCATACCTGTGGCCTCACCCACAGTCGTATTACAATGTTTCCATTGAGCTGAGCATCAGAAACATAGTATCACAATGTTTTCACCACTCAGACCGGAGGAAACAGTGCCACAGCATTGGCCTCGACTACCTTAAGGGAACTGAGGCCAATGCTTTGGTGCAACAGCACCCTCAAAATGTGCACTGTCTGCAGTACAGACAGTGTACATTCCGATTGTGCTGGCAGGGGGGGCATTGCCTTTCTGTCAACCTTTTTCATGGCAGAGACCCCACAATGAAAAGGCTGGCAGAAAGGCGACTTGTGATCAGTACAGCGGCTCTAAACTCAAAGCTGCCATGGTTGACTTTGACTCCGACTGCTGCCACTCCGTCAGGATCCATGATTCTGGCGGTGGCGGTGGTCTCCTGGCGGTCCGACCACCAGGGTCTTAATCCGGCAGTCAGATCACCAGGAGTGTGATGGTCTGACCCCCACTATGACTTTGGTGGTCCTACAAACTTGTAAAGGGGGCTGTAGGGCCTCGTTACGAGGCTGGTAGTATTGAGACTGCCAAGCTCGCGGTGGCAGTCGAACCTCCACAAACTAGGCAGTCTGACATCACATTACAACCCTGATGGTTACACCATCAGGGGACCACCATCCGCACCAGAAGCATGGCTCCTGATGGGCTGATGGTGGTCAGAGTAGTGCTCAGCCATGGTGGCATTTAGTTCAGATCATGAGTCCAGTTTCCGCCAGCTTTTCCATGGCGGGGACCTTGCCATGAAAAGGCTGGCAGAAACCCAGTGCTGGGGGGCCCTTCACTGGCCACAACCATGTTGTGGGCAGCGCTTGGGCCCCCTTGCCCAGCAGCCTCAGAATGCGCATGTCTGCTATGGCAGACACTGCGCATTCTGAGGGTGCCGGAGCACTCTCTTCGTGACAACATTGGCCTCGGCCACATGAGGCGGTGAGTCCAATACCGCTGCATGGTTTCTACTGGTTGACTGGCAGAACCCTCTAACTTCAAAGGTTTCCACGAGTCATCCCGGTGAAAACCTTGTAACAGGGCTGGGGGAGACTGCCAGCTCTGCAGGGAGCTCCTCTCCACAGGTCTGGTGGTCTGGGTTTTGGACTGCCAGACTCATAAAGAGGCCCTTGGTCTACTTATGGAGGGCTTCCTTAAACAGTATCTACGGAAAGCAGATGTTTATTGCACGAATTCTGTGAAAAGGAGTTTGTTTCTGTTTCTCTTTGTTTGCACAATTTATGAGAAGTGCTGTAACAAACACAGGAATACCACCCACACTGAACTATTGTTGGAGAGGAAACATGAAACATTATTAATAAAAAATGAGTAACTAAAACAAAATGATTACTGTGTATTAATAGGCCTAACTTAGAAACGTGAGTGAGAAAAATAAAAGGGGCATGTTTAAAATGTGGGTGACATGGTGTCCGTCACCACAATTTCGATGTGAAATAATAAATGACTGTGAAATGTATTTTTTTTTTAATTATACTTACACGTACTGACAGAAAATGATTAATAATTATAAACAAAACTAATGGTTTGAAATTATTATGACATTTTTTTATTTCTTCATGTACTAGCATTAGTAAAAGGCCTACATTTTTGTATTTTTCCAGAAGCATAGTGTTGAAATGTTATGCTGACTTTACTGAAATGCTTTTGAAAACCTTGTTTATTAGCGATTGTCTCTGTACTTCCTTGTGATAATATGTGAGTTTTAACAATGACCTTTAGTTTCTGGAAGAAAGTAATGTTAGCTAAATGTTCTGTGCTGCTGTTTTTAACAATCTAATTATTACACGGAAACTGCAGTCTGGAGAAAAGAAATAAAGAAAGATTCAACTGAAGCCCTAATTTTCTGCTTACTATCACACCTCATAGTTTTGTCTAATAGAAGCTTAGCTAGTGATTTTTGGTACTTTAAATTAGCAAGTTTTAGATGATGTAAGTTCAGTTACATTCACAGTTTAGTTTCTGTTTAGTTTCAGTTTAGTTCAGTTCTGCTATTCAGCTCTTGTTTAGCCACTTATGATTTTAACAGCTCAGATACCTAAGGACCAACATTACTGAACTGCTGGCCCTTTTCATGTTCCTGATGCTGGCTGCTGAAGACCTGCTGTTCCCGTGCTCAGCTGATGAAGATTCTGCAAGCTGCTGTCTCGTTTAGGAGAGGTATAACCAATGTGCATTTATTTTTCCTTTGCAGGTTTTTATTTCCTTTTGGGTATCCTACTGAATTCTACAAGCTAAATAAACAGATAATGGCACACATGTCTAATGCTCCAATAGAAAAGAGTTCACAGATTGACATCCTGTAATATTAAAATGTTCATTTACACAGGACCAGGCATAGAAACACCATCATAGGAAGCAATACAAAAGAAACAAATATTCATGAAAGGAGAAACTTTGATGTATTCTTTCAAGACAGGGAAATCTACATTGATTAGAAATTGGGTTACCATTCCAGACAATAATGGTGCTGCAAGTGTTTATTAAAATATCCCAAAAAAACTGTGCATGTCAGTGTGGAATCAGGAATCAGTTTTCATTTCTGAGAGGGCTTCCTAAAACATGGATCTTTGCTTCTTTGAGTAAAGTAGTTCCAGGGTCATTGACAGAGCTTAATATGTAAAAGCAATTAAGGGGCAGCTGCCCATAGGTCCTTGAGAGGCTGCTGCCCATTTCTACCCCTAGCACCATCCATGTCTACCACTGGTGCTACCCACTGCCACGACTGCGGCCGATTTTTGCCTGAATGGACAGGTGAAGTACCTGCATTAATTGCAATGAACACAGTGAGTGTCCCTCTATTTCTCAAGAGGGGCTAGAGGTGGCTGTTCCTCTTGCTGACAAAATTGAAAACTTAGAGTAAATAGTGCGTTTTATGGCACCATTTGCACATAAATCTTGTAAAAAAGCCCATGTCCAATGCCTCTGTTTGAAAAGTCATTAGGAGTGGAGACATGTCACAGTGCCAATGATACCACAGAAAGACATAGAGGGCCTGATTCACAAAAGTAAACGTACACTTTTGTGTAAGTTTATGATTGTTTGCTATGCACAAACACATTTCACAAGTAGTATCTGTATGACTCCAGAGTCTCTGCACATGAAAAGACACATCTGTGGTATCTTTTCATGTGTGGAGACTGGACTCAAAAGTGAAGGTTTACCTTTGTGAATCAGGACCAGATTGATTCCCCTCCCTTTCCAGCTGGTCATAAGCCTTAATGTTAACAGATGAGGTCACTTTAAATACTTGAACAAATATATAGGGGAATATTTAAGAAAAGTGGTGCTGCACACAGTGTTATCTGTTAGATTTCCTTGCATTACTTTTCAGCCTCCCTAATGTGGTAACACTCCCTTTGTATACATTATGCATGGTGCAGGCATAATGTAGCGTAAAGGGTACAAAGTGGCGCAATGCATGCATTGCGCCACTTTGTAAATATGGTGCATCGTTTTTGGCCTTCTAACGCAATATTAGCATAAAAACGAAAGTTAATGTGCCCTTAGAATGGCGCTAGGGACTCTTAATTAGGCCCCAAAGGGCTTCTCTTCTCTATGGGATTTGGATCCAGAGCAGGCACACAGAGGGACGAGTGAACTGTTGTGGGTCCATTTTTAGTTCCCTATTTGGGAACAGGAGATAGCTTTGCTTTTAGCTTGAGGACCTGTTGCCCTTTCTACCTAGTCCCCTTTGACCTATTTTTATGCTCTGTTTTATTCTCTTTAATTATTTATTTCCCTTAAGCACTGATTGTGGATGCATGCATTCTTGAACATGGTCTTATGTTCCTAATCAGTGTCATTTTGAGAAAGCGTCATCATCAGTGATGTACGTGGGTAATGTCATCATGCTCCTTTTGTTTTATGTTGACAGGAACAGAATGTGAACATGTCAGGTATTTTTTATGTAATTGTCAACACACGTTTGCACACATAGGCCCTCATTACAACCCTGGCGGTCGGTGTTAAAGTGGCGGTAATACCGCCAACAGGCCGGCAGAAAAAAAATGGAATCATGACCATGGCAGAAACCGCCAACATAGACAGCCACTTTATGACCCAGACTGCCACGGCGGTAGAAACAAACACCGCGTCAGTAACCGCCAACAGACAGGCGCCCTGTCACAACAGGCCCATCCGCCACCTTTTCCGGGGCAGAACCAACGCAACCAAAAGCACAGCGGAAACAGTATACAGAAGGGAAAACACTCACCTCTCGACACCAAACGAGGAACCAGGACGCCATGGAGCCCGCACTACAGGTCCTGCCTATGCTGCTCTTCCTCCTGCTCTATCAGGAGCAGGACAGATGCTGTCGGCGACCACGGTGAATACTGCACCTACAACACAGGGGAGGGGGAGGAAAAAGAAAGTGATACACACATGCAACACGCAATACATCCACCCCCACCCTCACCCACAACAACATACACACAAATACATGCAGCAACATTACATATACACCCCCCCACTACCCGGAAGAATGCAAGGACAAAATTAAATGATTGTAAAAATTGTATTCATGACAAATCTGATAGTCAGTGTTCAAAATCCAGTATATACAAATATGTACACCAACTACACAAGTCCAGATAGTTTACCAATCATTGCCTGTGGACCACTGGTCCCAAAATGCATGGGCGAAGCTCACACAAGATACCTGACTTGAAACGGAGAGAACACTGCTGGGGCATCAGATCAAAAATAAACAGGCACCTCAGGGGGAGAGAGAGGGGTGCACCTCAGCCAGATGAACGCACAATGCCACTGCTGCACAAGGGGGCTCCATGCCCATTGCTGCATCCTGGGGAGTGCAAAGCCACAGTCTCTCAAGTCTCTCCAGTGGGTGGTTTGCCCACTGCTTTATCCTGGGGAGCGCAAAGCCACAGTCTCTAAAGTCTCTCCAGTGGGTTGTTTGCCCACTGCTTGGTCCTGGAGAGTACAAAGCCCCAGTCTCTGAAGTGGATGTCATTCTCCACTGGTTCTGGAGGGGGCCTGGTGCCCAGAGTGCTTCATCCTGCCAAGGACTGAGGTAGTGGATGTATCTCTCCACTGGTTCTGGAGGGGGCATGGTGCCCAGAGTGCTCCACCTGCAGTGTGGCCGGTAGCATTCCCTCTCCTGGGTGTGTGTGCCACGAGATTGCAGAGGAACAGGTAGCATGATACGCCATGGTCCTCTCCTGTTGAAGGTCAGGTATCAAGTGAGTGAACAGACAGAAAATGGCGGTCACGTACGCGGCGGTGCGTACCGTCACCGCCGGCGTACATCATCATTGGCTCCTGGGACCCATAGGGCCCAATGTTAACCAATGCTGAATTGCGCCGTGGTCTTCGACCGCCCACCACGCGGTGTACAGCGCCAGCACAGTTACCTCATTTCCCCTTTTCCCACCTTACAGGTCAGGCAGCCCCCATTTCAGGGGGCCACATGGCATGGATCAAAACTGCGTCACACCTATCTAGGCTGGGAATACAGACAGATACCGGCACATCACAAATTACAAACATTCCTTCAAATAACACATTGTGATACCTCAGTGTTGAATGACTCTCTGCTCGCTGTTCTCCTCCAAAGGTCAAGTCTGCTGGAGCAGGTGATGAGATGGCGGCATCCTCCAGTGTACAGACCACTGGTGGACTAGTCCACAATGGAAGAGAGACACATTATAATCACATACAGACTTGATCGTGCAGCAATCCAGGAACTGTGTGCCCAGTTGGAGCCAGACCTGAATCCCACAGGAATCCCCCCTCTAGTGCAGGTCCTGTCTGTACTCCATTTCCTGGCCAGAGGGTCTTTTCAAACTACAGTGGCCATGGCATCAGGGATGTCCCAGCCAATGTTCTCTAACATGTTGTCCAGAGTGTTATATACCCTGCTGAAACACATGCACAGCTACATCGTCTTACCTCAGGTGGAGGATTTGCCCACAGCGAAAGGTGACCTTTATGCCCTGGGACATATCCCCAGCATTATTGGTGCCACTGATGGAACACATGTGGCATTTGTCCCCCCCCTCGCAGGAATGAACAGGTGTAGAGAAACCGGAAAAGCTATCATTCGATGAATGTGCAGATGGTGTGTTTGGCAGACCAGTACATCTCCCATGTGAATGCCAAGTATCCTGGCTCAGTGCATGACGCTTACATTTGGAGGAATAGCAGCATCCCTTATGTGATGGGGCAACTCCAAAGGCACCGTGTGTGGCTAATAGGTGAGGCCAACGTCCCAATACAGTTGACATAGGTGTCTGGGTATGGGGTTGTCCCTAAGGGTTAGTGTGTGTCTAACAGTTGTTGCTCAACATTTGCAGGTGACTCTGGTTACCCCAACCTGTCATGCCTACTGACCCCAGTGAGGAATCCCAGGACAAGGGCAGAGGAACGCTATAATGAGTCACATGGGCGAACTAGGAGGATTATAGAACACACCTTCGGCCTCCATCTGGCAGGTGGCTCCCTATACTACTCACCGAAGAAGGTGGGCAGATAATCCTGGCCTGTTGTATGCTGCACAACCTGGCTTTGCGACAGCAGGTGCCTTTTCTGCAGGAGGATGGGCCTGATGGTGGTCTTGTGGCAGCTCTGGAGCCTGTGGACAGTGAAGAAGAGGAGGCAGAAGAAGAAGATGTTGATAACCGAAACAACATCCTCATGCAATACTTCCAGTGAGACACAGGTAAGAAGATGTAACTGCTTCCCACATCTCTTACTATTGTTGGAGCTAGCATAAGTCTGTCATTTTCACTCAGTGTATGGACACTGACTTGTCACTTTGGCTTTCCATTTCACAGATCTGGCTCCCACTTTGTGCCCTCTGCTATGCTTACTGCTGGCCTACAGCTGTGTTACATTGGTATGTGAACAAGTATATTCACATTGCTATATTCCATAGATATTGCAATTACAAATTTGTGAAAGCACAGACTGACTCCAGATTGTTTTGTGATTGAAGTTTGTTTATTCCTGTGCAAATAAGTGGAGGGGGGTGTAAAATGGGCTGGGGTGATGGTGGAAGAATGTCCATGGCAGAGTCGAGTCTATTTGTTTCCTAGGTACATTGACCAAAGGGGCATAGGAAGTGGAGCAATGGCAGTTGAAGGTGGACAGGGTGACAAAGTGGGACAGAAGGGTGACATTCAGGGGGGTCTTATTTACTGGCGGAGGTCTTGGCAATGTCCTCTGTCTTGTTCCTGGATCTCAGGAACCTTTTGCGGGGTGGTTCTCCTTCTGCAGGGGGTGGGGTGCTGGTGGTCTGTTGGTCCTCTGGTGGTGCCTCCTGTCCACTAGCGCCGGTGGAGATAGAGGGCTGTTCATCATCCTGGCTAGTGTCAGGGGCCCGTTGTTGTGCCACTGTGTCCCTCCTGGTGTTGAGAAGGTCTGCCAGCACACCTGCAATGGTGACCAGGGTGGTGTTGATGGACTTCAAGTCCTCCCTGATCCCCAGGTAGTGTTCCTCCTGCAGCCGCTGGCTCTTCTGAAGCTTGGCCAGTACCGTGCCCATGGTCTCCTAGGAATGGTGGTAAGCTCCCATGATGTTGGAGAGTGCCTCGTGGAGTGTCGGTTCCCTGGGCCTGTCCTCTCCCTGTCACACAGCAGTTCTCCCAGCTTCCCTGTTATCCTGTGCCTCTGTCCCCTGAACCGTGTGCCCACTGCCGCTGCCCCCAGGTCCCTGATTGTCCTGTGTTAGTGGGGTTGCCTGGGTTCCCTGTAGTGGTGGACACACTGCTGATTGACATGTCCTAGGGACATAGGGCTGGGCCCGCTGGGTGGGTGATGTGGTGGTGTTTCCTGAGGGGGGAGGTTCAGTGGTGGTTTGTGACTGTG
The DNA here is from genome assembly GCF_031143425.1 of Pleurodeles waltl. NCBI lineage: Eukaryota > Metazoa > Chordata > Amphibia > Caudata > Salamandridae > Pleurodeles > Pleurodeles waltl. The sequence goes on along the minus strand of NC_090447.1, from coordinate 132,271,914 downwards.
TTAGGGGACCCGACTGTCCCGAGGTCCCTGATTGGCCGGGCTGGTCATCTTGATCCAGGCATGCAGAGCTGCTGTCGTCACTGTGGGCCTCTTCTGTGGGGGGACAGGATATGTCTGGCCCCTTCTGTCCGGTGACGTTGGGTAGGGGTCCTGTTGGGGTGTAAATGCATAGTTATTGTATCTGTGTGTGCCATCTTGTTCAGTGGGTGAGTGACCCTCTACTCCTGTGCTTGCATTATTGCTGTGGCCCTTGTGTGATTAGGATTTTGGGGCATGAGTGAGTCTCTCTACTGGACATGCTTTGGTGATGGGTGTCCATACATTGGTGTTACATGCAGGGCTTGGTATTGGGATGTGTGGGTTGTGTTAGTGGGGTATGGGTTGTTGGGGTGATGGGTGTGAGGGTAAGGGTGTCCGTATGTGGTGGCATGCAGGTGGGGTGGGGGGATAAAGTAGTTAAGATATGACTTACCAGAGTCCAGTCCTCCTGCTACTCCTGCGAGGCCCTCAGGTTGCATGATCGCCAAGACTTGCTCCTCCCATGTTGTTAGTTGTGGGGGAGGAGGTGAAGGTCCATCAACAGTTCTCTGTACAGCAATCTGGTGTCTGGATACCACGGAATGTACCTTCCCCCGTAGGTCGTTCCACCTCTTCCTGATGTCATCCTGTGTTCTTGAAAGCTTTCCCACTGCGTTAACCCTGTCGACAATTCTGCGCCATAGCTCCATCTTCCTTGCAATGGATGTCTGCTGCACCTGTGATCCGAATAGCTGTGGCTCTACCCGGACGATTTCCTCCACCATGACCCTGAGCTCCTCATCAGAGAACCAGGGGTATCGTTGAGGTGCCAGGATGTGGTGTGGGTGTTGTGTGAGGTGGTGTCTGTTGTGATGTGTTGGTGTGTGCTGTTTGAGGTGCGTGGATGTTGTGTAAGTGATGGTGTTGTGTGTCTGCGGATGCTGGTGTTGTTTTAGGTAGTCTCTCTCTCTGGCCTTCTTTCAAATTTTTGGTTGTAAGGGTTTGTGGGTGATGTGGGTGTGTGCTTTATATTGATTGGGTGTGTGGGTGTGGTGTGTGTATGTGTATCAGGTGTGTGTATTTCGATTTGTCCAATGTGGTTGTGTTTTGTAAGTGTGTGTGTATTTTGAGCGTGGCGGTGTGTACTGCCAATGGTTTACCGTGGTTGAATAACCGCCAAGTGATTCAGGGGTCGTGATAGTGTGGGCGTATTCCTGTTGGCGTGACGGTGTCGGTTTTGGTATCGCCAGTTTATCACTGACCTTTGGTGTGGCGGACTTGTGTGGGTGTCTGTTTTGTGGCAGATTACGGGATGTGGGTTGTAATACCTGTAGCGGAATTCTGCGGCCGCAGTGGTATGTTGGCGGTCTTCTGCATGGCGGAAAGCAGGAATTACCGCCAGGGTTGTAATGAGGGCCATAATCTGATGTTTAGGTGCATCAGGACTCCTGCACAAACAATAACAAGTGCCCTAAAAAAACACCTCACAAGACCAAGGTCATTAGAGGGGGTTCCACAAGGATACACCATCAAGACTCAATGCCGCTTTGCAGTGAATCACAGCCATGTGTGTCTCTACGATTCCTGGCCAGTGACTAAGGGGCCAATCTCATCCCAAGGTAATTGGGTTGGGGGCATTTCTCATGGACACTGTAGGGGCAGAGTAGGCTTATCATGTTCAGCTTTTGCTTTAGGGTAGGGTTTAGGCCTTATTACTAGGAATTGCATATTTCATGTTTATTGCAATATGTTGGGGGGTTTTGTATTTAATACTTTTGTCCTCACCATTCTGCTTCTGTAATGTCTCATTGTCATAACCATTGCAGCACATGCATATTATTGTAGATTGCAGTCTTTCCAACAAATCTATTGAAAACTATCCTGCATCTCCGCATTGCCTGTGTGTGTGTGTAAGAGACATATTTCTAAAGGGAGAAAAGGGGTAAGATTTGTTACAATGCATCTTTCCTGGGAGGTCTCCAGAGTCCATGCACTAGGCTGCCAGAATTCAACTTTACTATTTAGGGTTTGGCTGAGATACTGCCAGAGAGCTGGGAGGTTTGGGCTGACAGCTTCTAACTGGTGTAGGAGTGACTCAGTCTCCTACTAACAGAAGGGTTGCCGTCCCTAACCCAGCAGTCTCGTTGAGAGGCAAGAGTCATTTGTGGCAGAACCAGTGCTATGTGTGAGAGCATTGGATTTTCTGACACCTAGACACCTAATAACACTATAAATAATGAACACATAATGAACCTAGAGAATATCACTCCCCCTGAAATTGAATAACTGTACATTGCAATCTGAGTGCGTTACTTATTGTGAATCTACAAGTCATCACTTACTTCAAAAGTATTAAAACCTGATAGATCTTGAGACTGATACACATGGGTATCTACATTGGTAGAGCTATTGGCATTGCTAAACTACCATACCAGCCTCTGTACCTGTAACAGTATGATAGCCATTTCCAGTCTATTTCCAGGGTCTATATTCATATTTGTGTATTGAAACCTTGGCAATGGGGTGCTGGAATCTACCTTGAATCCAGAAACCTTTAAAGGTCGTTATGCCAAAGGAACAGAAGTACAACCATTCTGCCCAATTTCAGATGTTCGAATGGGAAGAAATAACAACAAATATTTCAAATGAAGTCACTTAGGGGCAGATGTATGGAAAGTGGCACTGCATAATTTATCATGATGCTATTGATGTACTCTGCAGGAGTAGTGCCAAAATATTGGCGCTAGTACTGCAGAGTATATAAGGCCCATTCTGAGGAATGGAAGGCCCCTTTTATCGCCTGCTCTTGAGCAGGTGTTAAAAGTGCAGTATAAAATGGCGTAAGGAATTTTCATAGATTTCCTTAAGCCATTTTTCCAGCTCCCCTAACGAGGGTACTCCCCCTTTGCATACATTATGCCTGGCACAGGCATAATGTAGCCAAAGGGTTACAGAGTGACGCAAAGCACGCATCGCGCAACCCTGTAAATAAGGCGCAGGGATTTCCACAAACTTAACTGCATGTATACCTACCACATTTCACTGTAAACATAAACATGAACCAAATAATTTCTCCAGCAGGGGAAGCTTTAAGTTTTAGGACACTACAGAAGTAGTGCAATCAATACAGACATCTATGCAATCTCCAATTATCATGCAGTGAAGTGCTGTCAGATTCTCTCTGGAATGGATGTTTTTCTCCATTCTTTACCTCCTTGCACATTCAGGCCCATATTTATACTTTTTTAGTGCCACATTTGCACCACTTTTTGACGCAAAAACCGCACAAACTTACAAAATACAATTGTATTTTGTAAGTTTGTGCCGTTTTTACGTTAAAAAGTGGCACAAATGCGGCGCTAAAAATGTATAAATATGGGCCTCAATATCTTAGAAAGACCTTAACCCTTGCTAAGTTATAATGACTATTTGGATTGTCAGAAAAATAAAACACACACAATATGGAATGAGTTCTCCTTGAAAACCTTTGCATTATAAAGGTGCATTGCAAATATTATTATGCTATGGGCCATATGTATGAAGAAATGGCCTTGCGAATCGCAAATATCAATTTTTAAGAAATCGCTATTTCTGAGTCGCAATAGGCCATGTAACATAATTGCGATTCGGAATTAGCGATTTCTTAAAAATCGCTATTTGTGGTTTGCAAGGCTGATTTACTGAATCGCAATTCGCATTTTCACAAATTGCGATTCGGTAATTGAAAATCGCAAATTGCGAGAAATTGCGAGAAAGCACACCTGGAGGAGCCTGATGACATCACAAGCAGGAAGTGAGTCATCCCAGGCAGTTTCAGGTGCCAAACCAGCATCCAGAGATAGCAGCACAGCCACACTGAGCAACACTCTGAAGGAGGCAGCACACCTGAACAAGGATGGACACCTCAGCCCAAGGAAAGGAGAAGGGAGAGAGAAAGAGGAAGCTCAAATTCAGCGAGCAAGAGCTTGAGGTGCTGACAGAGGAGGTGGTCAGGAGCCATGACCGCCTTTTTGGTAAAAGCTCACTCCAGAAGCCGAAGAGTGAGAAAAGGAGACTATGGGCAGATATTCAAACCAAAACCTGCGTAATTGGAGTGGCACAGCGCTCGGTCGATGAGATTAAGAAGAGGTGGTATGACCTGTGGTCCCGTGCGAAGGAGAGGGTGGCAAGAAGACTGCAGGAGGCCAGGGGCACAGGAGGTGGTCCACCCACAGAAGCACCATCCACCCCATTAAAGGACCTAGTGGAGTCCACACTCCTCCCTGAAGCTGTGACTGGGGTCACAGAGATAGACACCTCCGGCACACCAAGTACCAGCCAAGGTAAGTACAATATTGAATTGTAGCCCCATATATGTATGCACAAAAGCCCCTTAGGAATTAGCAAGTAATGTAAAACATTGTGAGAAGTAGTCCATTCCACATCTTAGTAGCAGCACAACAATGCATTATGGGAGTGGCAGTCCACAACCCAGAGCGGAAAGTAGCACGTACAATGTAATTAGGTAGAGCAACATCCAGAGGAACACAACACCCACAACACAGTGAAGAGAAGTACCTGTACCTTTATTACCATTGTGTGACCTTACTTGCAACAAACATAACTGACATGCTGCATATTGTTGTTGCAAGTGGGCCAGGCCTGGCAGCCACAGCATCAGCTAGCATAGGCGAGACTGACACCCATCCAGCCTCTGATTCCAACACAAGTGGGTCTCTCACCATTGCGCCAGTCCGACGCAGGCTCAGAGCACTGCCACTGCCAGAGCTCTGTCAGGACTCAGATGAGCAGCAGGAAGGGCCAATAACACCATCCCCAACTGGCAGGCGCACTCAGATGCAGGAGGCCAGTTGTCAGCAGACCACAGCACCCCGCAGGATGGCAACAAATGCCGGTGCACAGCAGAATGAGGCAGGTGAGGGTCCCTCCTTCTTTGGTGGGCTGGAAGCAGCTATGTTGCATCAGCAGCGCCTACAAAACAAAAGGATTCTTGGCTTACAAAAAAATATGCAGCAACATAACACCAACATGGGGGGCTTGCATCGCCAATTGAGTGCCTGAATGCTAATATAGAACTGCTGCATGAAGGACAGGTGCAGGCATCGCAGGACACACGAGAGCTCACTTGTGCTGTGCGTGAACTATGCCAGGAGCAGCGCCAGGGTGAGCTACCGCAGACAGGAGCGCAGATTCATGAACATGTTTGGGGGCTTCTGTCGCTCTGTCAACAGGGTGGCTACTGCAACCTCACTGATTGCACGTCGTGCAGTGGCTGCACAGGTGGAGGCAGCACACAGCAGCAGGGATGTGGCTAACGGACTTGTACAAATCACTAATGTGATTGAGAACATTATGGGACAGAGGTCAGCCACACCTAGCGAGCTTGCACTGGGGGACACAGAAGATACTTCCAGCCTCAGCAGTCTAGCTGTACCCACAATGGACACCAGACGGCGCAGTGCCAGGCTCAGCACTGCCACTGAGGCAGACAATTGAGGTGCCAGTGAGGCAACTGGGCACCCGAGTGGTGTGCGTGGCCGCAAAAAGTAACTGTAGCGGCCAGAGGGGTAATGTGTTCACTATGACGTAATAGTGCATTACTCTGGACTTCTATTGCCTCTAGTTTTTTCCTCATTTATTTTGCTAATCATTGAACTAATATTACCTGAGGTTATAAATTTACTTCACTACTGGTACATTTGTCAGTGGATTTATGTTAGTCATACTTACATCTGAAATAGTTGTCTGCGATGTCAGCACACCTTTGCCTTCCCTCTGCTGCACTGGTCCTGTCTGCTGGCTGTAGGGGTGGTATGGGATCATCATCCTCATCTGATTCAGATTCACATATTTCTACGGGTATGCCCCTGGTGGTAGCTATATTGTGCAAGATTGCACAAGTAGCCACTATTCTACATGTTGTCTCTGGGCTGTACTGTAGTGCCCCTCCACTTTTGTGGAGGCACCGGAAGCGACTCTTCAGCAGTCCAAAGGTGCGCTCCACCACCTTGCGGGTCGCCCTGTGTGCTGCATTGTATCTCCGTTCAGCAGGTGTTGCAGGATCGAGGTAGGGTGTCATCATGTAGGTGCGCACTGCGTAGGCACTGTCTCCTGGATGGGACAGAGGGTATGATGAGTAACTGAGCCATCTGACATCATAACTCCATCAATGCGCCATTGTATAGAGGGACAATACCTAGCAGATATCCTTCTCCAAACTCCTCAGCTAGCAGTCTTGTGTGAATGCCACTATGGCGAAAGATGTACGAATCATGTGTTCTCCCTGGGTACCTGGCCACGAGATCAGTTATGATGTATGAGGCATTGCATATCACCTGTATATTCATGGAATGTTGGTATTTCCGGTTGCGGTACAAATACTCTGTGGCTGATGGTGGACAGATTACAACATGTGTCCTATCTATGGCACCTAGGACGTGGAGGACCTGTGCTATCTGGTAAAAATCAATTTTTGTCTGCTGTATAGCCTGTGGGGTGTGGGGGAATCTGATGTACTGGTGTAGTTTGCTCAACATGGCGTTGATAAATGCATTGAAAAATCTAGAGAGGGTACTCTGTGAGACCCCTCCAGCTGCTGCTATGACCCCTTGATAGCTCCCTGAGGCGAGTAGGTGGAGGGAGCATAATACCTGCACATGGGTGGGTATGCTGTGAGTCCTTAGTGTTCTGCGCTGCAGTATGGGTTGAAGCTCAGCTATCAGATCAAGTATCATGGCTGAGTTCAACCTTCTCATATATTTCCTCCTCTGTCAGGTTAAAAAGTGTAATGCACACTCTGAAAATGCTCTCCTGTCTCCTCCTCCCTCTCCTCAAACCTGCCAAGATCCTCATCCTCCTCGCCATGACGTAGAGTACAGCCATTGTGAAAAAGAATTTGAGGCATTCTGGGCCTCTTTATATAGGTTGCCCCTGGTTACCACCTGGTTTCACTTAGTGGTATTTTGCATGTACAAAATGCCATTCTGCAAAAAATCGCATTTTATGATTTTTTGATGCATCGATTTTTTACTTGGATTTTGTGACTCGCAATTTGCACCTCGCAATTTCCTACTGGAAATACTGACTCGCAAAATGCTACTTGCAAAACCAGGTCGCAACACAAAAAAAAAAATCGCAATTTTTTCAATTTCTTATTTTTTGTCTGCGAATGCCTTTCATGCATCGCAGACCACGTTTTTGCACTCGCAAACGCCCGATTTTTGCGATTCGCACCGTTTGCGAGTGCAAAAAAGTTTCATACATCTGGCCCTATATCTTGAATAACAACCTGAGTGACACGTGATTTACACAGACCAGCAGGGCCGGATTTTCAAACTGCAATAAGTAGTTCTACAAATTGTACTACAAACCATGTTTTAGCCTGTAATTAACTTTGTAATTAACTTTGTGAAGATCTCCAACCCGACTGCGAAACCTCTTCATATTTAAGATTAGAGTTTAGTAGTAAATGATGGAGAAACACATGGGTGAGGGTGGGAAAAGGGCTAGCCCTACCACTAAAGTGAGTGGAATTAGGGAGGAGTAGGAGGTGATTAGGGAGGTTCAATGAGAGGTTTAGGGACATCACACACCCACACAAGAGTAAGTCAACTGAATTGATATGGTGGTGGAGATATGCATCTTACAACAATTTTGCAGTAAGCTTATACTTGGAGTTTGTGAATACTGAAAGTAGAAAACTTACTTGAAATTGGTAATTTACTAAAAAGGGTGACTTATCTTGTTGATAATCCCCTAGGTTAGAATTTATACTACTCACTGAATAATGCAGCAGATGTGAAAACGAATATCAAATGTCAATCAATACAGAGCTCACTGAAACTGTGCATTTATGCTCTTCACTAAAGCAACTTTTTAAGTATTAAGGGGGTCATTCTGACTCCCGCCGGCCGCGGTATCCGCGGGGCCGGCGGGAGCCGCCAGAATACCGCTGCGCGGTCACAAGACCGCCGCGGGTATTCTGGGTTTCCCGCTGGGCTGGCGGGCGACCGCCAGGAGGCCGCCCGCCAGCCCAGCGGGAAACACCCTTCCACAAGGATGCCGGCTCCGAATGAGCCGGCGGAGTGGAAGGGGTGCGACGGGTGCAGTTGCACCCGTCGCGATTTTCAGTGTATGCACGGCAGACACTGAAAATCTTGGTGGGGCCCTCTTTCGGGGGCCCCACGACACCCCATACCGCCATCCTGTTCCTGCCGGCCGAAACCGCCAGGAACAGGATGGCGGTATGGGGGTCGGAATCCCCATGGCGGCACAGCAAGCTGAGCCGCCATGGAGGATTCCCCAGGGCAACGGAAAACCGGCGGTACACCGCCGGTTTTCCGTTTCTGACCGCGGCTGTACCGCCGCGGTCAGAATGCCCTTAGGAGCACCGCCAGCCTGTTGGCGGTGCTCCAGCGGTCCCCGGACCGCCAGGGTCGGAATGACCGCCTACATCTCTTTATTAAAAAATTTATGTAAATGATTGTACAACTGTTCCACCTACAAACACTGGCTGGTGGATAGCAGGAACATTTGAATAAAGGGAAAATAGGGAAGCAGGGAAAGCAAGGCAAATAACACCTACACCTAGAAATAATAATTGCCACAGAACCTACTCGTAGACCACCTCACGTGGTTAAGCCTATAGCCGCTATGCATTGTCTGCTGTCTCACTCATACATATGTCTGAACTAGTCAAGTGTAGTATGCATAAGTAACGTGAACACATCAGCTCGCTAAATTCATCAGAAAGATAGGAAATACAGGGACCCCATGTTTTGTCAAATAAGGCAGGGATCTGGTAGCCACCACCATCATTTTCTCCCATCCCAGTGTCCCATAACTTAGGTAACCATTCGGTGTAAGTGGGGATCACATCTGAACCCCATTGGGCTAAGAGAAGCTATTTCGCTGCCCCGAGCACCAGTGTATTGGCTCCACCTTTCAGGACCTTGAGAGGGCATGTCTGTGAATTCGGGAGCCCTAAGAGGATGTAACTAGGAAAGCGTGGTATTGTGGTATCATAGACCTAATCAATAGCGTTCCGGATGTTCTCCCAGAAGGGGTCTATTTGGGGGCAGTGCCACAAAATAGGTGTTAATGTACCAAGCTGTCCACATTGTCTCTAACACCGATTGGTAGTGCTCCTCCACCATCCGGCTACCCATGCTAGCGTAAAGTAGCAATACCGTGCTATTTTCAAAAGTAATTCTTTGGTGTTTCTATTGTGGACTGTTACTCATGCACAATGTAGCATGTCTCACCATTCCTTATCTGCAAAGCAACTACCACATTTAGCCTCCCATCTATGTCTCACAGGTATCTGAGGGAGAATTGGCAGTGTGACCAAAAAGCCATAAATGTCGGAAATAAGTCTTGCATCATTTATGCGTGCTAATAGTCACTTATCAAAGGGAAGGAGGATCCTGCTTGCATGCGGTCGAATTGTTGGGAGGACACCCAGTGCTGGATCACCAAATAATGCCAGTGTCCTGCCTGTGGGAGGTCATAAGCCAGTTGGAGCTGGGAAAATTCAATAATGCCCTTAGCATCAAAAATATCCCCAATTCTTTTGCAGTTGGAGTCCTGCCAGATGTTGAAGAAGGACCTGGTAAGTGCTGGTGGAAAATCTGGATTACTGATAATCGGCATTTGCGGAGATATGGGGGAGGACAGACCCTTACGTGTTTGCACCTGTCCCAGAAATCCATCATGGCGCGCAGGATAGGAGAGACATATACCCCTGGGGCGATATGCCAGTGGGAGCCAAGGAACCTTCCAAATATGTTGCCCAGCCACTGCCTGGTCAATAAAGCACCAGTACTTCTCAGTACTTGTACAGGACCATTCCACCAGGTAGCACAGTTGGGTAGCCTGGTAGTAACTAACCAAATGAGGGATTCCCAGCCCCCTGACTTTGGCAAATAGGCCTGCACTTGCACCATTCTCACCTTTTTCCTGGCCAGATGAATTCCTATATCAGCCTTTGTATAGCATCAGGTACCTTGTGTGGGGTTTGTAATGGAAGAGTTTGCATAACGAACAGTGCTTTGGGCAAGAGCGTCATCTTTATAGCTTCCACTCAGCCTAGCCAGGAGAGATCACAGCCTCTACACTTGGCTAAAGCCCCTTGAGCCTCATTCAACAGGGAAGCATAATTACATTCGGCTGTAGCTTCTGGGGTAGTGTGAACTTGTAAACGTAAGTACTGCACCACTTGGATGGCCCACATAAAGGGCTGGTTGGGTTTCAGCGCCTCCAACTCTATCTACGGAACTGTCAGGTTGAGAATGGAAGATTTAGACAGATTTGCCTTAAAACCGACAACTCCCCCAAAAGTCAGTAGCTCTTCCAACACTGCCAAGAGAGATCTGTTTGATTGGGTCAAATAGAGCAGAACATCACCTGCGTAAAGTGCTCTTTTGTGGTGCGTCCCCCCCATCGGGATGCCAGTTATTTTCCGATTTTGTCTTATACGCTCGGGGAAGGACTCCATATATAGGGCAAACAATAATGGCAACAGGGGTAAGTCCTGTCGGGTCCCCCTGGTGATCAGAAAGGAGGCTGATATCCCACAATTAATGCTCACTCTGGCCTGGGAGAGAGTGCCCATTTGCAAAATCTCAGACCCAAACCATAGCGGGGTAGAAAATTCCCAATGAACCCGGTCGAGAGTAGCAGCGATGTAATTTGGGCCCGCTGCACCTTGTCTAAAAGATGGGAAAGCCCCCTAGTATTGTCGGCACAAGTCCTCTCAGAGATAAAACCGGTTTGATCTGGGTCCAGCCCAGCCTGTTCACTAAGATGTCAGTAAAAAGTTTTGCATCTACATTCGACAGCGCAATAGGCCAATAAGATAAGCAGAGGTTAGGATCTCCCCAGGCTTTGGAATAACCGTAATCGTGCCTAGTTGCATCAATGGGGTAAGTGATCCCATAGTAACAAAGCCATTAAATAACTATGCAAGCACTGGGGTCAGAAGGTCCCCGAAGATTTTGTAAAACTCTACCCGAGTCTATCCTGCGCTGGCCCTTTGCCCTTTGAAAAGTTCTGTATACAGTGGCTATTGACTGGGGGAGTCAGGACAAAGACACTGGGTCCAAATACCCCGTTATTGCATTAACTTCCAGTTGCTCCGCTGTATAGAGGGAGGCATAAAACATCTTGAATTCTTTAAGAATCAGACCCTCATCATTAGTTACAATGCCATTCCGGGTCTGAATCACATTCACCCACCTTTGTGCCACCTGTGCATGGAGCCAGTGGGCCAGGATTTCTCCTGCCTTATTCCCCCTCATGTAGTACATTTGTTTAGTATGCAGTAGAGCGTATTTTGCTCTATCCATGTCTAAGATCTTTAATTGTTTTCGAGTCACCGTAAGCTGTCATCTCGTTTCTATAGCAAACATTTCCCTATGTCTCCGCTCCAGTTCTTTTATCCTGTCCTCCAATTGCTGATGCTTCTCCCACTGGAATGCCTTAGTATGGGCCACAATGGCTATAAATTGGCCCCTTACCACCTCCTTCAGAGCCTCCAAGACCACTACAACTAAGATCTCTAGTGTGGCATTTATGCTCAAGTAGGATCTGATTGTGTCCCTCATTTCTGTGCACACATCAGCATATGCGAGGAGCTTAGTATTCAGTCACCATAGCCAAGGTCTTCTTCTGAGGGCCGGCAATGTGAATTGCAGTGTAATCAGAGCATGACTGGAAAGAGCCGCCACCCCGATCTCTTTCTGTGTGTCAGTGTTAAGGAGAGCAGGTTTGACTAGGAAAAGGTCTAATCTTGCATATGTTTGATGTGCAGATGAAAAGAATGTGTAGTCCCTAAGTGTCAGGTTGCATGCATGCCAAACGTCTGTTAACCACCCCCTTACCAGCCAGTGTCGCAAGCCCACACAGTAAACCCCTGTCTGTCCATAGTGTTCCACCGATCTATCCAAGAGAGTGTCTGGGACCATGGGTCGCCCCCTATGAGAATGTTGGTGTCTGAGGTAACAAGCACTTGCCCAATAGCCTCTCTAAGGAACTCTTCTTGGTGCTCATTAAGGCCATAAACACAAGCCACCGTAATTGTATAGCCATATATGTCTATGTGTAAGGAAATGAGCCTTCCACTCATCTCTGTGTGGGTACCTGTCACTTTCCCAGGGAACTGCGTGGCTAACAATATCGCTACCCCTGTTCACTTCCCAGAGCCTGGTGAGTCACTTACAGTCCGTTCCCATCAGGTGCGATTCTTGTATTAGGCATATGTCACACTTAGATTCTCCCAGTGGAGAGAGCAGGGCCCGCCTCTTCACTGGAGCATTAAGGCCTCTAACATTGAGACTAATTACTCTGATAGACATGCATGCAGGGTGAGAAAGAGTGAGAGTGCCCTCTGTGCCCAGTCTGTTACCAAGAAAGTCAGTTACTACCGGCACGTTTGGTGACACCAACAATGAAGGTACAGCAGGTTAAATCAACATGGAAACAAATAGAACAATTAAATAACAATGAACTGAACCAGTTCCCCACCTTGGAACCACACAAGGTACATGGCAGTGTACAAGGTCATATTCTGCCCTACATTCATCCTCCATGTTGGGAGTTGTCTGCCCTGTCTGTTCTCCTGCCTCCTGCTGTCGTAAGCTGCTTACCACCGTCTGGTTGCTCATGCCCCGGAAGCTCATCTGTGGAGGGGGTGACCCCATTAGGCACTAAGGATCTGCTTCTGCCTCTGATACACTCTATTGATACCTCAAGCTACGGAGCAGGTCCACCCTCTCCTTCCTGCTCTACTTCTCGGACAGCTTGTGGGCTTTCACCCTTCATTGTCAAGCTGCACGTCTGCGGCCTCCAGCGGGTGGCCATGAGGCCCGGTCCCCGGGGAAGTTCAAGTCTGGGAGAGACCCTCCCTCCTCTAGCGTGCGGATAATGCATGTCTTATTATGCTAAATAAACTGTAGGCGAAGGGGTGGCCCCACTTATAGCGAATTCCTCTCTCTTGGAGCATGGCAGTGACAGGTGGAAGAGCGTAACGGTTCTGTAATGTCAACGTGGAGAGATCCTGATACAAATATATCATTTGACCTTCAAAGTCAATTGTGTTCAAGTCACACACCGCTGCCAATATTTGTTCTCTCTGTTTGTAATAATGGAGTCATGTGAGTATGTCCTGTATATGGCCTGAGGTCTGAGATGGCGACCAGTCCTATGTGTGCGATCCAATATTCTCTCTTGATCCTTAAGCCCTGGTGCAACATATTGAAACAGATGGATTACAAAGTCCTCAAGGGGTTCCCAGCGTCACCTGTATTTGTAACGCCCTAAAGCGGATTTGTAACCACCTAAGGCTGGTCTCAGTGCTGTGACCTATTCTCTAAATCATCAAGTCGGTATTGCAGTTCATGGTTTCCATCTTGGAGGGTGAGATGTTCTTGCCTATAGTGATCCAATTCTTCCTCTTGGGCATCATGCATGCACTCCAATGTGTCAACTCGCTGCCCCAGCTCTGCAACATAACTTTTCAGTTCCATAACCTCAATGACAATCTCCTGCCTCAGGGTAGCAAGGTCCTCTTGAAGCACCCCAAATAATTGCTCCAGGAAAGATCTTGTTATCGGGGTGGTGTCTTCTTCCACTGGCTCACTACTGCTTTACCCACTGCCATCCATAGCCTTACCCCAGGGGGAGTTCCTGTTTTTTGCTGAGGTTATTGCAAAGAGCTTTTTCAGGGTATCCTCCTTCTTGGTGTGTCATTGTTACACCATGTCGTTCAAATGGGGGTGCACTTCCACTGCAGCAAAAGACCGGGTGGCGCTCAAGCGGATCATTCTGAATGACATCCTGGGGGCCTGCTTCTCCACCAATGGCCCCCTGCCTTCTCTGTCAGTTTATAGGCCCGTGGCTACCAGCGAGGTCCACTCCACCCACAATTTGTTGTGTTCTGGGTTCGGTCCCCTGCTCTGTGCATCACCAGCCACCTTCATGGGGGTGATTCTTCCTGTCCCCAGGCCCTGAACACCTAGGCCTCCATCCCCCAGGCCACCAATCTCCCTGGGCGGTACACACTGCACTGGAAGAGGGAATGTGATGTGTTCTCTCTCAATACTGCCTAGGTCGCCCTTCAGCTCCGCACCTTCCCGACACCAACATCAGACAGATCTGGCCACATCCTCCGCCTTCAAGTCATGCGGCTGCCATTTTGTCTACCGTCTACCGACAATTCTCGGGGCGCCACTCCTCCAGCTTTTCATCAGTTCTAATCGGATGCTGCAGCATCCTCAGGACTTCCGACGGCACATCGCTCGGCTGGAGGCACTTTATGCAGCTCTAGCCGCTCCCCGCCTGTGTCCAACGGCGGAGCTCCATGGCAGTGCTCCTACTCAGCTGCCATCTTGGCTCCTACCCTGAAGCAACTTTTTATAATAGTTGATTATTTTCTTAAACAGAATTTTTTTTAAAGGGAAACATATTTTTAAAAATGTAATTCTAAGTAGCTCCTACTCACCCTTCTGGAAAGCACCCCACTTTCAAATGGCACCAAGGAGGAATCCTGAATCACTAATAGCCAAAGATTCTACTATTAATGCACAATTGGGCTCTTGTAACCCCTCCCCACACCTTCTTTGATTGGCCAGGCTGACAGACAACGATCTCCAAGTTTGGCTCACAAGACAGAGATTAAACACCAACAAGGGGCATATTTATACTCTGTTTGCGCCAAATGTGCATCAAAAACTTTGACGCACATTCGGCGCAAACCATGCACCATATTTAAACTTTGACGCCTGAGCCCGCGAATGCCAAAATTCCGCTGTGTGCGTAATTTTCTGGTTGCGGGAAACCACCTTGCATTAATGACATTCAAGGTAGGCGTTCCCGTCCAAAAAATGACTTAAACACCCATGCGCATTATTTATCCACTCGTGCAAAAAGTCCCGCACGGCCGGGAGGCGGAGTCAGAAAATAACACACAGGTGGATTTACGTAAAAAAATAATGCCTGGGTCAGGGCAGGCGTTAAAATGGGGCAAACACACCTGTACTTAATGAAAACACACAGAAGCAACAGAAGAGCTCCAAAAGGAAGACATGGAGGTGCTTTTCATCCAGTAGGCACGCAGATAAAGAGCACAGGAGCAACAACAGCAGCTTCCCCAACACCAGCAGGGACCCCAAAGGCAACGCAGAAAGCAGGAGAGGATATTGCTCACCAGGACAACCCTTCTGGGACTCCGCCAACAAGACATCATCCAGAGGTACAGACTCAACTGGCAAGCCATGCAGCTGCTGAGCAACATTGAGCCACAGTTGGCACCCAGCTTGCAGACACCCCGCACCATTCCACCAGAAACCAAGCTGCTAGCTGTACTCCACATGTTGGCAAATGGCTCCATCCAAACCACTGGTGCCCTGGTTGCCGGAATCTCACAGCCCTCATTCTCCGCCTTCCCTACCCAAGGTATTGGATGCCATCATCTCCCTCACATCCCCCACATCAGCTTCCCGAACACACAGCAGAAGCAGCAGGAGACCAAACAGGGGTTTTACCAAATTAATGGCTTCCCACACATGCTTGGTGCCATTGACTGCACACATGTATGCCCTGTGCCACCTACTGCAACCGAGCATCTATACCGCAACAGGAAGCACACACACTCCATCAAGGTGCAGGCCACTGTCGATGACCAGGGTTTGATCACCAACATTGTGGGAAAGTATCCTGGGAGTGTACATGATTCATTCATCTTCCGTCACTGCACCATCAATCAACACTTCCAGGATGGACGATATGGAAATGGCCTACTTGTTGGTAAGTACAGAAACCTACTTATATACACACAGCACAGCAACCCTCTAGGACACACAATACATACACCACGACATCGACACGTGGCTAGGAAGAGAATGAGGTTGTGACACTGCTAGGCATGTTTGATATCCTGACCCATTTGGATATAGACCTATGGACAAATGACAGTACCAAATAACAACAGATGCCACTCCACAGACACAAGGGAACAATTTAAAACAACACAGTGACAATCACATGGCCTCAACTGGCAGTACAACTTGGAAGATTAATCTTTCTATATCACATCAATAATACTCAATCAAACACCCTTCCAACCAATACGTACTGTGTAAGGGGTGTGTAATGTGTTATGCTGCAGGTCAAACACCATGACACACATAGCATGATGATGACTACAATGAAGGTGACATGGAATCATTGAGGCTGTACCAATATCTCACATCACTCCTGCTCTCACATTGCCCGCTACCAATAAGCAAGTGGACTGTGCGAAGAACACATATTGAATATTTAAATGCACATTCCTAAGCATACGAATTGAAACAATTTCACACACACACACAACAGATGTACAGGCATACGGACCTTCTGACAGTCAAAATGACAACCTCACAGCCAAGTTAGCCAGCTGAACTAGAACATGTTCAGATGTATAGGTACACGTTACAACCTGAGTCGACTTGGCAAGTGCAGAGAAAAAGGTCTGCAGAAAATTTGTCATACATGTGAAATTTGTGCATAGTCAATTTTCAACACGTCAGTGCTGACAATGTACGGAGATGTGTTGTACATTGTCACCCAACCAAATCTAGGGGTCTCACTGATGTTTAAATAATTATATTGCATATGTGAAATTGGATGGGATGTCCAGGGTATATAGATGCAACCGTGTTACCACCACTGTGGAATTGATTCTGTGTATGGAAGTATCATGTCACCCCCAGTTAAGACACAGGGACACCTCTTTCACATGACATAATGCAAGGGAGTACACAATGTACTGGAACTCTACAAAAATACTGCTGACATCCGGTCAATCAGCCAAACACCCGTTCAGATAAGGAAACAACCCAATGCTGATGGTACATCCTAGAAGCCTAGGATTCCACACAATAACACAAACACAGATGAGTCACAGACAACACAAGAGAACAACTGCCATGCAAAGTGATAATCATGGTGCAAGCTACATCAACAAGTTCTCACTCATTTTCTCTTTCAGCTGATCAGGGGTATGGGATCCAGCCATGGATCATGACCCCATTTGCAAACCCAAGCACTGCAGTAGAGCATGCCTATAATGAGGCACATCGGAGGACACACACCATAGTCAAGAGGACCTTTGGCATCCTGAAGTTAAGATTCAGGTGCCTCGACATCACTGGAGGCAGCCTCCTATAGTCACCAGCAATGGTGTGGAAAATCATTTTGACCTGTGCCATCCTGCACAACTTATGTGTAAGAAGGAACATTCCCCTATATCAACCCGACCCACAAATGCCTGAAGGGGAAGAAGGGGAGGATGCTGTCCATCAACATGAGGGAGACCATCCAAACACAGCTGCAGGATTGCGTTGGAGACAGCAAATTGTCCAAAATTTATTTTAACTCTACTCATCCATCACCACTGTCTTACCATATGTCAATAAACACCTATTCTAATCACTATATCATGGTCTGGATAATCATTGTTTGCATAACATTATCCCTAACTATCAGAATCAGAGTGTAGCCTCATGGAGCAATACAGATCAGGATACAGAAAAATCCACATCAAATTTGATGTGTATGAATGTACAGCCAAATTCACACACACTATAAATTACATATATCCTTTACATTTCACATTTGAAGGGCAATAGCAGAGGACCACAGCTATTTCACACATACATGTTGGCAACATGGTTTATCACAGCATATGGCACACAACTAAGACACCATTAGTCAATAAGGGAAAAAAAATGCCTCATACATAAGACAGTGGATGTGCTATTGCATTGGTGACAAGAAGGTATGACCAGACCCTTGGCAGCAGTAAGTGTTACATCGGCTATCTTTGCAAGAACCATGTGTGACAAGATTTCCATATAAGCAGCAAATTGATAGCACAAGTGCCCCAGGTATGACTAGCATTGCTCACAAGACATCCCCTGCACATGGCAGCTTGTGGTATTATGTAGGTGGTTATTTGGATCTCAAGGAATCGGACTAAATGTATTTTTGTGTTATCATTTTTTATGTTTATCAGGATTGACTCGGGTGGGAAGGACAAGAATCTAAAAGACCTGCGACATTAGTTACCTAATATTGAAAAAGGAACTGCCCTGACGAAGGCGGTCTTACAAATTGGATGGCTACCGCCGAAACGCGCGTAGGCTTAGTTCCTACAGTTGTTACAATGGACTATGAATTTTAAGGTCTAAGTGATTAAATTTTGGCTTAAAGTTTCTACAGTTGTTACAATGGACTATGAATTTTAAGGTCCAATTGATTAAATTTTCTTTATGAATTAGGTGGAGACGCTATTTAGTTCTGAGTTATAACATGTCATTATTATGAACATTATTAAGACTCTAGAAAGAAGAAGTGTACATTTAATTTACATCTTATTATATCTTGGACAATTTGGATTTTCTTCTGTCAATGTTATTTTTGTATTATCTGTTGTGTCTTGTCTTGTGTAACACTGTGTCTTTGTTTATTCATTATATATATGTGTGTGTGTCTTTCCTTGTGAATATGTAAATATTTATATATCTAATTTTGATTATTGCGTTCTCATGTTGTTGTACATACATATGTAATAAATATCATTTTTCATATTTTTGTTATCTTGACTTTGTGGTTGTTTATATTGTAGACAACAGTGAGCATTAGTTGTAGCTCATTTTCTCTTCTTGTACTCAAGTATTTCCCTGGATGGGCTACGTATTATACCAGGGACCCTCGATAGTCTTCTCTCCTGCTGGTCCTCCACTGCCACAGGAGAGACATGGCTCATTTATATGACTCCAACTGTGGCGTGACATGACATTTGTGGATTGTATTTGGGACTCGGTGTCACAAACACCATACCCACATTGCATTATCCCATGCCTGACTCATGGGGAGTAAACAAAGAAGTGCCTAGGAAGTAGTATCCAACATTCCAGGACATGTGATGGCTTAGTTTCGTAACATTGCCATGATCAACCATCTGCTTTCTATCCTGTGCATGCTTTGTCATTGGTGGTGCTTATGTTCCAAAAAACCTAGGAAGTGCACACAGCAGTTGTTGCTACGTGTATGACAAACACATTTCTTCTCTCATTCCCACACTGAATAGCATCTGATGGTTGGACACATTGACTCCACATGCATACAAGCAGATTTGCAAAAATGTGTCTTGTGATGTTCACACAGTGGGACAACTACAATAGTAAGAGCCAAATCACACACATTGACCCAAAGGCATTGCGTTACTGTATTGAGTTGCGTCGCCTTGCTATCCTCTCTTGACGCAAAACATGCCCAAACTGGGTAATACCTAATTGTATTCTACACGTTTGGCCATCAATTGTGTCAGTGAAGAGTGCAAATCTGGTACAAGTAGAGGATCATGATCTGCAGTAGTATGATCTGTCACATGCGCCCATACACTGGAATGCACAATGTTGGTGCAATCAGCCTATCTCTGTATTGTAACACCTGTCATGTACTATTACTAATGAGAAATGACCCAAACCCAGTCAAAGACAGAAATTTAGACGCATATGCGTCAAAAAAGACGCATGTGCGTCAAAACATGATGAATGTGCATCGAAATATGATGCTCATTGCCATGAAACATCCATTGGCCCTGAGCGGTAATTCCCACACTGTACCCCCTGAAATTGGTTAAGTATGAAACATATTTCAAAATATGGATGCAGGGTTATTTCTAAGCATGTGTGTCAAAATAAAATGATGCACAGACTGTAAGCGTTATAATAATTTGATGCATAAGATTAAAATCGCACCGCATTTGAGGCAGGAAGTGATGTAATAGGATATCCTGTTTACAGAATTGGTACAGTCGGTGTACTTTCACTTTCACTTTGCAGTCTGTGATATTTCCTGACTGTGTGGCTGTGTTTTGACTTGTCTCTCTGTGCATTTTGTGAATTTGTGTCCAGTGTGCTCTTTAAATTGTCCTTTTGTGTTTCCTAAGTGTCTGTGGTATCCTGTGTTTTTTGGGTAATTTCTGGTGTCTAAATTTGTCTTTGTACTGTTGGGAGTCTGTTGTGGGTAGTGTTATATTGGGGATAGTTGGGCTGTGTTTTGTTAAGTTTTTTTGCATTTCCCTCTCCTACTTTCCCTCCATTCTCACCTGTACCCCTTTATTCCCTTTTTTTGTGCAAGCATGTTGGGTAGGCCTCGTCTTGGCAGGATGGGAGAGGAGGAGCTGGGTGGCTTTATTTGGCTGGTGTGCCACTTCCTACCATTAATGATTGAAGCAGGTGGCCGTGTGATACAGGGGTATCACACAGAGGCAAGGAGGCTCCGGTGAGCAAGGGTCCTGTGCCATCTACAGCGAATCTACAACACACCACGCAACGACCACCAGCTGAAACACCTTGGGGCTGACCTGGTTGCCCAGGAGCAAGACCTGCTGGACCACCTGGGGATTGTGATTGGTGGCCCCGTTGGTGAGTACAAATCAATCAGAGTAATGTGCACATGTAAATGCTCTGTAGTGACAGTAGCTGATTTGTTCTAATGCTGCAGGCAATGTTTTTGAACAAGTGGAATGCAAGTTAAACATACATGCCCATATTTCTACTTTATTAGCACTGACACAGCAAAAGCGGCGCAAACTTACAAAATACAAGTGCAATTTGCAATCCATTTTATTAGAGTTTACAGGGAGCTTGGTAGTAGTACTCACAGTAGGAGTCCATAAAATAGACAGTCCAAAAAACAAAAATCCAGGGTATATACGGGGAAGAACTAATTTCCCTACAACCAGTCCTTAGTACTCAGACCATACTATTGTAATACGTTTAAAAATTCACCAAACAGATAGGTACTCACTTTATTTAGCTTGGCATTAAAAAATTGCTGGATTATGTTACACCTACTCAACCTCCCCCGTTATCTTCTGCATGGCCTATGAATTGGCAAATCTAATGGGTTAATTAAACCAACAAAAGAAAGGAACACATTACTTGAACCCAGAATCCTTAAAAGGTCACAGTGCCAAAAGAACAGAGGTAAAGACATCTGCCCAATTTGAGGCGATCATATGGGAAGGGATAATGACAAATGTTTTTCATAGGAAGGAAAAACTTGGTGCTAATTTCTTTACATCTCATTTTCTGGCCTTTGCTCTTCTCTCACTATCCCCATCTTGTCCTTTGTATAAGAATAAGACGGTCAATAGTGCATAAAACTCTGCAAATAGTTGTTACTCAAGTAAGTGATTAAGGATGGCAGAGGGAATGCCTGTTTTCCTTTCCACAAAATTAACTGTATATATACTTACCAGATGTCACAGTAAAACATATAAATGTAGACCAGATAGGAGTGAGTACAAATTTTAAATGTTAATTATTAGAGAGCTCATTGGAACTGTGAGTTTAGGCCGGGCTACGAATCAACTTTTTAGATTAGTAGATTATTTTCTTAAACAAATAAACTTCCAGACAAATGTATTTATAAAACTTTCATTCCCAGATTCTCATACTCAGCCTTCTGGAAAGAGCCTTACATTCATCTGGTGCCCCAGCAGGCATCCTAGATCACTGCTCAAAGCCAGTGATCCAGGATCACTGCTAACTAGATACTGATGTGAAGTCACTCCTGCTCTTCATTCACACTCACCCCTTTCAATCCTCTCCACACCCTCTTAGATTGACTGGACGGACAAATCACAGTCTCTTAGTTTGGCACCCAAGCTGGAGTTTACACACAAAAACCCACTAAAAGAGGTCTAAAACAAGCTCTGCCCTTGAAAGTAAATGAACTTGAGACAAACTGCAACATGTCTGATGGAAAAGGCAGAGTAGGACATTTGAGATCAGTCCCATTTACTTCCCCCTGTCGGAGGGACTAAAAAGATCTGAGTCCCTTCAACCTAAATTCAGGGCTAATGGTGCCCAATGGTAACTATTGGCACAAATCATGCACAGGGCATAGATTGAGAACTTGAGGGAGAGCTACTACCCCTGAGAAGATTAGTCTTTTTGTCAATATATGTAGCTGTTATTATTTTGAATATGTTTCTTACTCCAAGAGGAGGCTATTTTAGGGTAACTAACTGGGATGATGTCACTAAAACTTGTAATTTCTGCGCAACTTGGGAATGTGCACATGTGAGCAAAGTTGATTCCTAACTTAGCCAGTGAATGTGTCACCATTTTAAATGACATGTCAGTTATCAAAGGGTTTAACTCTTTGCACAAGACAGAGTTAGTGTATGGTTTAGGTATGTTGTTGACTTAAGCGTTTATTAAGAGATTAAGCTCTGAATGTGGGGACACAGAAGGAATTCAGTTTTAAGGGATGTTCATTTCAAGTGGTAAAATATATTCAGAATTCAATGGTCCTGATTACGAGTGAGACAATAAATTCCAATACGGGTATAAACCCCTGTATATGCAGGGGCCGTAATTACTAGTTTGGCTGTATTTAACACATCGTATAATTAGCAGATGTGGTAAATACTGCAGCTTTTGTTATATTTAGCATTTAAACCTGCAGAAATTTAACTGGGAAAATGTATAATATTTACCGTATCATGCAGATTTTGGTGAATTTAACATGAAAATCTGCGTGTTATTCCCCCACAAAATCATGATAGGTATTATCAGGATAAATAATGTACCCCATGGTATTGTTACTTATCACGTGTGACAGATAACACCTAAACTCGTAATAAAGGCCAATGTCATTTAAAGAGTGCCCTAAAAAAGTGTGTTCTCTGGTAGGCCATTAAAAGGGAGGGTACTTAGGTCCTGTCCAAGGAACCACACTTATTGGGTGGCATGCAATCCTGTTACAAAATGTATTTACATTAAAAAAAAACACAGATCTATGTTGTTTCTTCATGAGGCACCTAATGTGACGACAACACTAAGTGGTACCAACTACTGTGTTATTAATTTTGCTGGTGTACTTAGGGCCTGATTTAGAGTTTGGTGGTCAGTTCATCGGAACTCTGTCATGGAGGTTTTAATCAATCCATCATGATGACAGAGGATGTCCAGGCCAATTTAGATTTTCAATTGTAGCACTGCCACCTGTTATAATGGAGGAGTAAAATTATTAAGTTCCTAATTTTGAAATTCGAACCTAGTATACTCTATCACAATTTGATAGATATGGGGTGTAACATACTACATTTAACCTTGTTTATAATACACTGCAATCCAGCAGACACAGTATCCGTTATATTTGTGATGGAGCATCCCTTTCAAAAATGCATAACATTCCCACTATATGACTTCCATATTTTTTATTATGCTAAAATATGCCCAATTTAAATAATTCATTCGTATTATTGACAGTCTGCTTAATTTCAAGCAATCGCCAAATGTAAATCAAGTAAAACAATGTGGTTGGTCTTTAATACAACCTTACTTTAGGGTTCAAGAAGTATTTAGGTGCAAGTTTACATTTCTTTTTGGCGTAATGGCGACCATAGAAATAAACATGTTATAGCTCAGAAAGATCCTACATGTCTTTTTGGATTTTGACATTGTTTAAAAATCTTAAGTCACATGACCATGATATTTCACAAATTACTTTTTTTACCCTGACAGGATACTCCTGTGCAAAAGTATGGAAATACAATTCGGCATTTTAGCAGTGCACTAGTTTGTCATGCACCTTTATTATGCTGTAGGTGAGATCCATAACATTTGGGAATTAACAGTAACATGAAATCAAACCATAAATAGGCTTCAACGAAATACGACATAAATAAGTCATAGAAATGTAAAGATGTGAGAAGGATTGAAGGGCTTGATTTACACTTTGGCTGTTGGGATAACTAGTCCCTAATGTGACCAATATCTTGGACACTGTATTACAAGTGCATTACATTCTATGTCACTTGTAACATGCTGGTGCTGACAGAGTATGCCGCCTGCCAAATTCTAAATAATGCCCTAAAATTCATATTTATCAATATATTAACCTCTTAAGATAGTTGATGTTTACTTTTTTGTTCCTGATGAACAATATTGTTTACAGATCAACATTAATTGATGCTTCATTTACCTTTCACCCACCTCCTGAGCAAGCAAAGGGGACATTGGCCAACGATCAGGGGGACTGGACAGCCACTGAGAGGCTGCAGGTAAAAACAGTGACACAGAGGACTTCACCAGTGCTAAGGGTGAGGGGGCTGTTTAGGATACCTGTAGTTCATTGGACTATATCATGCCAGCCCCATGTAATGGTGGACCTGGTATCAATGCTGCCATCAACTTTTTCATCCACTACCATCAGTAACATCAACACCCTCCCTCCTAAAACCCCAGAGAAGGGTAAACATCCAGACAGCAAAAGGACTGGGGTCACCTCAGATCCTTCTCCGTCCACTTAGTAGTGGTCTCTGAGGAAGCTTTTGATTTGATGCAAAGCCTCTCTGCACAGCAGAAACCACTGTTGTGTACCATTACACTATGCCATGTCTGCCACACAGAAAAGCTTTGACCAGTCTAGAGCCCTCCTCAGACACCAATGGCTCCCACACACCTGCACCCGCCACTCCATCTATTTACACCATCCCACTATAGATCCTTTTGATTCTCACACAAAGCTTCACACCACCATTTTACCTCCAAAAAACAAATAACAGAAGCACAGCCTATTCAAACATCACATGCTTTCAAACCTGAACCCAGCACTACACTCAAGCCCACAATCTCACCCAAGCCACACCTGTCCAAAAGCAGCACCACAACCCCTGTACCCAGCAACACACACAACACCCACATGCTCACTCAAGCACAAACACTTGCCTAAAAGTAACAACACCATCCCTGAACCCAGCACCACACTCAAACCCACATCTAAGTATAAACACCCATTCAAAAACACCACCACTATCCCTGAGCACAACATCACACCTAAAACCTCACCATCAAGCCATGCAGCAACACCCACTCAAAAGCACCACCACCACTCCTGTACTAATTACTACTCCCCAAACCACAACTCCCGCCCAAACTCTTCATGCACTACCTCCCTTGAATCTATGGAGTGCCCAAACCTCTCAAAAAAAGGAAACCTGACCCCCTCCTTGAATACTTGAGATGCCTGCATGCCATATGGTCCTGGAGTGACAACATTCCCTATAGGGGAGAAATATGCATTGAGTTGGGAGGCATACAGTTGGCCAAAAACCATTAAATAAATATTGACTGTGAAAGGTCATTTGAACAAGCGTTGGACTCTGTTCTGATTTGCTTCAAACTGAGAGGACATGATGCCAAGGAATGCAGTACTCTTAGTTTGAGTAATACATTTATTAAGGCACTTCCCAGATATCAAATAAACGCGCACAAAAAATATGAACATGGGCATTTAACTTAAATGTAGTAAAATGGGTGTAAATGTCAAAATATTCAAAGCAGTTACAAAGTGTAATACATCAATAATGAATTTATGCAGCACCATCAAGCCGAGGAACCCTGGACGGCTGAGGTAGGAGGTTTTCCCAACATGGGGTATTTCCTAAACCTTGCGTCCACAATCAGGCGAGCTCCTTCTACCTCAGTGCCAAGCTTCCCCACCTTATATACCTTAAACAAACCCAAGAGAAAGATTCTGGTAATCTCCTCCTCCTTATGAGTAGATTATGCAATTCAAGTGGTTGCTGTATTCAGTCTGCATCGAAAACATGCAAAGGAACGGGCCCTGCCCCGATGTGCATTCCAGAGACCGAAGAGCTGTACTTTTCCTTGATGAAAACATTCCCAAGCAGAGACTCTCTTATCACGTCCACCTTCCACGTCCCCCATGTTTTGTTCCAACAGGGTGTAACTCTGTGCTAGGAAGGAGAGCACAAACATGTGCTGTGTAGAAAACAAGCTTTGTGGAAAACTACCTGTGCCAGCCCTGTGACTGCACCTAAAGCTGAGCACAAAATGGGGTCAGTGGTCAAGATGGAGTTGATGATCAAATACAAATAGCATTTACCACTCCACCCTTTGAACAGTGACTTTCGCAACATATTGGTCTAAAAGCAACCCATTTTGGTCTAAACATAGTAATCAAGTTAGGTATGCATTGTATACAGCAACATAGCATTATCATATGAAAATCACTAAGAGTATTCCACCTAAAATAGTGCACAATTGCCCAAAATCTGGTAACCTGTTGAATAAACAAATCCCACCACCCCTTGTCGACATCTTGCTTCACTCCCTTCACCAATTCATGTAAAACTTCAATATGGGATTGGATAGATTTGGAGTGGTCTGACAGGTTAAAAAAACACATCCCCTCAAATTCTGAGCAGCCATCATGCTTTAGGAGCAAGTAGTCAATTGCTGCCGTGTTTTGCAATGCAGCTTTTCTAGTGCCTCGAATATCTAGCAATAACTTGGCTAAAGCAATAGAGGTATGATTAACTATCAATCATGCTAATTTGTTAATAACATGAACATTATAAAGAGCCAATCCTGGAACTCCTACTATAGAAATGCTTAAGCTCACATATTCTGATTTAGATAATAAATTAATTTCAGAGTCACAGTCTTCGCTTAGTTGAACATCTTACCTTGTGTGTCGAGTATGCACGGAGTGAAATTGAAACATCATGAGTCATAATCGTGTAAAAGCACACGGTTCTCCAGTTATATTGGTAGGAATGTACATGTGTAGGTGGTATTCCCACAAGAGAACAACCACTCCACTGATAATTTAACATGCTTGATGTGATTAGCAGCAGTCACGATGTGTTGGCAAGACTCGCTATTATTCATGTTTCTACACATTTTATTGTTTCTGACCTGGCATAGTACATGTTGTTCCCATGGGATCCCTTGAGGAGACCCCGTTGTTGCTTCAAGATGCATTTGTGCACATTTTCAGATTTTGTATGTGTCGCAAGTTAGGTTGTAGCAGACCAGTAGCAATATTGTAAGTATTCACATGTGTAATATATCCATTTATCATCCGTTGTTTCTTGGCAAAACCTACAGTATTCATAGAGTGTGAATTGTGTCAACACGTCACTTTTTTGCACTGCTCCATCTTTGTTGGTGACATTAAAGATCTGCAGCAAAATGCTGGCAGGAGTCGGTATAGCAACTAAACATGGAGATATAACATCAATAGTACTTTTCATATTTGTCATGCAAAAATCCGATCTGTTGAGCACGGTGCAATCCAGATGCATCCAAATGTTTTCATTCTGATGCAGCTAAGGTGTTGATCGCCATGGGTGGTCAATCACTTCGGAACTGGGACTTTTGGTCCCTCCCGACCCCACACTGACATGCCCAAACACCGACCAGACTGTGCAATCAGCACAAAGACACCTTGTAGTATGATCTTTAAAAGAGACAAGAACGATCATTCCCACAAATAACATTTATCAGCTGGTACGTGCTCCCACTGTTCCTGTCCAGGTTTCATGACTAATAACACATTGTCCCTGAATTTTGCTATGATTTCTGCTGGTTCGGGAGGACGATTTGGGGACTCTACCCACACTTTAGCACCAGGATTTTTGTTCGTTGAGCCAAAGCCTCTCTCCCCATGCACTGTAAGAAGGGCTGGAGCAGTCCCCTTTTTAACCATTCCTCCATACACTGGAATAATGATATTCTGAGCAATTCTTTCTCCAGATTGTCTCCACTGTTCAACAAAATTACTTTAAAGTTCTCCTTGGTAGTCTGCATCGATCACTTCCCCTGAGACCTGAATACCTTTGAGTGCTAATCCAGATCCAGGAGCAATCAATCCAAAATGCTCCAGGGGAATCTGTATTCCAACACCTGTTTCAAGAAGCGTCATGCCTCGTGGTTCAAAACCTACAGATTCTGTTATTGCTCTGTATGGAGCTAAAGCTCCTGGTTTTATTTCCCAATATATGATGTTGTTTGTTGCTACATGTGGTTGTATCTGTAACCCTGGAGTCATCAATCGCATTAAAAGGGGCCTCTGCATTTGTCAAAGGCCTATTATTTAAAATCTGGAGGGCCTCATTTAGATGGTCTCTCCAGTTTCTCAATATTCCATTAGATAATTTTCATAATTGGAATTTTAGTAAGCCGATCATTCTCTCAATTAGTCCTGCAGCTTGTGGGTAACATGGAATAGATAATCCATTCTATGTTGTGTTGTGAACACTAATCTTGCACCAATCTACCTTTAAAATATGACCCATTGTCACTTTGGAGTTGCAGTGGTACTCCGTAATAAGACATTAACAAGTCCAGTGTTTTTATGGTGTTGAACTGGGTAGCGCTTTTACACGGAAATTCAATCAGATAACCAGAATAAGTGTCCACCAGTGTGTAAGAGTATTGACACCTGTGACTATTCGCTAATGGCCCAATGTCATCAACCTGCCATATATGCCCCGGCAACTTCCCTCTCCTCAGCTGACCTCTGACGGTTTGCGGAACAGATCTCTGTTGTGTGTGTTGACAAATAGTACATTGAAAAAATTACTGTTTAGATCAAATCTAGGGGAATGTGCATCCCTCTAATCTCTGTCCACCTGTTAGTGGCCTTCTTTCCCAGGTGTCCACATTATTGGTGCACCCATTTAGCCATCCCATCCAAGTCAGAATCTTGCATTACCACCTCTGACTCTGAGATTTTGTCTTTGTCGTCTGCAAAGGAGCTGATCCATCGTTCTACTTAATCAGTCAGACAGTGGGCATCTACATGATACACAGTAATGGCACTTTGCTCTAGCATTTCCAAATTTCCTGCCATAATTCTTTGCCCTCCTTGGAATGTATTTGCCAGTTATGCGCATGCCATGTGGGAAGCCAGGGGGCTAACCCATTGGCTGTAGACCAAGAATCAGTGTAAATGTGACAGGTCCTAGGCAATTCTTGTATCAATGCATGACATACAGCATACAATTCTGCATATTGACTCCTCCTCCCTTCACTGGTAGTAGAAAGCAGCTTCTTGGTTACAGGATTATATGACACTGCCTTCCAATGTCTCTTGGCCCCCCCATACTTGGCTGAACCATCAGTGAACCATACATGCTTCCTATCCTCAGGGGACAAGGATTCAAATGATTGCCCCCACCTCACTGGTGACTCTTTTATCTTTGGCAACTCCTGCATTACCATATCAACCTGCACGGGGCCTGTGTCACCTGTTCATGCAGGGCCGCTGTTCCTGCTGGTCCCACTTGGGCCGTGTCCTGTTTGTATCACTTCCATTTGATCACACTAGCTTCCTCTGCATGTCCTATTCGGTGAGTTCTGGGTGAACTCATCACCCACTACATTATTGGAATCTCAGGTCTCAGAATTACATTATGACCTAGGTAATTTGCTCTGTATCCACTAGAGCCCAGTAACAAGCTAGTAACTGTTTTCCAAAGGGAGTATATCATTCTCCAGCATCTGGTAGCTTTTTTGTCCAGAAACACAGGGGCACCCACTTTCTTTCTTATGTTTGCCAAATACTCCAAATTGCATATTGCCTCTGAACGGTTACATGTAACTCAATGTCTCCTTTCTGTACTGGTCATAAGCCTCCCCACCGGATCCTCGTCCCTTCACCAGTCTCTCCATGGTAGACCTTTTTTGCCGGCCCCTTGACTGTTGGGGTTGTTCAGCTTTTGGCATGGACGATACTAATGCATGCAACTTCTGGGGAGTGCAGGGCCCCCCTTAGATTGAGTGAAGGGACCATACTGGAGACCTTATGGAGGACGTGGTAGTGAGTGCTCCCCTTCAGTTCCTGGATGGACTTCCTCCAAATCAGAGTTATTGGAGGAGGGGTACCCCCATTTTACCTGGATTGGAGTTTGAGGGCCTTCATACTTCTAGGTGTTTAACATTCCATTGAAGGTAACACTACCCCAAACAGCTCCTTCATAGATGGATTCTGCTTCCTGGTGGCCTCTAGAGGGGATTGGTGTTGAGCCATGGATGGCACATATATCAATCTCTTACTTAATGTTCAGCCTCCCACTGTGATGAGTTGGGTCCCCTCCCATGTTGGATTGATGAAGAGAGCACTACCCGAATGGAGTGTGCCTCATGAAAGAGTCCCGTCCCTCGGCTTCCTGCTTCACAGCTGACCTTGGATCTGCCACATCTGCTGTGGGTAGTTCATTTGTCTTTCCATTTCGCCCCAGAGTCAAAATGGAGCAATCTTGAGCAACTTGTTCTGAAATTCTTTTCCTTGGCCAAGCTCAATTTTGGCTTCCCAAGTTATGGAATATTTTGGAACTAGCACAAAGATAGCAGCACTCAGGGCAACAGAGTGGGATGCCCTTAAAGTGCTGGGATGCTGTCACTGTTTGCAGGAAGTTAATTCTATCCAAAGGGTTTTTGAGGGCTGAGGAAACTTTGAGTGGTGGGTTGTCAGGCTCCTTGATTGTTTTCCAAATACTGCACCTATGCACACAATGGAAGATAAAACCGGCAAACTCCCTTCTTGCTGCTTGCCTTGGATTGTACCCAAACACCAATTTTAACTCTGTTTCTACCCAAATAAGGTGCCACTTTATACACAATATTCAGTCATCTATGAATTTCAAGACTTTTATCAATGCATATATGATAAAGATGAAGAATCCCCTATGGTCCCCTATGGTCCATATTGCAGACTTTGTTTTGGGGACCTTCCCCTTCTGCGAGTATCTGTAGCCTGTAGAAATGAGCTAGATCCCCAATCACACCTCAGGTAATCAAAGCTATTATCAGATATCTTGTGGCTGGCAAGATGCCCGATACAGATGGCCTTACACTGGACTTCTTATCACACTTACTCAGCAAACCTTGCCCCCAAGCTGGCAGAATTATTCAAGGTGCTGCTGACATCGCGTCACTTCCCTTTTTCATCCAGGAAGCTTTGCTCATCCCAAATCCATAAGTAGGGCTGTCTGCTTGATGACCCGGCATCTTAAGGACCGATGGTCAGCCTTAATTCCAGTTTCAAGATCTTTAGGAAGATCCTTGTCACTTGAATATTGCCTCTGCTCCCCTACGTGATCCATTCAGATCAGAAAAGATTTATTCCTCGCAGAATCAAATTCCTAAATCTCTGATGATTGTACAGACTCTTGGAGGCAGCCCTTCCCTCAAGCCAGGTCCCAGGCTACGGGCCATATAATAGACCTCAGGAAAGCTTTAGGCACCCTTTGGTGGGCTTACCTCTTAGCTGGTCTCCTAGGTTGTACACTCGCCTTACGGCACATGTCCAAATAGGAGGATTTATCTCTTCATCTTTCCCGATTGGTAGGGAAATGAGATACAGTTTCCACCTGTCCGCCCTGCTGTTTCATCCTGGCCATTGAGCCACTGACAGCCAAACTCAGGGCAGTGTGGGGGGGACGTGGAAGATCACTATATGAGATGGGACTCAATCAGTGTCTGTATAGGCCAACGAACTCCTGATCTATATTATGGACTTCCAGTGTGACATCATGGAGTTGAGGTGGGTCCTTGCTGATTCTGCCATTTTGTATGGCATTCATAAGAACTGGGAAAAATCCTGCATTTTCCCTTTCGCTACCACTGCTCGAGCACTGTTCCTCTGAATAGGAGAAGCAGCCCTCCAGTGGAAGAGTAGTTCCTTTGGCTCTCTTAGGATCAGGATCTACCACTTTGACTGGGACTTGTTAGATGGCAACCTGAGGAGCACAGTGACTGTCGTAGTCTCCCAGGTAGCATTCTGGAAAACTCCTCCATTGGTCCCAGTTGATGGTTGGGGTGGTCTCTCTCGGAAGGATGTGTGCGGACACAGCCTGCACTCCAGTACAACACCCTAGATGGGCTACTGGTTTGGAGCTCCCTTTGGTAGGGTGCCCATCCTCATCTACTCCATATAGTTCTATGGTCCTATGCTCTGACCCTGTATCTTACAGGTAAAACCATTCCCTATGCATCAGCCACATCCCTTTGCAAGTTCCATGACCTCCAGGGTCCCCTTACTCAAAACACTTGGCACACTGACATAATTCCAGCCTTATGGCCCTAGGTAATCAGTTTGATGAAAACTGCCCATTCTTGTTTGATGACCTCTCAGAGCAGTTGCACTACATAGGGGGCAGTTCTTAACATACTGCTGAATCAAACACCTTCTCAGGTGATCCTGGTTCATTTGTGATGCCAAACTAGAACTGTTCACACTTATACAGGCTGACTATACAATGGGAATGGGCCATAGACATGTTACATGGTTTTATAAAGCATTTCTTCCTCACACAACCCACTTACTAGCATCACTCAGAGAGAGATGGAAGGTGGATGCAGGAAAAGTTTTCCACAATTAAGGATGGTTGCAAGCACTCACCTATTTTCAGGATGTATCCTGTAATGCCAAAGTTAAGCTCATCCAATACTATATCCTATATAGAGCATACATTTCCCCTGCAGCAATCAACAATTTTTCCCCTTGGCTAATACCACCTGCCCCTGTCGCCTTGCAAATTTGGCATACTTGCAACATAGCCTCTGGACCTATCCCTCCATGTCCCAGTTTTGGGCTTACGTTATTGTCCTGGTTTCATCTCTCACATCTAGGCATATCCCTGTTGATTGGCTAATGTTAGAACTTGGCATCTGTAGGTGCTCCAAAATAGACAAAGTAGTATTCTATTTCGCTTACACTGCCCTCCTTCTCGAGTACGCTCACCTGCAATTGAAATGCGACAACCCCTCTCTCAGTGTCAGTTTGGACTGCCACCCTCTTCAAATGGGCTGAGGCAGAAAGTAGTACCTGAACTGAGAAGAAGCTTAAGGCCTCAACAGATGTCCCATAGCAAACGTCTGGGATACCATCCTAGATGAAATGAAAGCATTATTCACCACAGACATGCCACTCTAGTAAACTTTTCCTCCATACTCTAAGCCATGAATGATAAGGCTTTCCCTGTAGCACTGTAATGTCTCCTGCTGCACAACACTCCTCCTCATCTACTCTTGTCAATATTGCACAATTTATTTCATTGGAAAAAGTGCTCTTAGGTCCTATTTCCCTTTATCCACTGGCTCCCTGTTACGGACTATGTACTGGACTCCTCCTGCTACTCTTACCTACCCCTAATTCTTTTTTGCAACATTTTACTCCACTGTTAATTATCCTGTCTCAATTATGTCATACTTTACTATGCAGCTGTTAAAGTTTGTGTTTAATTATTGATTTGATGCCTACAGAACCCATATATAACCTGACAGCTGCGGTTGCTTAAAGTTACATATTTTTCAATAAAATATTTTTGTTTTAAATGATGATAATATGTTTCCTACTGACATGGTTGAGCACTGGACAAAAAATGAAAAAGGTGAGATTAAGCAAAAACATAAGGTGTGTATGTGGTCAAATATAATAAACTTCATATAGGTTGACAGCAGACAAAGGAAAGTATACACTTGTGAAGGCATGTTTTGAAGGTAACTTAAAGGTACTATATTCAAGGTCGAACTTCATTGCATTAGAATGCTGGAGAATGTGAAAGGTGACAGGCAGATGTGTAGTATGAGGTACCAGGACCGCCATGTTGGCGACGATGGTCGTACCCCCAACGGCGAGAAGACCACCAAATTATAACTATGGTGGTCTTCACAACAGAAGACAGCCAAACCACCACCAGTACTGCCAGTGCAGGCATGCCACCACGGACAGCCGTAGCCACCTTCAAGCCAGCAGATACCATGTTTCCGCAGGACATATTACGAGCCTGCACACAGCCAAGGTTTCCACTGTGGTTGCACCACCAAGGAAACACTGACAGAAACCAACTCTATTGAAGGAGACACTCATCTTCTGGAACACATACCTCTCTGGAACCACCATGGAACCTGAACTACATGTCCTTCCACTGCTCCTGCTCACACAATGACTCCGGAACTAGCAACGAAGACGACAACTGTGAGTACACACACCTACCTGACACTGTAGGAAAAACCCAAAGTACACACGCACACAAAACATACACATCTGGGACAGCTGGCAACGGCGACACACCCACACATAACCACGCACCCATACGCACACTTCCACCCACATACACACACGCACACTCATACTATACACAGTAACACCCATACTACACACACCACAGCCAACATGCACGTGCTGTACACACACCAACCCGCAGACACACAGTACCAAAATAGTCCAACATAACAATACACAACAGCACGCTTCTCACATATCCATCATCACACACATATGCACACACAACAACCACACAAAGGCACACAACACCACCATTACACATATCAACACAAACAATACACAATTTATCAACATACATGAATGTACCAAACACAAACAACACACAATACAAAGCCATCACAGTGGGACAAATGGCAGGTCCATACCCACATGCTGCCCCTGAGACAACAGCTAGCACAATAAACACACACACCAATGTCAAACATACACACACAAACCAAAGACGCCAAAAACAAAACAGCCATGTGGAAAGAAAGACAGGACAAGTATGTTGCCATCGAACCAACAACTGGTTGGCCCGGATATAGTAAATATATAAATATGCCAATAAATAAATAACTATGTACAAAGAGAAGGCCATTGGCCATTCTAAAATTCCAAAGTGTCACCTCTGTGTGTCCCTATATGACTCCTGACTTCTATATGACCTCCACAAGGTAGGGGCATCAAGGGGGTAGGCAGGTACCTCAGGGATTGTGGGGGTTGGAGGGGAGTTGTGGGCTTGGGAGGGGTGTCTTTGGCTTGGGAGGGAGTGCTTAGTGTAAGCTTTAGGGAAGCACTGGAAACACTTGGGAGGGGTTGACTTCTTGGCAGGGGAGGGGCATGAGTACTAGCAGGGGGCAGGGGAGAACTTGGAGGTGGAAAGGCTGCCCTTGGGGAGGGACACAGACCATTTGGAGGTATCACTGGGTAGGAGAGGAGCAGGTAACAGGGAAAACTCAGATATGAAATGCTTCTTAGAAACACAAGGTCGCTCATGGCAAAAAGGTTTGGGAGTGGAGGTAGAGTGAGTGGTTGTAGGAGGTGTCTTGGTGGATGTCATGGATGCAAGTGCGTGCGAGGAATGCTTGTGGGTGCTTGGTGTCTGTTGGGTGGGTGAGTGCAACGTTTATGTGTCTTGGGAGGAGGGGGGATGAGGAGCTGGGAGATGCCATGCTGGATGGGTGACTGTCTGTTTGGGTGGTGTCTGCAGGTATGGAAGATGTGGTGCATTTGGGTGTGTTGGTGGTTGTGGTGGCTGCAGATGTGGTGAATGGGGTGGATGTCTGTGGGTCTGATATTGTGCTGACTCTGGGTAAGATAGGCGTTGTGGCTGGATCAGTTAATGTTGGTGTGATGGCTGCAGGAGTGTATGGTGTAGTGTCTGTGAAGGAGGGGGTGGTAGGAGATTCTGTGCAGGAAGTGATTGTTGGTGTGTTTGCAGGTAGGTGTTGTTTGTGTGCATGACAGTGGTGGGTCTTGTGGTGCTTGTCTGTGCTACCCTTGGATGTTGAGGTGGATACATGCTTGTGTGTCTGTGTACTTTGGCTGGGTTTGGGAAGAGGGGTTTGGGATTGGGAAGAGGTAGGTGGAGGGGGACGGTAGATAAAGTGTGACTGGCTGCAATCAGTGTGGAGGTCAGAGCCTGAAAAGATCTCTGTAGGCCAGCCTATGTGCCATGAATGCCCTCCAGGAATGCATTGCTCTGCTGGACTTGAACTTCCAGTCCCTGGATGGCATTTGCGATGGTTGACTGACCCACAGAGATTGACCTCAGGAGGTCAATAGCCTCCGCACGGAGGGCAGCAGGGCTGACTGGGTAGGGGCAGAGGTGCCTGCGGCAAAGGTGATGCCCACCCTTTTGGATGAGCAGGCAGAGGCAACTGGGTGGGGAGCTACATGGAGGGCGGTGGTAGAAAGGGGAGCGGTGGACAATGATGGTGCTGAGGCCATCCCAGAAGGGTCTGCCACTGCCAGGGAGTGTCCACTCGAGGAGGATTCTGAAGATGACGTGGAAGATCCAGTCTTCCCTGTGGCACTCACTTGCCCTCCGTGCCACTTGGTCCCATGTTGTCGCTGGTAGCAGCACTCAGGGTCCTGTGGCCTGCAGCATCCCCACATACCTGTGCCTCTCCTCCTTCACCTGTCAATGATGATGCACACAAACAGAGAGAGATGGAGGGAGAGAGAGAGATATGGAGGGAGAGGGTTAACATATACCTAACATACACACATGTAAACATGCACATCTGTGCCAATACATACTGGCTAGGCTATCTCAGGTGTCAACACACATTTCCAAGATCACAACATGTCACTACTACCCACCCCTGTATGCCAACCCTCACACCTACATCTAAAACCAAGTAAGTCAGCACGACTGGAGTCACCCATATGATCACGGCCAAAGCCATGTCTGCATGCACATCATGCCCTGGATGAAGTACACATGACTCCCTGATTTCACATCAGACCTCTCCATACTCCTATCACCTATTGGAAGTGCAGCTGACTGAACAATACACATCAGGCCTGTACATTTACAACAGCTGAGCAGTCCATGGGGGTCATTTTGACCCTGGCGGTACGGGACCGCCAGCGCTAAAACGACGGAAGCACCGCCAACAGGCTGGTGGTGCTCCCAGGCGTGTTACGACCGCGGTGGAAGCGCCGCGGTCGCACCGCCGGTGCCGGCGGTATTCCGCCACTTTTGCCCCGGCGGTGATAATCCGCCTGGGCAGCGCTGCTTGAAGCGTTGCCCAGGGGATTACGAGTCCCCGACCGCCAGCCTTTTCCTGGCGGTTTGCACCGCCAGGAAAAGGCTGGCGGAACGGGGAGTTGTGGGGCCCCTGGGGGCCCCTGAACTGCCCATGCCACTGGCATGGGCATTGCAGGGGCCCCCTGACAGGGCCCCATGCAGCTTTTTACTGTCTGCTATGCAGACAGTGAAAAGCGCGACGGGTGCAACTGCACCCGTCGCACGGCCGCAACACCGCCGGCTCCATTTGGAGCCGGCTCCTATGTTGCAGTCGTGATCCCCGCTGGGCCGGCGGGCGGAAACCAGGTTTCCGCCCGCCGGCCCAGTGGGGATCTCCAAATGGCCACGGCGGGGGTGCGGCCGCGGTCAGATCTTGGCGGGCGGCTGATGCCGCCCGCCAAGGTCATAATGACCCCCCATGTCCTTTGTTAAATATCCATAACAGTTAAGACTACTCCACTCACACACCACACAGCATCTTCCTGTCACATCAAATCGGTGGCCTAACACTCTGTACAGTAATGCCAATATAGAGCTAAAAACTGATCTAACCACTACAAGTTAGACACCCATACAGGTGACATTTGATGTGTACTATACAAGTGTGGGGTACAGGCATGTGATTAGTGTGACCCAATCACAGAGGAAAATCTGCAAACACCAAACACATATGTATCACAACTATTCATAGATCTAAGTGTATCTACAATGGCCCATATTGCACATATTACACATCCATACTCAATCAACGAGTGCAGTGTCACAACTGAAGAACTCCAGGAACACACATGACATCATGGTCCACATATAAAACCACCACATATGCAGTTGTACCAGTAGGACTTGACAACATGATAACGCCACTGTTACTAACACCATTCCGGAATGGTGCATACCTGTACCTAAGTCCAGACAACACACAACTCAGTCAGTAAATACATGTAAGCATTATGCACACATGGACCAACACCACTGCCTTTGCAATGACAACACATCCCACGACTAAATAGGGCAGCCTCGGGAGACGAAACATAGCTTTCATTTCACGTCAACATCTCATAAGTCATACAATACCGAATCTCATCCTAATCACCCACTTCAGCTAAGTCAAGGGTAGCAGAAGTTGTCCCATTCCATCAACCCCAAGTAACAATTGAGGCATGATGTAGGCAGTAGCTAAACTATGTTGCACTGTAATTACTAGGGCATTGGCATACATGGCATTTTCATTACATATTGACAATGATGAGGTCAGCCTAGGAACTTGCCATCTCTAGTACTATCCCAATGGGTTCAAGGTTTCAGCCCCACAAGTCTAGCACTTAGAAATGCATGATGATTGCAATCAGACCAAATCAAACATACATTTCTATTTATTCTACTTTAGCAAACGTCACATACCCGTAAATAGCAGATTACCATTATATGGGGATACAAGTATCAAGCCATTAGTCAAGTCATACACAGGACATATCTGTGGTGGAAATGTAATGGCTGCCTCACATGGAGTCAATACCATTACCAGTACTCGATGTATATAGTCCCTGTGATGAAATGATAGTCATACAGTTGCCTATACATGTGTGCTATACAGATGGGAGTGGACTGACACCTTAGAACCACAAATGCTCAAATGGCGATGGATGGATCAGGTCAGTCGCAATGGATAGGGTGACGCACAAGCTCACATCCATAGAAAAGGCAGGATGGAGTCACACATGTGCCAATGTCATTAGACCATGTCCACAATGCAGACATGGAGATGTCTTGATATGGGAGATGTACATACACTGACAGCAAGCCATCAAATCACATCTACAGATTAACCTCAGGCCGGGTGGTTACCACCCATTCCCACTAGTCTACGTACATGTCACATTGAGTACATTGTCACACAAGCTACAGTGAGGCAGCTAATCCCATACAACCCGAGCCAAGTCCCAGAATACAGTAAGTACTCACCCCCTTGTGGCTGCTCTGCTGCGCTCAAATGGCCATCCACCTCAGGGTAGGCCCCCGCCAAAAAGCAGGCCACTAGGGGGGTCAGCGTCCTATGGGCAACCCTCCTTCGTTGGAAGGGCATCCCAGCTGGGCCTCCGCAGTCTTCTGAGCCCAGCGTCTCAGATCCTCCCACCGCTTGCAACAATAGTTGCTACGCTGGCTGTGGAACCCCAGGGTCCGCACTTGTTTGGCATTGGCACGCCAAAGCCCTTTCTTCTCATGGGGTTTGACCTGCATGGATGACACAGACAAAATAAGAAAGTCATGTACACTGGCACCATACCAACAAGAGTGGCCAATACACATCTTACTCACCAGGGGGCAGACTTATGGAAAGTGGCGTTGCACTGAGTGCAGGGCCACTTTCCCTTCACTCCTTAGCAGCCCCCGACCGCCACCATGTGTACGCCGTATTTAAAATACGGTGCACCATGGCACAGTGTAGGGGGCAATAGTTTAATTTTTCATGACGCTATTGATGTACTCTGCAGGAGTAGCGCCAAAATATTGGTGCTACTCCTGCAGAGTACATAGGGCTCCATTCTAAAGAATGGAAGGTCCCTTTTAATGCCTGCTCTTGAGCAGGCGTTAAAAGTGCCATACAAAAATGGCATAAGGAAATCTAATAGATTTCCTTATGCCATTTTTCCAGCTCCCCTAATGGGAGAATGCCCCCTGTGCATACATTATGCCTGGTGGAGACATAGGGCCTAATTCAGACTTTGGCGGGCGGCCGAGGCCGCCCGCCAAAGTTCCGCCGACAAATGACAGCACCGCGGTCAAAAGACAGCGGCGGCCATTCTCACATTTCCGCTGGGC
The DNA here is from genome assembly GCF_031143425.1 of Pleurodeles waltl. Taxonomy (NCBI): domain Eukaryota; kingdom Metazoa; phylum Chordata; class Amphibia; order Caudata; family Salamandridae; genus Pleurodeles; species Pleurodeles waltl. Next base: position 132,232,394 of record NC_090447.1, on the reverse strand, counting down.
CGGCGGGCGCTCTCCAAAAGAGAGCCCGCCGGCCCAGCGGAAATGCCCCTGCAACGAGGATGCCGGCTCCGAATGGAGCCGGCGGAGTTGCAGGGGTGCGACGGGTGCAGTGGAACCCGTCGCGATTTTCACTGTCTGCTCAGCAGACAGTGAAAATCATGGTGGGGCCCTGTTAGGGGGCCCCACAACACCCGTTCCCGCCAGCCTGGTTCTGGCGGTAAAAACCACCAGAAACAGGCTGGCGGGAAGGGGGTCGGAATCCCCATGGCGGCGCTGCAAGCAGCGCCGCCATGGAGGATTCCCCCAGCCGGGGGAAATCCGGTGCAAAAGCGCCGGACCCGGCTGGGCGACCGCGGCTTCACAGCCGCGGTCGGAATACAGGATGGAGCACCGCCAGCCTGTTGGCGGTGCTTCATCCGGCCTCCACCCTGGCGGTCATAGACCGCCAGGGTAGGAATGAGGCCCATAATGTAGAAAAAAGGGTTACATGGTGGCGCTATGCATGCATTGCATCACCCTGTAAATAAGGTGCCGAAATTTCAGTCTTGTTGGGTCTAGATATCCTGCCATGAGGAGATTAAGGCAACCACCAGAGTACCGTCCACTAGTTGACTTTGCAAACATGGAGGACAGGCATGTCATCCAGACCTATTGTCTGAATCACCAGACCATCATGGATCTATGTACATAGTCGGAGCCTGATCTCTTACCAGCTATACACAATCCCTATTGCATCCCTCCCCATTACAAATCCTGTCAGTGCAACACTTTCTTGCCACAGGCTCCTTTCAGCATAATGTAGGCTTGACAGCAGGGATGTCTCAGCCCATGTTCAGTCAGGTGCTGAAGAATGTACTGTGTGCATTGTTGAAACACCTGGACAGCTATATCAGGTTCCCCCAATGTGCAGATTTGGCCTATATGAAGGCAGACTTCTATGATATTGGACACATCCGTCTTGTGATAAGGGCCATGGATGGTACCCATGTAGCCCTGGTCCCTCCCAGTGCCAATGAACAGGTGTATAGGGACAGGAGGAACTACCACTCCATTAATGTTCAGGTAGCATGTCTGGCAGACCAGTACTTCTCACAAGTCACAGCCAAGTTTCTAGGATCTGTGCATGAGTCCTACATTTTGAGGAACAGCACTGTCTCACACATGATGGCACGACTACCCATGGTATGTATGCTTACAAAGGTGTTTCACTGTTATGGCACCTGTCATCACATTCTTCCCTGTCACTGGAACTGGTCCAGTTGCCTCACCCTCATCATGTAGCAATGGTATCTGACATCTGAGGGCTAGATTGTGGAGCATGCAGCAGGCTACTATTATCTGGCATATCTTTTGGGACGAGAAGAGGAGAGCACCTGCAGATGGGTCCAGGCACATGAATCTGGCCTGCAGGAGGTCAAATGTTCTTTCGATGACATGCCTTGTCCTCCTGTGGGCCTCATTGAAACAGAGTTCACTTTCCATGGCAGGGGAACTCAAAAACATCTAGCAGAGGAACGCCTGAAGCTGTATCTAATAAAGTGACTTCAAATTCTGACACATTTGCCATGAGGTGTCGCTGATGCTCCGGAGTACTTGGGAGTCCAAAAAATTGTAAGTCTAAACTTTTCAGTGTTTCTCAAGTAGATCCTCTTGGTCACTTCTAAGGCTCTCAGAAACTCCCATACAAGGAATTGGGCAAGACTCTCTTTCCTTCAGTGGCCACCAGCAGGATCCAGTACTGTTCAGGTTCCTGCTGGTCAGCTGGGAAAAAATCCTCTTGCAGCTTGTTGTGTACCTGTAGCCACTCAGGAGGTCAGCCAACCATTGAAGTCAGCATCTTAATATTAGGTACAGGTGAGGACAGGTCAAACCCTTCAAGTTTCCACACAGATCACAAACAGCAGGTCCGACCATCTTTTGTTCTTCTTCAGGCCCAGATAATATAGTGATGTGGGTAAAATGACAGCTTTGTGGGTTTCACTAGCCAGCAGGACAGGGTCAATGAAAAGAGTCCTGTGACACACCCTCCCAAATTTTGCAGCACATCCTGTTTGCCTGACATCAAATATTCCAATGTCCCTTATTCTGAGGGACATTTAGCACTGCAGAATCTTTCTACCCCTGAAGGAAGTATATGTGTCATTCAGGGGTGTTTTTAGGAAAAAAAAGCAATCCCCTTCTCTTCAGCAACACCGAACTGATTGTGGAACCTGCTCCCTTTCACTGGCTGGTACCAAACTGGCTAAAGAGGAACTACAGAACAGAAGTCTTCTCTCTTTCTGTCACCCTATTCACATAACGATGGGCAGTCTTCACCCTTTTCTCTTTCAAGTTAATGAAGTTCACTGACCCTCCTAAGCTGTCTTACCTTAGTTGATTTCTGTAAACTACCTCACACACAGGTCTTCCTGTGAAAAAGCCTGAAACATTGTTTCTGCTCTGGTAGCATTTTTCACACTTCCTTAAAGCTGGCAAGGTTTTTTGCAAGCAGTCTAAAGTTAAATAGCCCACAGGAGGTTCAGGTATAGAGTTAAACTTTTTTTTTTTTTTTAAAAGGAACAAGTCCTTTTTCCTACATATGTATTAAAAACTCAATTTCAATATTAAATTGGATTTCACTAAAGAGTAAAAACAGTGTTTACATTATTCCAGTAGCTTGTCCCAAAGCGGAGATAGCTGGGTTATGATTTTATTCTGAACTTTCACGTTTTTCATAGGATAGCTGCAGCCTTTAAGGTGAAAATAGGCTTTGGGGAGGCTAGTCACTATAGGTACATACTAACATGAAATGTCTGGATGGTAAGAAAGTGGATTGGTATCAGGGTAAACCCTCCATGTCACTAACATAACCTGAGCTCAACCCCTGGTGACTATTGCACAGAGTAGACAGGCTTAACATAGGGCAATGCGAAAATTATTTATTAAGTAACAAAACAGTAATAGGGTGAAAACATCAAAAAATAACACACAAATTACAAGCATAGAGTAAAACATAATAAACAAAATGACACAGTAATACATATGTAGGAAAAAGGAACAAGTCATTTTTCCTACATGTGTATTAAAAACTAAATTTCAATATTAAATTAGATTTCAACGAACATTAAAAATAGTTTTTACATTATTCCAGTAGCTTGTCCCAAAGCAGAGATAGCTGGGTTATGATTTTATTCTGAACTCTCACGTTTCTCATAGGATAGCTGCAGCCTTTAAGGTGAAAATAGGTTTTGGGGGGGGCTAGTCACTATAGGTACATACTAACATGAAATGTATGGATGGTAAGAAAGTGGATTGGTATCATGGTAAACCCTCAATATCACTAACATAGCCTCCGCTCAACCCCCTGGTGACTATGGCACAGAGTAGACAGGCTTTAACTTAGGGAAATGCAAAACATTTTTATTCAGTAACAAAACAGTAATAGGGTGAAAACACAAAACAATAACACACAAATACAAGCATAGAGCAACGCATAATAAACAAAATGACACCAAAATGACAAAAATGCAGTAAGGGGGATGGGAGATGTCAATTTTAAAACTGTTAAGTCAAAATAACGCCAACAAGGACTAAACGCTAATGATAGTCTATAGAAGCAGTAGATTGGGACAGACTGCAATTGAACCCTGCTGTGATACACTAAGTAGATTGGTCCTGGTGATAGTCTAAAAGTCAAAAAGTTTAAAAACATCTGTGAGTCTCAGTTCAGAAAGAGAACGTTGTCACTTTTTTTTAAAGAAAAATCCTCCCCAAGCAGGATACTGCTGAAACTATAGCCATCACAGTGAAACTGAAGGCCTGATACCTGAAGAAGTTTGGTCCCTCTGGTGCTCCTAAGCTTTGGAGATTTTATGGCTGAGCATTTTTTAGTCCCTATCCAGAAGGGAACCTTGTTACTTTTTCAGAGGCGTGGGAATCTTTGACCAAGACAATGCTGAAATCTAATCTGACCCAGTAGAACTTCCAGTCTCATACTTGATTCTAGGGAACTCTGCTGAAGCTTTAGAGAAAAGTTTTCAAAACTTTCCAAATGTTCTTCTGCTGCCCTAACAACCACCGGAGTGCTCTTTTAAGGCCCACTACAACCTCATAGGAAGGCTTTTAAAGGATTTCAGTGTGTTGGGCTGTAATGATATTTGTTTTTTGACCACTGACTCCACGTTGCACTTAGCCTCGCAGCACATCGTTACATCACAGTTTGAACAGGAGGTACAAAGTATGATGCAAGACAGCAATAATAATGATTCCCACAATAGCGATAGCATGCACACCAGACACAATTTCTAAACTTAAAAACTGATGGGTACAAGACAGTTCCAAGAGGATTGGGGACACCGTTCCATCACGGATTATCAGCGGAGGAAATGCGGAAACTGACTAATGAATCCATTTTATTGTTTCTCCAGATCTGATTTCATCCTGTGATACTCAATGCTGAACAGGCCTGAAAAACATATGCAAAAGGTTGGATGACCTTTACTAAATTAACCCTGACGGACAGCTTGTAATGCAAGGCTTGCTTCAAAGAGACACCTCACGCAACACGCATTGCTTCATTCACCCAGCAACAGACAGACATCTGAATGTCCACATAGGTCTGAGGAAAGGTTATGAAGAAACTGGTTTGGTGACACTTGGAAAGTCCAAACAGTCTGAGAAATATGCAGGTCACATTTGTGATCATCTTTTATCACCCTGCCATCATGAAATGTTGTTCTACTGTGATTGGATAGATGCCTAATATATGCGTGTTGGAGCAAATATGCTAATATGAGAAATTTCTAATGATTTACATGTGTTTACTAATGAGAAAATGCGATAAAGACACTAATATTTGAAAATATTGTGTGTGAGCAAAATGTGCCCATGGGGAGTGGTCACCATGTCTATTAACAAGATGCTAAATAAAGAAGAATATTCATTAAAACGTATTAATATGTCATATTTGGATATATAACCTATGGTTTATGTTAATTCGTATTCTTAACTTAGCCATACTGGAGGTCTGGTTTTCGCTGGACCTTGCCTGCTTTAACGTGGAGACGCAACAAGGCTTCCGAGGACTGGAACTGAAGAGAAGGACCTTGAATTGTACAGAGTTCAGAAGGCTCTACTAGAACATTCTGCAAATGTACCAGTAGACAGGAGATGATGAAGACAATTTGATACAATTATGTGTAGTGTAGGTTAAACGCACTTTCCCAGGACTTGAACAATGAAAGCACTGACTAAAAGACTGGGTGCAACAATTTTGTTACCCGAAGGGCCGGATGATGTTCTCATCGACAGAAGAACCAATCAAACTAATGGAACTTGAATCCTGAATAGAGGTGTACATGCGGTAAACAAAAACTATAGGTTAGAGTCATAACTTCTGACAAGGTTGACCAATTAGCAATTAGTGGGACGGACTGAGAGACCCTAATAAAAAGTCATGACAAGGGAAGAAAAATTCAGAGTGGAGAGGAGAAAGTTGATGACGTCAGGAGACACTGTCCGAAGTGCTGAAATTGGGCTTACTTTTCTGTGAGCCTGATACTTTGCTGATGACTGATGACCTGGAGACGAAGACTGACTCATTGCTGATCCATCTTGGATAGTTAGCTATAATAATGTGACTGACTAATGCGTGCTTTTTCTTCTAGGTACCAACTGTGCTGTTTTAAAGATTTTTTATTTTAGGTAGATTTTTCCAAATTAAGGTTTGTGCCTAAATTGTTTTTCGAATGAAGACCCACATGCTGATGCTAATCTGGGATAGGTAGGCTGAGAAGGGTGACTTTGACGGTGACAATTGACTGACTGAATTGTATAGCTGAATTACTCCATTAATGTTGAAAATTGCTGACTTATGATGTACTTTGATTGCTCAAGATTCTTTTGGTGAACCTTTGTTTTGTGATGATTAATAAAGCTCGATTAACAATAAAGTCGAATAAAGGTTTTGATTAGAATTGTAACTAATAGGGAATAAAAATGATTAACTTTCTTGAGAGTGATGGTACTTCTTATTAGATAGGGTTTTCAAATTAATGTTTGACATTGATTATAGTGATTGTTAATAGTTTAGTGGTCTACCGCTTATCTAGGATACTCCATGCGATCTAAAAGGTTCATCGACCTATATGTGTCTCCTTTTAAGTTTACTTACTAAGGACCAGGCGCGCTAGCATGTGTAACACCATGCATCACCTGATCAACATCACACCATGTACTTGATGAAGAAATTACCTCTCTGTTGTTCTGATTGGATGATGTATTTTCACATTTTTGTGGTCTTCATGCATAAAAGATTGTATTGAAGCTCCGCAATTCAGACTGCTTGGACTTGGCCTCTCAAGCCATCAGTTCCCGTGCACGTATTAAGTTGTTTTTCTTTATACCCTAAGACTGGCTGGTCTCCGGTTTTATTCCTGATCTGAAAGAGGCTTCAACACCCTGACCACCCCACTTAAGAGTTTACCTTCCACTTAAGAGTTTACCTTGATTGCTCCGGGATCTTTCCTCTGGGGCATGAACCCACAGCTTATCAGTGTTGGTGATCCCTTCCAGGACAATGCTTTAATTCCCTTTGAGATCCTGATAGAGTAGTATGGCCTCCCTACAGGACAGGTCTTAGCCCATAGGTTCTTCGGTACCCAGAAAGGAACACATTGGTATCCTGACATCTCTCAATACAGAAAATTTGAAACCTTTGCATGAATAAGGAGTCCTTGGTTACGTCTTTAAGATGGAACTGTCAGCAGTGTTGCACTAGGAGTGGTAATCTGGGTCATTACATTCCTGGGACAAACCTACTATGTTCTAGCAAGCTGAACTTAGCTCTGTTAATGTAAGTGAGATACATTGTACGTATATTAATTTAGGTCGAGGGTTTTGTGCCCCTTAAGGTGTCCACAGTTACTTTGCTACATAACATGTAGGAAAAGCATGAAAGAACATGCCACATACTCTCTTCCTACCTCAGAAAGCAAATCTGCTTATGGACAGGCACACTGGCCCTCTACACATAGCGTGTTTTACCTTGCATATGGTATTGATATATCATACCACCCTCCAGTGACAGACTTCTATGCTGCATAATGTCAAGCCAATGCAATTATAAGCGGGGACATCCCAGAAAATTGTATTTGCCAGTTGAATTAGTAGATTGGACATGATGCTTTTCCAGGAGTCCCCAGGAAAGATCAGCAAACATAGTATCCAGCAGCAAAGAGGATAGCCTCTTTGCCTGATGGGATGTCTTATATGAGGAATGAATGTTGGTCACTCTTCACCAATCCACCTCCTCTGGTTAAATGTGTCCTATATATAAACACATAGATCAGTCCTAAAGTTGTGTTTCACTGTACCACACATCTAGAGACCAGCTAAACTAATTTGTTTGCTTTATTTTATAGACTAATAACTACCAGTTTATGTCCTTATAACTTCATTTTATCATGGTGCTTTGAGGTTACTAGTCTTCCAACACCTGTTCTCACTGTCACAGTTTTACAGGCTTCTATTCTGCAAACCAAGCCCATCTAGTACTGAAATGGAGTTGCAGATGTAGGTGTAAATTCTGCCATAAGGACTCCGATCTATATAGAGACACCATTAGCCCTCTCACCCTTATCTATTCAGGACTACCTTGTCAGTATTAACTCAACGACACTATTACCTCTCTACTACCACTATTACTACATTTTTACCTTGTTTTACGTAATCTCATCAGGCTACCTTTATCATTTGACCATTATCTCATCACCTTCTGCGTAGTAATAATTTCTAACCTTACCACTTATCAATAATATTATTTTGTGCTTTGGTCATTATTTGGTATTGCTGACATATTTGTTTTTCATTTAATCCTAACTTTAACTCAAACCTATGTACAATATGCATATATAATAATTTATTGCTTCTTAATTCAATGAAATGAAACACATTTTGAAACTGCTTTGCTTGTCTCAAACCCTTGACAAACATATTTAGTTATTTTTTATTAATTAAATTGCAATACATTAAGCATAAAGGAAAAAATAGCCCCGTTCTGAATCCCCAAGGCTAAGTAATTTTTATCCTTATCCAAACCCCAGCCCTAGCCATAATTCTAAATCTAAAGATTTGTAGTGGCACACGTTTATATCATAAGACAATTACAAAATATTAGCATATGTCAAAACAAAGTCCATAATGTATCTATCACCAACAGTGAAAACAAAATGTTTATTTCTATATGGATTATTGTGTTCTAAATGAAATTCACATCTCTAATCTACAAAAGATGAGCAATTGTGTTCCAAAGGAAATCCACATTCTCAATGTTCAAAAGTAGTTCCAAATTCCACATTGTTCTTCAAAAGGAAATCACATTTCCAATCTTCGAGAATATTCTTAAACTCCACTGGCTTGTCAACACGTGTTTCATCCGGGGATTACCCCTAGACTTCCTCAGGACCTCCTTATGATTATAGATTCTGTCCACATTCCAAATCTAAATGTCAAAAGCACGTGACGGTAAACCTTACATAAACGCGGTCTTGACTTATGGTTAAATCACAATCGGATGCCTCATTCACATGTTAGTTGGCGTACCTTGTTTAATTTCCTGATATTCAAAAGGTGCCCGATTCTGGCCCTCCGCGAGTACGCTGGATGCCTAAACGGAAATTCTAAATCTAACTGATATTAAGTGTCTTACTACTGAGGCCTGGAGCCATGGTATGGAGGAGACTGCTACTCTCTCGAAAAGGTCAACGAGCTGTCGGCTAATCCCAGGGTTTACACTTGTGAATGGCAAATCCCCAACACCCAAATGCAGGGGACAGACATGTAGGAAAGGGCGACACCCAAAGATGGGCCCGATGCCCGCATACTATCCTGTTTCACATTGAAAAGAAGCCAAGAGGCCTTGTCCTTTCAGGCTGCATGCCTTCCCTGAAGCTATACCTGCATGTCACACATTACAGAAGACTAAACAGGGCTGGGCTCAGACATAGCTGCCAATGTTTCAGATTGCCATGTGTGACACTTTCCTACTTTCAGTTTATGAGTGACATTTCAACGACTAAGAGTAACATTTTCATGTGAGCAAATACAAGCAAAGAAGATGAGTGAAATATAAAAATGTCAGAAATTACACCCATTTGAGCAATGAGAAACTCTAAGAAGATCTTAAAACTGCTGTAAAGCACCAGAAATGGAAGGGTATGAATCTAGTGCCCATGTAGCCTCAGGCGCATTGTGCTCGTCCACACTTTCTCTTCATTTCTCCAGGGAGGGAGAAACTCCTGGGAGCCGGCACATTGTTATTTGATTAATGATCTATGGGGAGGAGGAATATGTGAGGCCCCTTTCCTGAGCACCAGATCTCCATTGGGTGCCCCAGCTACCTGAGGACCAGTGTTTGCACCATGGAGCCCTGGAACTGTGATGCTGAGGAGGGTTGGCTTGCTTGGCTGGGATTTGAGTTTCTGTCAAAGTAGGATATGTATTTTATCGTAAAATATTGAGCATTCTATACCTCCCGTTGTACACAAGTGCCACCTTTTGGCCTTTGATAGACACTACTCAGATCTTCTAGTAAAGTGAGAAACTGGAACTAAATAGTTTTACCACACTTCTGAACATGGTTCTTTTGCGTAGCAATCTCAGGTATTAAGGTATTGTTGGAAAATGACCGAAAATGCTTTATTCTAACACGAGATGCATGGCACTTGGCAGGACTGCTCAGACCGAACTTGTTGTTCTGTTCTCCCTGATTCCAGCCCACAAATGGCAGGTAATCAGGACAAAGGATCACAGAGGCACAGGTCTGAATAGTGGGGACACAAGAAGGTGGCGATGAATTTAGTCTAACTACAAATACATGCTTTGCAGCAGAACGTGGGTGTGGAAGAGAAATTGTGGCCCACATGTGCACAAATACTTGATGTTGTAATCAAAGATCCTTCCTTAGGAAGTAGGAGTCAGGTAGCTAGTTAAGTTACAAGTCACTTTATTAAGGAAATCCCTCCAGGAGCAGCATCCTCTCTGTTGAACCCACTCTCTCTGTCACACTCCTTCAGTCAAGTCACTAACATTCCATATCATTGAGAGTGGCTAAGCAAAGCAGATAAGTTCGGATGTGTGTACTGATACATCAAATGCGTAGCAGATTAAAACACTTGCCTCTTTGTTTCTGAACCTATCAGACTACCTCCAACACCATATTGTGAAAGCAAAAGTAAAATTAATTTGTAATTGCTCACAGAGGCACTGAGACTGAAAGATTGGATTCCTACCTACAGGCATGTGGAAGCGCTGGATCCGATTAAAATGGACAAGGTATGAACACCTTACTTATTTAGGAAGCACACTGCCTACTTAATTTCCTCACTATTCTTTACTCCCAGAGGAGCACTTAACTGTCAGGTCTGAAAACTTTTTTTCATTATTTAGGGTTCTTTTGATCACAGTGGTGCTCACTGGAGGCCACATTTAATGAGTCACCTTTCGGTCCTGTAGATTTCTGAATACTGATAAAACAGAAAGATTGAGTGGTGCTCTAAACTGCATATAGCATTATTTCAAGCACAATCCACACCTTCTTTCAACCAGCTATGTGTATTTGTGGGGAGCCAAATGTTTTCTGAATTCTCATTCCACAGTCCTTTATTGTTCTTTACTATACATTCTAATTTGAAAATCTTCTGTCACCAATATAGCCACAGTCAACACTTATTGTTTGAAAGTTTTTTTGGGGCACATTGAGCCAGATGTATCAAACTTTTTTGCATTCGCAAACAGTGCGAATCGCAAAATCGGTCATTTGCAAATGCAAAAATTGGCAAATACGATGTATGAAAGGCATTCGCAGTGCGAAAATAAGGAATCGCTAAAATAGCAATTCCCTGAGACTGCAACATGATTTAGCGTGTCGCAATCTGCATATCTCAAATAGCAACATGGTTTAGCGAATCGCTATCTGTGTTATGCAAATTGCAGTGTAGATTTGCGAACCGCAGATAGCAATCCGCAAAATCATGACACTATTTGCGATATGCAGATTGCGACTTGAAAATTCCGTATCACAATGCAATGCATCAAAAATTCTCAAATAGTGAATATTCGCAGATTGGCCTTTTGCACATGCAATTTACCACTAATTGCAATCAGGTGGTAACCAGGTGCAGCCTATATAAAGAGGCCCAAAATGACTCAGTCTCTTTTCCACAATGGCTGCACTCTACGAGATGGCGAGGAGAATGATGATCCTGGCAGGTTTGAGGAGAGGGAGGAGGAGACAAGAGTACATTTTTAGAGTGCGTATAACCCTTTTTGACCAGATAGAGGAGGAAATTTATGAGAAGTACAGGTTAAGCTCAGCCATGATACTTGACCTGATAGCTGATCTACAACCCATACTGCAGTGCACCACACACAGGACCAATAGTCTACCCACCCATGTGCAGGTATTATGCTCCCTGTACCTATTAGCTTCAGGGAGCTATCAAGGGGTCATGACAGCAGCAGGAGGGGTCTCACAGAGTGCCCTCTCATGATTTTTTAGTGCATTTCTCAATGCCATGCTGAGCAGAATTCAACAGCACATAAGATTCCCCAACACACCACAGGAATTACAACAGACAATAATCTATTTCTACCAGATTGCCCAATTCCCACATGTCATAGGTGCCATCGATGCGACACATGTCACAATCTGTCCACCATCGGCCACAAGTATGTTTATCGGAACCGTAAGAACCATTGTTCCATGAACATACAAATGATTAGCAATGCCTCCAACATCATAACCGATCTTGTGGCCAGATACCCAGGTAGCACACATGACTCATACATCTTTCACCACAGCGGAATTCACACAAGACTACTATCTGGGAAATTTGGCGAAGGATATCTACTGGGTATTTTGATAGTTGACAATGTTGCATTGATGTAATTGTGATGTCAGATATCACCAGTACTCATATTACTCTCTTATCATTCCAGGAGACAGTGTCTACGCAGTGCGGACCTATATACTGACGCCCTACCTGAGCCCTGCAACGCCAGCCGAGAGGAGGTACAATGCTGCACACAGGGCAACCCGCAGTGTGGTGGAGAGGACCTTTGGACTGCTGAAGAGCCGCTTCAGGTGCATTCATAAGAGTGGAGGTACACTACAGTTCAGCCCATAGACGACCTGCAAAATTATGGCTATATGTGCTATGCTTGCACAACATTGCAATGACAAGGGGCATACCTGTCGAACCCACGGAGTCGGACTCAGATGAGGATGGTGATCCCTTACCACCCCTTCCCCCAGTAGACAGGAGCAGTGCAGCAGAGGGCAGGCAAAGATGTGCTGATATCACACGCAACCATTTCTGATGTAAGTAATGAGAACACCACTTCAAGTTTATGTATTTTTGTAGTTAGCATCTTTATTACCTTGACTTCAAGTAACATATGTCAATAGGACATAGCTATACACTATAGGCAAACATGTGCAAGTAACAGTGTCACACTATTAGCATCATAGTATAACTGTATTGCTACATGTTAAGGTAGTCCCCTGTAGCCCTCAACATTACTTCCTACGTCGATGCACTCCACTTGAGTGTTCAGTGGCCTCTCTGGCACCTCTTGTAGCGGGTTCCAAGACAGTACTCTGTCTGGTACTGCAACGCCCAGGATCCATCACAGGGGCTGCAAGACCGCTGAGGCTAGAGATCTCCTCTATCCCCACCACCAAGTTCACTATTTGTAGCACTGCGTGCTGTCTGCATTGCATCCAGAACATTAGTTCTTTGCACAAATCCCTGTGCAACGTCTCGACTGCAATGTGCCATCTCCACCTGTATGCCCACAGCACATCGTGATGTCAAGGCAGTTGAGCTATCGAGCCGATTGACCGATCTGCAGAACCCATCAAACCTTCCGATAAATTGGTGATGGCGCCTACGGTGGCTGACATGCTCCTGCTGAATCTCAGTGCAGAGTTCCCTAATGGCGTTTGTCAACTCCTTTGTGCTTCCTGCTGCTGTTTGCTGTCCCTCATTCAGAGACTCCAACTGCTTGTGCATTGATCCCATGTTTACATTGAGTGCATCCAACTACTTGTGCAGTACTCCCATATTGTCATTGTGAGACACCAACTGCCTGTGCATTGACCTCATGTGTTTGCATTGCAGGCACAGCACTTTCTGCCTGCATTGTGATGCCTCCTTAGGGGAGTTGACTGACGCTGGGACAGGGACTGCTGTCTTCCTGTGGATCTAGCCTCGGGGGTGATGTGGGTACTTGATCCAGCATTTCATCTGAGTCCAGGTTATACTCTGGGAGAGGTAACACCCTTGCCCTGTGTCTAGTTGGTGCAATACTGAAGGACTCACTGGTGTTTGAGTCAGACTGTGGTTGTGTTTCGCCATCCCCCACATATCCACCTTCCGCTGCGTCAGGGTCCGGGACATCTACAACGACAATGTGCAGCATATCATTTATGAATATTTCCCGAAATGTTGCACAATAGTAATAAATGTACACTAACATCATATCACTGTGAGTTGTTTGTGTTATTCCTCTGTGTGGCTGTACACTAACTTGCTATATATGTGGTATTAGCACTTTAGGGGTGTGGATTACCACTCCCATAGGGCAATGTTGTGTTGTATGTAAGATGTGGTATGGACTACTTATGACAATGCATCGGGCTAATAGCTATTTTCTAAGGGGCATTTGTACATGCACAAATGGGGATACACATCATTACTGCCCTTACCTTTGCTGGTGCTGGGTGTCCCTGAGGTGTCAATGTCAGTGACACCACTGACAGCTTCAGGAAGCATTGTGGACTCCACCATGTCTTCCATTGGTGTAGACTGTGTCTGAGTGAGTGGTCCTCCTCCGGTGCTCCTTGCCTCCTTTAGCCTTCTGTCCACCCTCTCTTTGGCATGGGAACGCAAGTCGTACCATTGCTTGCATAACTCCTCAACAGAGGGATGTGCAACACCCACTGCGCATATTTTGGTCTGGATTTCTGACCACAGTTTCCTCTTCTCACTTTCAGGTACCTGGAGTGAGTTATTTCCAAAACGTTTGTCATGGTTCCTGACCACCTCCTCAGTGAGCACCTCCAATGGGGGCTGTAAACTTTAGAGAAAGTTTAGAGAAATCACCATATCAGAAGGCTGTATAAAAATCACTCCATGGTACAATCAAATCTAGATGTTGACCATACCTCTACTCCTGCATTGTGGCATGTCATTTGAGATATGTCAAGTGTCATTTGAGATGTCATCAGTGATGTCATAAATAATGTCATAGAACGCCATGAGTGATGTCATATGTGAGGTCATAAATAGTGCATGACAGGGGCACAAGTTATAGTTAGTGCTGCTAACTATAACAACTGAAGTTCTGTGTTTTTTTTTTTAATATACGTGTAAGGAAATGCCTCCTTGGCATGGTTACCCCCTGACTTTTTGCCTTTCCTGATGCCAAGGTATGATTTGAAAGTGTGCTGAGGCCTGCTAACCAGGCCCCAGCACCAGTGTTTTTTCCCTAAAACTGTACCTTTGTCTCCACAATTGGCACACCCTGGCATCCAGGTAAGTCCCTTGTAACTGGTACCCCTGGTACCAAGGGCCTTGATGCCAGGGAAGGTCTCTAAGGGCTGCAGCATGTCTTATGCCACCCTGGGGACCCCTCACTCAGCACAGACACACTGCTTGCCAGCGTGTGTGTGCTGGTGGGGAGAAAATGACTAAGTCGACATGGCACTCCCCTCAGGGTGCCATGCCAACCTCACACTGCCCATGGCATAGATAAGTCACCCCTCTAGCAGGCCTTACAGCCCTAAGGCAGGGTGCACTATACCATAGGTGAGGGCATAGGTGCATGAACACTATGCCCCTACAGTTTCTAAGCAAAACCTTAGAGATTGTAAGTGCAGGGTAACCATAAGAGTATATGGTCTGGGAGTCTGTCATACACGAACTCCACAGCACCATAATGGCTGCACTGAAAACTGGGAAGTTTGGTATCAAACTTCTCAGCACAATAAATGCACTGATGCCAGTGTACATTTTATTGTGAAATACACCCAGAGGGCATCTTAGAGATGAAAACATACCCGACTTCCAGTGTGGGCTGACTAGTTTTGCCAGCCTGCCACACGAGCAGACATGTTGCTGGCCACATGGGGAGAGTGCCTTTGTCACTCTGTGGCTAGTAACAAAGCCTGTACTGGGTGGAGGTGCTTCTCACCTCCCCCTGCAGGAACTGTAACACCTGGCGGTGAGCCTCAAAGGCTCACCCCCTTTGTTACAGCGCCACAGGGCATCCCAGCTAGTGGAGATGCCCGTCCCCTCCGGCCACGGCCCCACTTTTGGCGGCAAGGCCAAAGGAGATAATGAGAAAAACAAGGAGGAGTCACTTGGCAGTCAGGTCAACCGCTAAGGTGTCCTGAGCTGAGGTGACTCTGACTCTTAGAAATCCTCCATCTTGCAGATGGAGGATTCCCGCAATAGGATTAGGGATGTGCCCCCCTCAGGGCTAGTAGCCATTCGCTTGTGTGGACTCTGATGGGGTGTACTTCCTGCTCGGCTCTGGCAAAGAACTCACAAGACCATACATCTAGAATTAAGTTAATAACAGAGTTTTGTTGTAGTTCTGAAGAAAGTAACATATCAGAGATGCTGATTAAGTTAGAAAAATTGATTATGTATTGTTCTATTGAAGATATAATACAAGGATTTTGGGCCAGATGTAGCAAGCAGTTTTGCCCATTCTATGTCTATGGGAAAATGTGTTTGTACATATGGCCCTTTGTTTTTTACAGTGTCCCAAGTCACCTTTGAGACACCAACAGGAGGTCTGGGAGAGGAAACACACCCCAAGGCAGGATTGTAATTGGTTCACATGGATGTCTTTATTTAGAAGAAAAAAAAAGATTCCATCCTTTTTGCCTTATTTTCCTATTGGATTTTATTGAGGGTACTCTGGCTGGTTTAATTGTTTTGTGGTTTCCTTGTTGTTTGGCCGTCGAAGGTCTCATAAGCTGACGACACACTACTGGTCATCTCCCTCACCCTTGGGAACGGATCACATCTCCAAAATTCGATTCCTTGCCTAGTAAAAGTGGCCAGTTGGATGGCAAATTCCTGTCTTAAAATGAACGTGGAAAAGACAAAGCTAATGATTCTAATCATTCCGCCAATCCACTCCTCCCCCATAAAAAGTTTAGGTATGTGGCTGAATAACTCTCTTTCTATGGATGCTTGCAGCAGCCTGCTTTGGCATCCTCAGAAACTTCCACAAAATCTTAGACCTTCTACCTTTCAAGGGGAAAATTTATAATGCCCTAGCGCCATCTTGCGCCACATTAATGTAATTATTTTTTACATTAATGTGGCCCAACGAGGCCGAAATCCCCACAGCTTATTTACAGGGTGGTGCAATACATGCATTGAGCCACTCTGTAACCCTTTGCGCTACATTATGCCTGCACCAGTCATAATGTATGCAAAGAGGGGTTCCCCCGTTAGCATCATGAAAAATTATGCTATTGCCCCCTACTCTGCGCCATGGTACATCGTGCTAAGGGGCACAGGGAAAGTGGTGCTGCACTCGGTGCAGTGCCACTTTCCATAAATCTGCCCCCAAGTCTGGAAGAACCGTGGTCCAGGCATTGCTGCTCTCCGGTCTGGACTACGTGTACTCACTATACATTGGCTAACCTAAATATGTCACAAAAAGACTCCAGTTGGTCCAAAATGTGCCTAAGAACTCTACTGAAAGTCCTGAAATTTGCCTTGGCTAAAGATGACTTCCCTTTCCTTCATTGGTGCCCCATTGAGGAAAGAATAACATTTAAATCACTATGTATAGCACATCGAATAATCTGTTCTAAAGGACCTTCCATGATTAGAGGACTGTTGGCTCTTTTTCGCTGCTTATATAAGCAGATATCTTTTTCCCTCTGAGACAAGTAGAGCTACACAGGACAAGCTTGGGCAAGACCACAAAAATCTCCCTATGCAATCGAAACATAATCACTTCCCAAATTACAATTTTTTTCCTGAATTTCCAGAGTTAATATTTCCTGTTTTGTTTCAAAAGTGAACAAGACTTCTTTTTCTCCTCCCTTTATTTTGTCACATGGAAGTTTTCTTTTTTTCCTACTCCTGTTTTCAATTTTCCTCCCACAAAAGGACTAAAAACACAAAAAAATCAAAAGTTACATACTAGTCAATAAGTGTTAACAGTGATTCATCACTAAATTCTCCAAACCTTTCTACATTTTTCACCCCAATCACATCTTTCTATCTAGTGAACTACTAACTTGTTATTCTTTTCTCCAGAAACCTTTTGCATCCTCACCTAGTGCATTTTTTCCGAACGTAAATAATAACATACCATCAAACCTGGTTCCATAAAGGTTTATAAAGTAGCATGTTCTTCTTGACAAACTTTTGTTAACAGTGAGCACAGTGATTTACTATAGAAACAACAATATCACCACTCAAACATCCCATGGGGTGAAGTAGATTCATTAAACAATAGTGCTTCTATTAACAGATTCCACATTCTTTGAGAAACACTGCCTACTTTAATTAGGAGCACATATAGATTGAACACTTCATTTTTTAATACAATCTGCAATTCTTGCTGATATCTCTCTACATTCTAGTGCCTACTTCTCAAAAGCAATAGTGAGAAATCAACACCTCTCCAAACAGCTTTTCACTGTACACATAACCAAATGCAGTAACATTACATATTCACCCCGTACCCCTCAGGAATAATACAAGGACACAATGAATTGATTAAAGTGAGTGTAATAAGATAAAATAGTAAAATATGTGCATCCAGATCAACAAGTATATATATATTTACAAATGTAGGGACACTGCCCAGTCCTCAATGTCTGTGGGCCAAAGGGCCACATCACATCGTCCAAGGCCCCACCTCACTCCTGCAACAACACGGAGAGAACACTGCAGGGGCATCAGGTTGAAAATAGCCAGGCACCTCTGGGGGATGGGGAATTGGGGGGCACGTCAGCCGGGAGATGGCACAACGCCACTGGTCCTGGAGGGGCCAACATGCCCTGTGCTTGGTCCTGGGGAGTGTAAGGCCACAGTCTCTCAAGTGAGTGACTTGCCCACATGCTCTGGAGGGGGCAACATGCCCTGTGCTTGGTCCTGGGGAGTACAAGGCCACAATCTCTCAAGTGGGTGACTTGCCCACATGCTCTGAAGGGGGCAACATGCCCTGTGCTTGGTCCTGGGGAGTACAAGGCCACAATCTCTCAAGTGGGTGAATACCCCACATGCTCTGGAGGGGGCAACATGTCCTGTGCTTGGTCCTGGGGAGTGCAAGGCCATAGTCTCTCAAATGGATGACTTGCTCACATGCTCTGGAGGGGGCATTGTGCCCAGTGAGCTTCATCCTGGGAAGTATGGGGTGAGTGGATGGCGTCTCTACTGGTTCTGGAGGGGGCATTGTACCCTGTGAGCTTAATCTTGGGGAGGATGGGGTGAGTGAATGGCTTCTCCACTGGTTCTTGAGGGGGCATTGTGCCCAGTGAGCTTCATCCTGGGAAGTATGGGGTGAGTGGATGGCGTCTCTACTGGTTCTGGAGGGGGCATTGTACCCTGTGAGCTTAATCTTGGGGAGGATGGGGTGAGTGAATGGCTTCTCCACTGGTTCTTGAGGGGGCATTGTGCCCAGTGAGCTTCATCCTGGGGAGGATGGGGTGAGTGGATGGCATCTCCACTGGTTCTGGAGGGCACTTTGTGCCCAGTAATGCAGATATTGGGGAGTGCAAGGTCACACTCTCTCACCTGGGTGTCAGACCCACATGATTTGCAGGGGCCAGGCCACACAACAGCCCATGGACGCAGGACTATACACTGTACGCCGGCAGTGATGGCTGCTCAGTGGTGGCAGTGGTGCTGCTAATGGTGGAGGCGGCAGTGGTGGGGGGAGGCTCCAGCCCATCCCCTGCAGCCTCGGACGGCTGCCGAATGGGGCTGCTGCTGGTGTCAGTGCTGGTGGTGGTGCTGGCAGTGGTGGGGGGAGGCTCCAGCCCATCCCCCACTTCCTCGGAAGGCTGACCACTTGGGCTGCTGTTGCTGGTGGCGGTGCTGGCAGTGGTGAGGGGAGGCTCCAGCCCATCCCCTGCAGCCTCGGACGGCTGCCCACTGGGGCTGCTGCTGCTTGTGGCGGTGCTGGCAGTGGTGGGGGGAGGCCCCAGCCCATCCCCTGCAGCCTCGGATGGCTGCACCACCATGGTTGGAGGTGGGGCTCCTATTGAGTCCCTGCACCAGGCCCCTTGTCTCTACTGCCTGCTGTTGCAGGCCCCTTGCCCCTCCTTCCTACAGCTGGGGCTGCCTCCTTGCCCTTCCATCCTGCATCTAGGGCTGCCTCCTTGCCCTTTCTTCTTGCAGCTGGGGCTGCCTCCTTGCCCTTCTGTACTGCAGCTGGGGATGCCTCCAAGCCGTTCCTTCCTGCAGATGGTGCTGCCTCCTTGCCCTTCCATGACGCACCTGGGGCTGACTCCTTGCCCTTCCTTGACGCACTTGGTGCTGGCACCCTGTCCGTCTGGCTGGCTGGTGGCCAGGATCCTTTCCCACCTGGAGTAGTTGGGGACACTACTGTGCCCGTCGACTGAGGGGCTGAGGTGCTTGCCTGGGTTTTGACCACCCTGGCCTGACGAGAGGGATGAGGGGAGAGGGGTAGGAAAGAGGTCAATGTTGGCGAGGAAAAGCTACTTAGGGACACTGGGGCAGGAAGAGGGAGATGGTTTGGGAGTGGAGGAAGAGGGAGTGGCGGTAGGAGGTGTCAGTCTGCTGTGTTTGGGTGCAGGTGCATGGGCTGGATGCTGTTGTGAGGTGGATAGCTGTTGGGTGTCTGAGTGCTTGCATCTGTGTACTTTCGGAGGAGAGGGCACAGACACGGTGGGAGAGGACACAGGGGAGGTGTGCATGGATGTGGGGGTGGTGGCTGCCAGTGAGGAGTGTATATTGATATGTGTGATGGTGATGGTGGCAATGGATGAGGATGTGGTACATGCAGGTGTGAGTGTAGACGCAACTGGGAGGGAGTTGGCGGACAAGGAGGAGTTGGATACAGTGGAGGCAGTGGATGTTGGTATGTCTGATTCTGGATGGTGTTTGTGTGAGTGCCTGTGGGATGAAGTGTGATGCTTGTGTTTGCCATGTCCAGTCTTGTGTGTGGTCCTTGGTGCCTGCTCGTCTGCCTGTGTGCTTGAGATAGGTAGGGGCTGAGGGCAATGGGATTGGGAAGAGGAAGTTGGAGAGGGTAGGGGGAAACAGGGACAATGGCTGCCATCATTGAGGATGCCAGAGCCTGGATTGATCTCTGTTGGGCCGCCAAGCCAGTGTGAATGCCCTCCAGGAATTTGTCTGGTGCACTTGGGCTGCCAGCCCCTGGATTGCATTCACAATGGTTGACTGCCCAACAGAGATGGATTGCAGGAGGTCAATAGCCTCCTCACTCAGGGCAGCAGGGCTACCTGGGGCAAGGCCTGAGGTGCCTGGGGCCAAGGAGATACCCACCCTCCTGGGTGAGCAGGTACGGGCAACTCGCTGAGGGGCTACTGGGAGGGTGGTGCTGGAACAGGGGTGGTGCCTGTACCCGCAGCTGGGGTGGTCACAGAAGTGTCTGCCAACTCCAGGGAGCTTCCATCGGAGGAGGTATCTGTGTCCGAACTGTCCCCTCCAGTCTCCGCCGTGGTGCTCCCCTCGCCCTCCATACCACTGGTGCCCTCAATGTCGGTGGACTCTGCCTCCTGGGTCCTGTGGGATGCAGCTCCTTCCATCGCCGTTGCCTCTGCTCCTCCGCCAGATGATGCTAATGCACATAAGGACAGGATGACTAACACAAAAAGAGGGGGAGAGACAAAGGATACACTGGGTCAATGGCTGCACCAACACCACTGTTGGCGTACATACCACCCTCACACACAGGGAGCAGGCCTACGCACTATGTAATGTACTATCAGTAACAATGCTAGCCACCAGGGCATGGGGAGGGACACATACTGTTAACTGCAGCATACCTGGGACCCATACAGCCCTGCCCAGTAGTGGATGTCTACAAGTTAGGTAGGAGGAATATCACATCAGAACCCTGCCCAACATGGGACCTACTCTGCAATGTCAGGCCTGGCCTAGTGGCACCCACAGACACACATCCACCACCAGGATACCACCCCACTAGGCAGAAGTTGTAATGATGGGCACTGTACTCACCCGCTTGTGGCTGCTGTGATGCCCTCAAGCACCCATCCAGCTCCGGATAGGCCACTGACAGTATGCGGGCCATCAGGGGGTCAGGGTTCAACGGGGCAACCCTTCCTCGTTGGGAGGCCATCCTCAGCTGACCCTCCACGGTCTTCCGTGCCCAGCGTCTCAGGTCCTCCTATGTTTACGACAGTGGGTGCTCTGCCTGCCGTAGGCCACCAAGGTCCGCACGTCCTTGGCAATGGCACGCCACATACCCTTCTTTTGATGGGCGCAGGCCTGCAGGGAAATAGACACAGGGAAAGGTATTAGTCCGACCGTCCTGTCTGTTACACTCATCGCCCACCATGCCTGTCCCATCCCCATTAGCAGAGACATGGCCCACAATACATGCTGCATGCTGCCCAGGGCCCATCCACCACCACCCCCCTACATGAGGCCTTCACACACAGCACTCCATGCATTCACGCCACAGGCATCGTACTCACAGTGTACTCACCTGTTGGTCTGAAGGCCCATACAGCAGTCGGTACTGGGGTAGGACCCCATCCACCAGTCGCTCCAACTCCACTGAGGTGAAGGCAGGGGTCCTTTCCCCAGTAACATGAGCCATGGTTGGTTTCAGACACATGTCACAGCAGCACATGCAGTGTAGGTCCTTTCCTGTTGAAGGTCAGGTAGCAAGTGAGTGCACAGATAGAAAATGGCGATCACGTCCGCCCAGCTGCGTACCGTCACCGCCGGCGTGCATCACCATTGCCCACTGTACCCCATAGGGCCCAATTTTAACCAATGAGGAGTTGCACGGAGGTTATCGACCGCCTCCTGCAACGGCGCACAACATCAGCAGAATTACCTCATTTCCACCTGTCCCTCCACACAGGACAGGCGGACACCATTTGGGGGGGGGGGCAGGCCATGGCTCCTAACTGTGTCACAGTATGCAAATGCACCATTTGGACCTCTCCAACAAAATACTGTTACAATCACAACATGCATTGAACTGTAGTGGTTGGAATGTAGATATAATGACCAGCTGCTTACTCTTTTGGCCCATAGATTGCAACCGCTGTGGATGAATAGGAGGTGGAGACATCCCCCTGTGTACAGACCCCTGGTAGACTTAGCAAAAATGGAGGACAGGCACATTATCCTCACCTATAGACTTGACAGGGCCACAATCACTGAGCTGTGTGCCCAATTGGAGCCTGACCTAATCTCTGCTATCCGTCACCCCACCGGGATCCCCCCTCTTGTGCAAGTGCTATCAGTGCTCCATTTCCTGGCAACTGGCTCCTTCCATGTGACAGTGGGCTTGGCAGCAGGAATGTAACAGCCAATGTTCTCAATAGTGCTGACCAGAGGGTTGTCTGCCCTGAGTTCTATGCAATGGGACATATCCCAAACATTATTGGGGCTATTGATGGGACACATATTAAATTTGTCCCCCCCGCCCTGGCCTAATAAACAGGTGTTCAGAAATCGAAAGAGCTTTCACTCCATGAATGTGGAGATGGTGTGCCTGGTGGACCAGTGCATCTCCCACATCAATGCTAAGTATCCTGGGCATGATGCCTTTATCCTGAGGAATAGCAGCATCCCAAATGTGATGGCTCAACTCCAGAGGCACAGGGTGTGGCTAATAGGTGAGCCCTGGGCCCACCCAGTATATGGAGGTGTATGGGTATGGTATGGACCCTAAGGGTTAGTGTGTGCCTAACAGTTGTCCCTCGATATTTGCAGGTGACTCTGGTTACCCCAACCTCTCATGGCTACTGACCCCTGTGAGGAATGCCAGGACAAAGGCA